>NW_025999900.1:31872925-31931536 GCF_001458135.2 Marmota marmota marmota | reverse complement strand
GTGCGCGCTCGGGGGCGCGCGGCGGGGGCGAGGACCCGGGCCGGGGCGCTCCGGTGGGAATCAAGAGGTGAAAGGTCGCCGGTCCCCGGCAACACGGCTCAGGCAAACGTAAGCGGCTTGTCGCAGAAACCAAGGGGTCCACGAAACGCGCTAGGCTGGAAGGCGGGAAGGAGAAGTTACTGACAGCCGCGCCAGCCAATAAAACGGAAATGTGGGAAAGGTTCTTCAGGCCCCTTCCCAATCAGGACACTTGGGTGGTGAGGGGAGCGAAGGCGTGGGATGGGACCTTGGTCCAGCTGGGACTGGAGTGGCGACAATTTTGGCTTGTCTGAGAAGGGCATTTGAGTGACCGTTTACAACCGGTGGGACAGCGTCCGGTCTGGGGTTAGAACCCGAACTGTATTCTTCCAGGACTTCTAGCTAGGTGTGTTAGTTTTTATTTTTAAGAGTTAGGTAAAAGACTTTAGTTAACATCTGATAGGCGACTTTCAACCGGGAGATTTATCATAGAGGATTTCTTAAATCGCAGTATGTGACACCGTCAGGGGACTTATAGTGTCACTCGCCGCCTTAAATCCTTTCGGTAACAAGCCAGGATATAAATAAATAAAGCTAGATGTGGGTCTCCACAAAGCTCTGGTAGGCAGGCTTGATACAGGCAACAGCTGAGTGTGCACACAAAACTAAATATTGAACGAAATACGAATGTAGGAATAAAATTCATGACGATGTGCACAGTCTTGGATTTCACAGATCTTGGATCTATCACGAACCTGTACCTCAACCCTAAAACACCCGGGGAGGGGCAATCTAAAGTAGCTGGAATAAACTCTTAGAGGTCCTTGGAAATTATCTAAATCAAGTCCTTCATTTTACAGATGAGTAAACTGACTCCTGAAGTATTTTGTTCAAGGTCATTCATCAAGTTAGTAGTTTTAATTAACTCAGTGTGATAGGAAGCAGGGAAAAGCAGTGGGAAAACCTGGCCTTCAGAGGCAGAAATCGTGGTTTCAGGTCCTTGCAAACTATTCTCATACAGTATCTTGGGCAAATTCCTTATCGCGTTCCCATTTATTAAATTCTTACCATGTGGCAAGCAATCCACTTTACATACTCTATCCATTACAATGCAGTATATCATTTATTATTAGTATCCCCATTTTATGAGGCAGTTTCGGTTTAAAGATATTAGTAATCTACTCAAAGGCACACAGTTATAAACATCGTCGTAATAATTCAAACTCAGCTCTTCCAGATTCCATGTCCTGTCATCTTGGATACTGCAAGGCACTAGAGCTTCAGGTTCCTCCCCACATAAAGCAGGAACTCCAACTCCAACTCCAATCCCCATGATTTGGAGAAGTCAAAAGAGAAATATATATGTGGTGAAGTGATCTAAACTGTAAAAAGATAAACATACTAGATTTCTGGAATGAAGATGCTTGCTACTCTAGTACTTCAACCTGAAAGATGACTGAACTAGCATAAGGAGGGACTTCATTATAATTATATGGTAGGATACATATATACGATATATATATCCTAACAAATCTTACATGCATGTCTGAGGCAATAACCAAAGAGAATGGGGAGCGGGGGGCGGGGGTGTTAATTCCTGATAGATTGCAAAGGGAATGGGAAAAAAAAATACTAACCATACTCAGTATCCTTTAGTGGAAAAAACAGCTAGGAAATATTGGGATTCCTGGTGCCTTTTAAGTAATGAAAGAGAGCAATCTGCTGAATGAGGAACAGAATAACGGTTTAGTTTGGGAGGACAAGTTCACCTGGACTATGAGAAAAACATTTGCCTCAATTAAGAAGATGTGCTGCGAAGACCTGGGATAAAGGGAAAGCAGGTGAGTTAGTGCATAATTGTGCATATTCCAAAGCCAGGAATTTCAATCTGACATATAATGTTGTAAATCCATGATATAGCCTTCATGACCAAAAGAAAGAGGATTTACTTATACACAAAATTGGGTAAAGAAGGGAGGTTGGATAAGAATAAAAACAGAGCTTGAAATATGTGGTAGTCAAGATAATAAAAGGCAAATGCCAAAAATTGTGCAATCAAAGTGTTCTATGTATTACAAAAATTCATAAAGACATTTTAAATGAAAAAAATAAGAAAGGGCCGGCATCGGGCACTAGATTGTTTTGAAAGAATAACATACAAGGAACAAAGACAATTGAAAGACAAAGATAACTCAAAAATATATTGCATTAAAGCTCAGGCATAGTATTCAGTAGAGTTTAGTTCTGAATTTTGAAAAGACTGAGTTTGAAATTGTAAAATCACAAGTCACTGTATTTCTATGGTATGTACTTTATTTACCCTATTTCTTTAATATTTAAACAGTACTTACCACTCCATGGAGCTCAGTAGCAGAGGACAGCATTTTTTAATGTGAATGGAACATTTAATAGTACCTAGCTATGATATGACAGGAATTAGACTCTCTCAAGACATGATCAGACATCTAAAGGAGTAGTCTATGAATCACTTTGGTTAATGAAAGTTGTCATAAACTACATATTAGTTAACCTTATATTCCTTACTATGTTTTATTGTTTAAAAATTATGATTCTATATTATTCTTAGTACCTGTACCTCTGCAATTCTCATAAGATGTAAGATAGATATTTTACCTATTGTCTGTTTATTCAGATAAGAAATAAAAGAACAGCACTCACCAGTCAGTTAATATTCATTGTGATGTACCTTTAATAAACTGAAGGCACTTTTCAAAAATATAACAGAAGAATTTAGCCTTTTAATTCTCCAAAACGAAATAAACTTTTATTTTTAATTAACTCAGCAATTGAAACTTGCTAATTTAATATTTTCTAAAACCATAAGACACTCTATAACTTGTGTGTCTTTTGTTGCTAATTAAGTTATAAACATAAGCAACCCTGGTAGAAAATATTATTGTAAAGAATAAAATCTCCAGTCTTTATTGACTTCCATTGACGATCCTTTCCCTTTTTGTTTTGGCTGACATAGGGACATAAAATAATCTATTTTCAGTAGCAATGATTAGCTTCCAAGAGATATTCCTAAACCCATTTAGGGATAGGTATTTCTAAACCCACAGATTAGGAATATTCCACAAATATTCCTAAACCCACTTGTTTTTCATGCTCTGCCTTTCCTACAATCCTGTTATTGATGAACGTAAATTCTCTACGTGGATGTTTCTTCAGATGAAGCTTTGGAAAATATTTCCTGAATTTGTGTCCCACCAGAAGTACACCCAGAATTGAGGATTCAAGTGCAAGTAGACTATTTTGTAAGTGATTTCAGGAAGCATAGTAGGGGCATGACAATCTAAGACAGGGAAGGGCAGGAAGGCAATAAAGGGTGAATTACTGAGCAGTAATGTGATTTCAGGAGGCATAGTAGGGACACCGGAATCTTAAGACAGGAAAGGACAGAAAGGCAATAAAGGGTGAATTACTGAGCAGGTTATCACCATGAGTAAACGGAGCTTAATATCTCTGGGATTTCTAGGGAACCAGATTAAAACACTAAGTTTAAAACAATCCCACGAAGTGTGAGCAAGCTGAGGTATATATACACTAACTCCCCTTAACCATTGAGCAAGATCCATTCCTAGGATAATACCAGTGCTGCATTTTTTTTTTTCTGAGTACTTTCATATAGTGGCTGCAGTTGGCTTTACCCTTCACTGAACAGAAATGCTGTGGAATTAACACACACAATGGTGGGATGCCCCCTCCCACACCACCCTCAATCCTATTGTTGAGGAAAATCAGGCCAATGTGCACTAAAATGGTAGATAGGACAAGGAGATTTGGGTGGGCATGACTGCCTTGTTAAAAATATCAAAATAAATTTTGAATAAAGGAAAATAAGAAGACTATCTCTTACTACAAGGTATTGTTGGGGAAAAAAAAGTTATGAAAGAATTTAGAAAACTTGAAGTCCTAAAAACTGAAGGTTTTATACTTTCCACAATCCAAATATTAAAGCAAAACAAAGGCCTAAATAATTTTTTCTGTGTGTGTTTTTTCTATGCACATTTTTTGTTCTCAAGGGACAAAGCATGAGAATTCAATGTATGTGGTCTGTTTTTTTCATTCAATGAGGCACAAAGGAAATAGGAGCAAATATATACCAAAAGAGTATAACATCTATCCTAGGTCTTTTATAACAAGTCATACAAATAGACATGTTGGCTAGAAGTACTTTAAGATTACACTACTTTGAAATTGAGTTATTGAACTTTATCCTATAAAAGACTCAAATAGCATTTATGTATTTAATGGCATAAATTCACTCTTTGGTAGACGAGTTTATGAAACAATCTATGGAAGCTCACACTGATTTTATAGAGAACTAAATGAGTTCTTAGTATCATTCCAAATTCTCCAAACCTCAATATTCCAGTTGCAAATATGTCATCCTAATAGATACCGAAATATTAGTATTAGAAAGAATCACAAATCTTCCTCTAAATATCTATCTTTAATTGTATAATTTGTGTGGCACAGTATAATTCATTACATATATGCAATTTATAATGATCAAATCAGGGTAATTAGCATTTTCATCTCTAAATATTTATAATTTGTTTTGGAAGCCTTTGGACTCCTCTCTTCTAATTCTTTATAAAATATATTAAAAATTATTGTAAACTATAGTCGCCTTACTGTGTTATAGAACTCTAGAACATATTTCTCCTCTCTCATTATATTTTGGTGCACATTATCTGACCTCTTCCTCCCACTTCTCTTCATATCCTCTTTTGACCGATATTCTACTCTTTTTTTCTATAAAGTCAACTTTTTTAGATTCCATAGAGGAGTGAGAATATGAAGCCTGTCTTTCCATGCCTGGCTTATTATACTTAACATAATTTCCTTCAGTTCCATCTGCCACAGATGACAAGATTTCATTCTTTTTCATGGTTGAATAATATTACATGAGCTTGTGTGTGTATGTGCACGCACGCGCAAGTCATTTTCTTTATCCATTTAACTGTTAGTAGACACCTTACTTGATTCCAAGAATCCCCAATTTTTTGACACCAAGTATGTTTCCTTTGGTCGCTAATGTATTATTAATTTTTTCAGCATTTTTCTCAATTATGAAATGTATCTTTCTGCACTTACTTTAAAGGTAATAAATTTGAATTAAGACTTTTCATAATGCAATAAAAAAATAATTACTTGTGAGCTGGTGCAATGGCACATGCCTGTAATCCCAGGGACTCAAGAGGCTGAGGCAGGAGTATCAAAAATTTAAAGCCAACCTGGGCAATTTAGTGAGATATTGTATCAAAATAAAATATATAAAAGGACTGGGGATGTAGCTCAGGGGCAGAGCACCAATGGGTTCAATCTCCAATACCACATACACACACACTTGTGATAATTGTAGCACAGTTATGTAAACATCAGAAAACTAGATGAAGGATATAGGAGAACTTTAGGTTAACTTCTATCTTTGTAACCCTTCTTCAAGTAAAAATTCTTTGAAAAATAAAGTCTTAAAAAGCTTTGAATTTATGATCTGGTTTCAAGTCTTCCACCTACTAAATACAACATAGAGTAATTAATTAATTGCTCTGGAATTCAATTTCCTCATATGTAAAATAGAGTTGATAGATACTCTTTAGATTTCTTTATTTCTAAAACCAAAATCTCCTTATTAATATATTTGCTACCACTTGTAGATTATAACAAAAGTGTCAAAATCAAAGTCCAAAGAAATTTGACACATATTTTTGAATAAATTTATGCCACAACTTAGAGACCATTAATTCAGGTTCCTGGACTGGGATGGAGAAAAGACAGACACACAAAACAGTAACAGACTTGTATCCATATGTTCTATCAACTAGGTTTAAATCATCTGTCTTTTGTGTCCATAAAATAACTTCAATGTGTTCATAAAATACTTTATTCTGAGTGACTCCATGGCTCCTTTTCCCCAAGATGGTCCTTGTTTTAGTTTTTTCATTGTTGTGACTACTGTGGAGGAGGACAATTTTATTTAAGGGCTCACACTTTCAGAGGTCTCAGTCCATAGAATCCAGCTCCATCCCTCTGGGCTTGAGGTGAGACAGAAAATCATGGTGGAAGAGTGTGGTGTAGGGAAGTAGCTCATAGGACAGTCAAAGCAGAGACTTATTCTACTCTCCAGATACAAAATGTATACCCCATAGCCATGCCCCTAATGAACCACTTCCTCCAGCCACATTCCACCTGCCTGCAGTTGCCACTCAGTTAATTCAATCAGAGATTAATTCACTGATTAAGGCTATAAACCAATCATTTCTCCTCCAAACATTCTTGCATTGTCTCACACATGAGTTTTTGGGGGACACCACATCTAAAGCATAACATTCCACCCCTGGCCCCCAAAAGTTTACACTCATCTAACAATTTAGTCCATTCCCAGGAGTCCCCATAGTCTTAACAGTTCTGAGATTGCTCAGAGTTCAAGTCCAAAGTCTTCTCTGAGGTTCAAAGCAATCTCACGTTGTGAGCTCCTATAAAATTAAAAGCGATTTACAAGCATCTGATATATAATGGTAAATAGAGTAAACATTTCGTTCACAAAATTGGGGGCATAGAATGAAGGGATAGAACCAAAGCAAGACTGAAATCCACCTGGGCAAACAAGTCCTGTAGTTCTATGTATGGCATCTGGAGGATATGGCATGATGTCCTCTCCAAATGGCTTGTGTAGCTCTGCCCCATGACCTTGTTGGTTTCAGCCCAAATGACCTGTTGACTTTTTTCTGCTCGATTCCTGTAGCTTTCTTAGGATAATGTCCTACATTACTGGCATTTCTCGGTGGTCTCCACTGAAGCTTTGGCTTTCTCCTCACAATTCCACATTTTGACTTCTCGGGGTGCCTGCAAGGACAGTTTTGCACTTTGCCTGGCCTCTGAGGCCTTCCTTTGAAATCTTGGTGGAAGCTTCCGTGACCCACTAACTCTAGTATTCTGCATTCTTGCAGAACCAGCACCACATAGTTAACGCCAAGGTCTACCACCATCTTAAGCAGCAGCCAAGACTCAAGAGACCCTAGCTGCAGCAACCTTTGAGTGTCTGGCTGGCTAAGCATGTTGAAAACACTCTTCAGAAAAGAATTTTTACTTTTATTCCCTTGAACTTGAGGTGGGTGTGGTCTTACCAATCCTTGAGATGTCCTCAAGCCATGTTTCCTACTGCTTCTGGCCAAAATCTTTAGCATTTCTGTAGTGATGGTAATGTCTTAGCCATTTTACTCCTGCCTCTCCAGTTCCTGTTTTCCAAATCTTTCTGCTCTGCTTTCTGCTCCTGATTATCACAATTAATTTGGCTAAAAGCTGCCAGCAATATCCACGCCACCACCTAAATGCTATGCTGCCTAGAAATTTCTTCTACCAGATTAAGAAGTCCATAGCTTTTAAAATCAGCCTCACAGAAAGTCTCAGGACATGTGCAAAATGCAGACAACTTCTCAGCTAGCACATAACACAATGGTCTCTAATCCAATAGTGTCCTCCTTTTCCTCTAAACTCTCCTGAGCCCTGTCTTCACTGTCCATGGTCCTATTGGCATTCTAGTCTTCTAAGCTCCCCACCAGAATTGGCCATTGAACTCCGCTTACAACAAACTAAAGCATTTCCAGCTTGCATTGCTACCCATCTCAAAATTCCTCCAACCCATTCCAAAATGCTCAAAAAGCTTCTGAGCCATATGGTTGGGTTAACCATAGCAATGATCCCACTTCTTGGTACCAATTTTAGTCAGCTTTTTTGCTTCTGTAACTAAAAGACCATATAAGAACAATTGTAGAGAAGGAAAAGTTTATTCATATATAGCAGAGTCCATCCCTCAGGGCTCATGGTGAGGCTGAACATAATGGTGGGAGAGTGTGGCAGAGGGATGTGGCTCCCATGATAATCAGAAAGCAGAGAGAGATACAAATACATACCAGATACAAATATATACCCTAAAGCCATGCCCCATTTTCCACCTCCTTAAGCAACACCCCGCCACTTCAGTTACCACTCAATTAATTGGGTTAAGATTCTTAAAACCCAATCATTTCTCCTCTCAACCTTTTTGCCTTGTCTCCATATGAGCTTTTGGGGGACACCTTACATCCAAACCATAACAGTCCAGTCTGTGCTAGATGTTCCAGAGCAAAATCAACCAAATTTTGATAGTAAATTATATGGTTAACCCAATAATACTCAACTTATGACATCATGTATTATACCTG
This sequence comes from Marmota marmota marmota, assembly GCF_001458135.2. NCBI lineage: Eukaryota > Metazoa > Chordata > Mammalia > Rodentia > Sciuridae > Marmota > Marmota marmota. The sequence continues at coordinate 31,923,284 of NW_025999900.1, read as the reverse complement.
CCGATTATAATCTAGAAGATCTTTTTGCTTCATCGTATTACTTTATATAGCAAATTCTCCATGTGTGAATAGACAAAATTGTTTATCATAGTGAATGCTAATATTGTGTTGTAATAAATGAATACATCTTCATATCCTTTATCCTCCATGATGTTTATTACCTCCTTATACTTTTCCGTGCTAAAACTAAAACCAGAGACCAAGAACTGAGATAGAAAATGGTAGAATAGAATTTGAAATCTTATCACATTTTAACATGGAAACAATAATTTTGATGGAATACAATATGTGGAATTACTTTAATTGGCAAATTAATAAATGAGATAAATATAATAAAATACCTCTTCAGATGATAAATAGTAAACTCACACATAGCATCAGGGAAGAATTTTATTTTATGGATAATTCCATTTACCTATCTGTTTTCTTCATACTATAAAGTCATAGTCCTTGACTTCTAGATAAGATTTAGTATAAACAAATAAAAATTTGTTTGTCTTATCATAATGTTACTTGTATTTATAAATACAAGAAGAAACTGGCATCCTTGTATATAAAAAAGTACACTATTTAACTCATGATTCTGCCTTAATATCTAATCTTTTGGTTTCACCATATAAGCATTACTGTGATAGGTCAGAGATGTCCAATTTATATCATGTAATTCTGAATTATTTAATCTATATGTTATTTAATATAATTGATAGTATGTATGGGAAACATCCATACAAGAGTTTTGAGGAGAGAGGTGCTCATTGAGAGGAAGGAGAGAGATGTGTCTGTACCAGGAGTTAAGAAGGGGGAAAATGATACTACCAGAGAGACTGCGAGAGCTATAATATGTCAATTTGCATGAATCTTTACAAATGGGAATGACTGAGTGGTGCTGATAAAGACTGACTACTAGAGGGTAGTGCTTAAGGTGTTTGTAGCTGAGCATGCCCTCAGTGGCAGTGTCACCACGGTGGGCTCAATAAGCCTGTTCAACATACAGAAGAAGACTAGCCTGAATAACAATGTCGTGGAACAGAAGAAGATATGGTAAAAGTAAAACTGTCATGAAGTACAGAGTGATCCATATTTTCACTCTCACCTTCAATTTCTAGACTCGTGCAAAATATACCACCTCCAGGGTTTTGGTTATCTCTAAAGAGGAAAAGAGCCCCCTTCCTTAAATGAGTATATTGTTTTACAACTCTTGAGAGTGTGTTAGTCAGCTTCTTTGCTGCTGAAAGAACTGACCAGAATAATTGTAGAGAAGGAAAGTTTATTTTAGATGCTGGGAGCCATTAGCCAAGTAGGTATGACAATTTCCTTGCCAGCGTACCCCATGTTGCAGTGACATTGAATGTAGGTGACCTTGCTCAAGGACCAGGGCGGATTAGGGTGTTCCCGGTTTAGGATAATTGGGTTTAGGGCGTTCCAGGTTTAAGATTATTCCTGCTGGGAATAGGGCGTATCCTGCTGCCTGAGTTCCCCTTGAGTTCTCACGGGATTCAGACAGTATTTTTTGGGAGATAGAAGCCAGTGGGAGTGGATTTGGGCAGAGAACGTGGATTTCCCCAGAACGTGATTGTAGACGGCTGGTGTGAGTTCGGGAATAAAGAGTTGCTGTTTGAATCTACAAGCTGTGTGGTGGCTCGTGATTGTGTGCCCAGCCAGACTGCGGCATTTGTGCCCAGCCAGACTGTGGCATTAGTGCTCATGGTTTCAGAGGTTTTAGTCCAATGAAGGCCGGCTCCTTTTCTTGGTGTTCAAATGAGGTTGAACATAATGGCGGAGTGTGTGGCAGAGGAAAGAAGCTCACATCATGGTGATCAAGAAGGAGAGAGCACAGACTCCACTCTCCAGATACAAAATATATACCTCATAGGCATGCCCCCAATTAACCACTTCCTCCAGACACACCTCACTTGCCTCCAGTTACCACTTAGTTAATCCCATCAAGAATTGATTCACCGATTGCATTAAGACTCTCAAAATCCAATCATTTCTCCTCTGAACCTTCTTACAATATCTCACAAGTGGACTTTTGGGGGACAACCCATATCCAAACCATAGCAAAGGGTATTTGAAATATGATTTGATTTGTTTTGGAACTCAGAGCATGCAACTTAGTATGTGGAACAAATCCATGCTGGCTATATTAACATCCAGTTCTGGTCTCTCAAGCAGTTTTGTGGTTCTGATAGAAAATGCCATCATTCCCTGCTGGAGTTTGTCTGAATCCTGTCAGCTCTTCTGACAGCCAGAAGCAGAGTTCTCATTTTTACAGTTTCTAAAACCCTTTTTGTATTGAACTGCCCACTAAGCCTATTTTTCTGTCAATGAGAAATCTCTGAATTCTCAGCTTATTTGCAAAGCAGAGATGAATGACAGTTCCAAGTTTAATGACTATTGAGTCTCAGAACTCGAGCTTTGTCCACCACCACAAGCCTCTTTGAAATTCCCCAAATGTTCACAAATAGTACCCATTCATAAGTATTTTTACTTTAGTTTAAACGCTTGGATACCACTTTACCAACACTTTTAGTAGTACCAAAATATTAGGGAGTGTCCACCAAAAATGAAAGTAAACTTATTTAGGAAGACATCCTAATAAAATTCACTCAGGGGTATCTGTATCTATCACCTATATATTTTGTTTTAATTTATTATATATTTTAATTTATTGTATATGCTACATTTTCTCACATACCAATTTAAATACTACTTCTTAACTTTATTCTTTTTGGATTCTGAGTCCTATTGTTAATTATCTCTGACATTGGACAAGAACTTCACCCATTTGGATCAGTTATCTATGACATAAACAATTTTATTAAACTATTTTTGAAAATGCTTCTAGTTCTGAATTCCTATAAGGTAATTTGAAAACATTATGAAATATGGGTAAGGAGTCAAGAAAATTTCCTCTTTAATACTTTTGTAAGGAGTTGAATAGTTAAATAAAGTTTAAAACCATTATTTTGTGAAAGGATATTCACCTATAGATTTTTAATAAATTCTAAGTACTTAAGGGAAGCAGAATAAAGTAAACTGAAATAGGTATTTCAAAAATTATATAAATGCTTAAGTGGCTTTACATATTATGTGTGAGCCTGACTTTTAATTTTTTAAAATTTATACATAATAGTAGAATCCATTTTGATGCAATTATACAGACATGGAATATATCTTATTCTAGTTAGTACCCCGTTCTTGTAAAGGTACATTATGGTGGGATCCACTGTAATGTTTTCATATATGTACATAGGAAAATCATGTCAGATTCATTTGACTGTCTTTCCTTTTCCTATACCCCCATCATTTCCCTCCATTCCCCATTGTCGAATCTATATCTTCTAATCTTCCCCTCCCACTTATTGTTTTTTTATATAGATTAAATATTGAATACATTGTTTTATGATGCAGACACATATACATCCCCGTGAGTCATACAAAATGAAATTATTTAAAATAATTGCAAGACAGAATCAATTAATATCGAAACTAAAACGCATAATCCAATCACCAACATTGTTTTGTCTCTTTCAATTTGAGTAGGAGTGATTTGGAAGGAGCTTGATTTATATAGTTGGGAGGTTACAGATTGCCTATCTTGTTTACTTGCCAGCACTAGCACTGTGTTTCCATTTGGGGGTAACTAACATTTAAACATATTTAAACTTTTTTTTTCCATTGTCCTTATGAAAAGTCGCAAAATCTGGGAATTCTGGCCCCACATTCACATTAAGCACTACAAACCTCCATAGAAGCTATCCTTCTAAGCAGGACAGGGCTCAGGGCCTTGCTTGGCTTCCCACAGTGCTTCTCAGTTCTGGGCTGCTTCACTCATTGTATTGTCCCCTTTGGGAGGACTTTCAATATTGAATGATAATAATTGTTCCCTTTGAATTTGTAGCAAGGAGTTTGAACTCCTTGCCACCCAAACTTAGCATCATGTTTTAAAAGAAAGCTTACAGAAATCTGTAGTTTTGATAGTTTTTAAATCTTTAAGTCTTCTGAAATTAAAGTAAATGTCGACTCTGGATTGGCATAATATCCAACTAAATTCATTGCATTATATATTCTTCACAGAGAAAATATTTTCTACTAGAATTTGAATAGTTAAATGGACATAATATGCTAATTTTAACCTCAGAAGCAACATTACTTAATAGTTATAATTTCCTAGGTATTCATCCTGATACATAGAAAATTGTTTTGGCTTCTAAACACTGAAAATAAATCTAAGCTAGATAGACACACACATACATATATATAATTAAGACTATAGTTTTAAATGACATCTTTTGTAATAAAAATATTTTTATAAAACACAATGAAAGTGTTTTATTAATATAAATTTGTTATTTGTATTTGAATCTATACATTTGTTTTTAAGTTAATTATTATGAAAAGTTTAACAATTTTATGATGTAATGACTTGAACTCAGGTTATAAATGACAGTGTTAGTGTGTGATTTTTTAAAATTTATTTTTTTGATAATACCGTATCAAAAATTTCTTATTTTCAAAAACAATTTGCAACTGATAAAATGTTATTTTAAAACATATTTTACCAATGTTATAATTTCATTTGTAATATAAAATTTATTCATTTATAATTTTAAATTCTTACCAATCAAAATCTCAGAAAAAGCTTTTTAATAACGCCAACACCAAAAAAAGAAAAAGAAAAAAATTAATTCAACAACAAAAATGCAAGTATTGCTTGTCTCCAATATGTTAAAATTTGGTATAAGACATATTTTCTAACTTGACTTTGAAATGATAAAAATATGTTTAAAGCTCAAAAATTCAAGTCAAATGTATGCAGAATCCTAGAGGTTCTTCTGCAAAATTGTAGGAAGCTACACAGTAATTTGCAAAATATTGTCAATAGCCAATTAAAACAAGACAAAAATACATAAGGATTAGAAAACATTTCACTTCAAAACCAGGGATTACTTTTATGTGTTTTTTTTCTTCCTTCTTAAAATATATTTAATTCTGAAAGAGATATGTGGAGCCAGTTGAAGCAGAAAATTATCTAGATGCCTCAGTTGTATTCGTATTTTTTTCCCTAGAAAGTCTCTGGTGAATGGTAGAGTAAGAAATAAGGTGTTTTGCCCATGGAAGCTTCCGTAGGAGAAGAAAGTAAAGACAAGAACTTACGGTGGATATTCTAAGATTTTTAGTCTTACAAAATATATTTTATTTGATATTATAACACACAGCACTCAGCCTCTGGAATAGGCAACTTGGCACATACATTTAGTTTTTATGGGTTTCAATGTTCTGTTTTATTTAGTTTTGTGAATTTGGTGAAGATGCTGTGTAAATGTTTCAGTGTGTTATCTTATGCTTCTTTCTTAAAGATTAGTTTTGATAAAAATGTCATTGAAAATTGATATTGCTCTGACCAGCAAGTACAGGTCAGGTAGTTTCAGAGTGCTTCCATATTAAACAAGAAAGATATTTAAATACTTTCCTACTATTCGATTATGAAATCCAAAGTACTTGTATTTGTGTCTGGCTAAATCATCATTTCATTTTCATTTCTGAGCACTGTGTATGGGCAGTGTAAATATCTTGATATATTTTTTTAATGAATCACTACTACAACTTAATGATCTATTGATTTTGTCCCTAGTGTATGCAAACTCAGAAGTTCTGGGGAATATATTCATTCACTCTGAGGAAGATAGATGGGAACTAAGCAGGAAGAACCAAATATGCAAGGCTTATCTTACATACAAGCCAGCTACATTATGATGTGCAGATTTTATTACACTACTTTTAAATCAGTGTTCCTCAATATCTTAATTTTTTTTAAAAAAATACCTTTTTTTTTTTTTTACACAATACCTTTATTTTGTTTATTTATTTATTTTTATGCGGTGTTGAGGATCAAACCCAGGGCCTCGTGCATGATAGGCGAGCGCTCTACCGCTGAGCCACAACCCCAGCCCAATATCTTAAAACTGTATATAAACCTTCGCATTTGCTGAACTGATAGATATGGTTTACCACATTCTCTTTAGTCTGTATAAGAATGAGCAACTATATTCAGATAGATGCTACTACTCTGGTAGTTAAAACAAAGTAAAGGTTTAAAACGTTTTTAAAATAGAGTACTTACTACATAATCAATAGAAACAGGATCAAATTATTAATCAGGATAATTAAATTTGAATGATAATTAGCTCATGTGTATCATATTGAGAACATCAGAATATCTGACAGTAAAAGTTTTAGCAGGTTATAAAACAATGGGACTCTTGTCCTGTCTACCAGGTATGTAAATTGAAGTTATCACTTTGGAAACAGTTTTTAAATATTATTAATAAACATTCAGACTGTTCCCAGATATTTCTTGTTCTTCTTTTCTGGGCATATACCTCTCTTGAAATTAAATATGACTATGTGAGCTGTGTCCTTTCAAAGTGGGAGACCTTGAGGGCCGATGAATGATTGACCAGGTCTCCCCACTCCACCTTTTCAATGGTTACTGGTAGTATCCCTAGGGAGGATGAAGGATTCCCCTACCTAACATTTTATCTGAGAGTTTTCATAACATTAATGTGTCAGTCTCTTTTCTGTGACTAATAACATAATACCACAGAGTGGGCAAGTAATAAAGAAAGAGGTCTATTTTGGCTTATACTTCTGGCCCAAACACAAGGAGCTTAATCTGGTGATGTCCTTGCTCACTAAGTCCCCAGCAGCACAGAGCATCACATGGCAAGAGACAGGCAGCTTGCTTATGTGTATTCTGGACTTGCCTTCTTTTTATAAAGCCAGCAATTTTCAATCATGAGGATTTCACCCTGATGAACGTATCTACTCCTATTCTTCTCCAAGGCTCTATGTAAGCACCATAGTCAGATTAAGTTTCCACCCATTTAATGAAATTAAATTTTAACACATAAATCCTTGGAGTACACACTCAAACCATATACAAACCATAACAATGAACAACAAATAAACTTTTGATATTTCAACTACTATTTTGGGGGGGGTTGTTCTACTCATTCTCATTGCTACAACATTACTACATAAAGTTGGACATGCTTATATTTATTACCTCTAAAGTCTATTAATTGGCACTTGCTCTATGGACTATGGGAACAAGAAAGCATGTAGAACGATGTTTATAAGAACTTTGGGGTTTATAAGAACTTTGGGGTAATAGCAAAATAAAAAATAAAATACTCATAAAGTATAAGAGAATAAACTATAGTATATTCATACAGCAGAATTCTTCAAAGCAGAGAAATTAATGAGACATAGCCAAGTACATCAACAAAGATGAATCACAAAGTATATTGCTGAGCATAAGAAGCAAGTCAGAATAGACAAAACTTGTATCAAATGCAAAGCATGAAGACTTGATGGAAATTACGTACGTATAAGAATTCATGCATAGGTTGTAAAAATATTAGGAAGACAGGAAATTATTAATACAGAATTTTGTACATATTTTTTCTGGACAGTGGATAAAAAAAGAAAATGTACTCAAGAAGGTGCAGTAGAAGGCTTATAATAGGTTATGCTCTTTCTTAATCTGGGTGATGGTTTTATGTGATATCCATGTTATCATGTGCTGTAATTCATCCTTACACATTTGATACACTTTTTTTCTATGTATTCTGTATTTCACAGACAAAACTGTTTTTAAATCTGTCATTAATAATCCCGACATACAACACCCCATAAAATATTCTGAATCACAGTTTGGTAAATGGCCTGTATCTATAATGGTTAATTTGAATTGTCAACTGGATTGGATTAAGAGATGCCAAGGATTAAGGGGCTTATAGGTGTGCCAATGAGGGTGTGTCTAGAAATGATTGACATGTGGGAGAACCCCTGAAATGGAGACCCTCCCTAAATGTGGGCAGCACTAACCAATAGGATGATAGCTTGGATGAATAAAAGTTGAAAGAACAAAAAAGCAGCAGCAGACAGAAGTTTGATTCTTCTTGACTGGTTTCTTAATTGCTGCTGCCATTGGCTGAGAATATCAGACTCTTGTTTCTTCACTCTTCCAAAGCAGACTCTGACAGTGATTCTCTAGAAGGTTTAGGTCTCAGACTAGGGTAGCACCATTGGTCCCTCTTGGTCTGAGGCTTTAGCCACTTGGATGGTGCAAACACTGGTTCTCCCAGCTCTCCAGCCTGCAGATGACCATTGTGGACTATCCTGCTTCTAGCCCCGTAAGCCAATCTAATAAGACCCCTTTTTATAATTATACTTTCTGTTGATTCATTTCCCATTAGAGAACCCTAAGTAATATAATATCTCATTAAGCAAGATCTTATTTTGTTGTTCAAGAACAAAGATAAAGATGAAGTTGCTAAAATGCTCATTTTGCTTTAGATGATTTCTATGAGAAGTTGGACTACCATAAATTAGCATTGGTTGTATTTTAGGTTTATGGAATCACCAGTGATTATACCACTTGATTTTAAAACTGTTTACGCAACATCTTACACCTGAAATAGGGCCATATTCCATATTGAAATATATCATTTTTTGAAAATCATATGTTTAGAAGATATATTAGCTTCTGACTAATACAGTTCTTGAATGAGTAATGGTAGTATTGGCAATCTAGATCATCACTGGTTTGATGATATGAAATATTTAGGATACTGGAAGTGGTAAAAATAATAGTAGTTAGACAGATTTTTGAAAGCTGAAAGCTCAAACACATAACTAAGTATGCACTTTCATAGTTCTCTTTTATATGATGAAAAAAATCTTCCCAAGGCATATAGATCCATAGGGAGAGTGTTTTGAACAGTGTCCAAAAATGTAGGCTTCTTACCTAGGACATTAGCAGTGAGTGTCAAAATGCCATGCTGCTAGCTTTCAGTGTTGGCTTTTGAAGATGACAGGCAACCCTCCACACAACATTAGTTTTTCAAAGGTCATAAAAAAGTATTGTCACTGCCAATGGTGCACCTAAATTATCAGTTTTCCATTTTTTTAAAGTGAATAAGATAGAGTACAGTGTTTTCTTCAAAGGCAGGTCATTACAGAGAGCAGATTAACTTATGACTTTATGAAAGAGGGGTCAGAGAACTGACTCCAAGATGGGTGATTGCAGGTTACAGCATCTGAGGCAATATGACAATGTCAAGTAGGATCTGAGTTACTAATGGTATCTGTGGGGTGTTATCTGATGAATAAGGGCACTCACAGTAGTATCTAGAAATAGTCACATTTAGAATCAAGCAAATCCATGTGTGATCACATTGAACCTCAGCCAAAGCCACACATATAGATGTAGGTTTACTTCTCTACTAAGAGAAGTTGTAGATCAGGATTAGACAGACTGGAAGACTGAGTAGGAAATTGGAATGTAAATCTGAACCCAACGCAGGCTACCAATTATAAATTTTAAAATACGATATGGCTGTTAGTTCTAGTTGTGTTAATATAATTGTCTAAGGGCTTCACACCAAGAGCATTATATTTATGTTTTTAAATCCTTCTCAACTTGGGAGTGGAAATTTGAGTAGTCTACTGGGCCTGTGTGATTTTCAACTTTTGCAACACATAGAGTTAAATTTACATGTTAACAGACTCCTGTAGCTATAACTGGTCAGATTAAAAAGAAAGGCACTGGTTATAAAAAAAAAAAAAGTACTGTTCACTAAATTACTTTCATAATCATTCAAAAAATTTTACTCTACTCACTACCTGCATGCTGAGGAGTACATGATAGACTGCTGCTAGAGCACCTTGGTTCTCATCTCAACCAAGATGAGAACCAAGGTGCTCTAGCTAGAACAAGCACTAATTGATGGCTATGTGAATTTGTCATTATGGTGGCTGCTCTACTTTGTTGGACCTGATCAAGGGTACTTCCTGGGTTTTATATCTTTGGAAAATTCCCCAAACACATTCTACTGATGTTCACCAATTTATTATGGTTCAACTTATTATTTTCAACTTTATGATGGTGCAAATGCACTACTCACACTCAATAGAAATGGTACTTTGAATTATGAATTTTGATATGCAAGATGATATTCTCTCTCAATGTTGGACAGTGGCAGTGATTCGTAGCTACCAGTCATATGATCAACAGTATATAAACCACTGCTACTCTACAGAGTGCTTTGTGGCTAAGTGTTTGTTTGTGTGACCAAATGAATACCTTTGAAGGGGTAACATGTCACTTCCAAGATTTAATTGAAAGGAAATCAAGTAGAGTAGAGGAAGGAAAATAGGAGACGGGAGAGATGATGGGAGAGAAAAAAGTGGGGGAGATTGTGAACTGGATTGATTTTCATGCATGTATGAGTTTGTTGAGATGAACCCAACTACAATGTATAACTGTAAAGCTCTAATAAAAAAAAAATACACTGTGGTTTTCATCTTGGCTGCTCTCTCTCTCAGATCACTCTAATAAACTTTTAACAACTTGGACTAAGAGAGACAAAGGTAGTTCAACATGAAAAAGAGACCTCTTGTGTTAAGCAAGACAAGAGACTAAGAAAACTACAAACACATTTCACTTCTGGAAAAAAGGATGATTCAGAAGGCAAAGACATAGAGAACCCCTCTTAGGCAGCAGAAATGAGTCCCTATAAAGGAACATTCTCTGTCTCTTGAGACAGAGAAAATGATCACATGCCCTGCTAGGTTTCAGAATTGCAATGGACTATTAACTGCTGTCTGACTTGTATTCACCCTTTGTGAGTGGAAGTTTCTCTCCTCTGGCTTGTCCATTTCTCACCACTGTATGTCAGGTATGTGCCGGGTAAGTAATGACTATTTGGAATCATTTTACTTTTTAGTTCACAGGTGCTATGAGGAGACACTGTGACCTGCATCTACCTCTAAAATAGTTTACTTGAGTTTGCATTTTGATTGATTCAATTTTAAATGGAATGGGGATTTGTGGGGGTATTCTGTGATGGTGTGAGTACTTTATGTTCATTGGTATAGCCAGAGGGCAGAACGGAAGCATCTTTCCAAATTCTTCTCCTCTCTGTCTATGCATGTTTGTCCTACATCATGTGGTAAAATTTATTTCCCCTTTCTGAAAAAATGGGGTGCTCTTGTGACTTTGACCAAACAAATGGCTTTTAAATTGCTGAGTTTGATGATTTGAGAGCTTTGAGGCTTCAGGGGATTGGAACCATGGCAGATACAGGATGAACTGCTCAGATCCACTGTTTGGGAAGATGTCCCTGCAGCAATGAGGAATGAAGATAGCAGGCCACATGTGCTTGTCAGGTCTTTCAGCATTTGTCTCAGCTGAAGAGGCCTGGCTCACCTGAAGTCACACTTTTTCTGAGAACAAAACGAGGGGAGGGCCTAAAGATCTCAGCATTTTGACTTCTTTCTCTTTTAAATCCTGCTTCTTCCACCTTCTTCTCTCAGAGATTTCTAACAAACATATCCCACACATCTCAAAATTTTCTTCTCGAGAATCCAAACAAAAAGAGATAGCTTTTACTTCCTGCCCTTGAGAATCCAGTAACCATGCCATGAAACCCCAAGTCTATGTGACAAGGCTACCCTGATTGATAAACATAGATGAGTCCCTTGTCAATGGTTAGGACCAACTGGAAACCACATAAATGGGTCTTCTTGGACTTTTCACCCTGTTAAACTACTACATGGCTGTGGTCCTTGCTGACATCCCATGGATCAGGAGAACCATCCAGCTGAACCCAGTGAAGTCACAGAAACATAAACAATGGTAAATAGTTATTTTAAACCACTAAGTTTAGAGCATATGTTATTCATCCACTCTTAACTGAAACATTTCCCCAGCAATCTTCTTGTGAAGTAAAAGTTGTGCTCCCCTAGCAAGGGCTACATTTGCCTGTCAAACTTCCCCTACAGTGGCCTGTTAACTGGTTACATGTTTCCCACCCTGATAGCTGGAACTCTTATTATAAAAGTCAGTATTCCTTTGCTTTTTTTTCTGTACAAAAGAAAAATATCTTGCAAATTTTATGGAAATGTTAAAAATATGCAGACATGATTTCTAAACAGAAGTGGTTTTGCCAGAAAACTTTTAGACTAATACTTTCTCCTTCCTCCTTGCAGTTATGTCTGGAAAGAACAACTTTGGCTTGCCTCCCCTAATACACAACAAACAATAGTTATAGTGTATCAATTTCATTTAGTTTCCATGAAAGGAAAAACAAAAGCATGTTACGTGGATCATAAGCTCTTATGTGTGCCTAAGTAGGACGTTTTCCTAACATTCTGCCATAATCAGTATTAGTTGATAACCTGATATTTCTTAGACTTTCAGAAATGTGTTCTTAAGCAACAATAGTTGATTTTTAATTGTAGTATTTTGGAAATTTGTTAGGTGGATAAGTTATGATACCTTTTTAAATGTTTTTTTTTAATATTAAAAAGTCGCATAATTTGTTGTCTTAGTTTCTTACATTTTGTTAACAAGGTAAGATGAAGTTACCCTACTAATTGTTATTTTATTGAGTAAAATGCCAGTAGTTTTCTAAGTTATTATGTATCTATTAAAAAGGATAAAATAATATTATATTGTTTCCAGTTAATGCTATGTAGTTTGTAAACTTTGAAGATATTTGGTAATATTTGATTCAGATTTTTAAAAAATTTTAGTTAGTTTAAAGCCTTTGGCCAAGTTTCCCAGGAAAGGCTCAGGTTATGGCCATTACCTTATTATTATAAACTTAATCATTATTATTGCCTTCTTATATTCACAAAAATTATATTTCTTTGAATGGTAAATTATATGATTATCTTCTTTAAGAAGTAGTTACACATGAAACATGAAACTGTGCATATTTATATTAGATAAGAATGTTGAAATTTTTAAAATATTTTGAAAGCTAGCATTTTGCCAAACAGTAGAATTAAAGTATCTTTTTTGAAATTTATTTATTTATTCTAATTTGTTACATATGACAGCAGGATGCATTTTAATTTATAGTACACATATAGAGCACAATTTTCATGTCTCTAATTGTACACAAAGTAGAGTCACACCGTTCATGTCTTCATACATGTACTTAGGGCAATGATGTCCATCTCATTTCACCATCTTTCTTACCCCGATGCCCTCTCCCTTCCCTTCCTCCCCTTTGCCCTATCTAAAGTTCCTCCATTCCTCCCATGTTCCCCGCCCCCCATTCCCATTATGGATCAGCATCCACATAAAAAACAAAACAAAACAACAACAACAACAAAAACATTTGGCATTTGGTTTTTCTGGGATTGGCTTACTTTACTTAACATAATATTCTCCAACTCCTGGCATGATTTTATTCTCTTTTAAATCTGTATAGTATTCCACTGTGTAGATATACCACATTTTCTTTATCCATTCATCTACTGAAGGGCATCTAGGTTGGTTCCACAATTTAGCTATTGTGAATTGTGTTGCTACAAACATTGCTGTGAGTGCATCATTGTAGTATGCTGTTTTAAAATCCTTTGGGTATAAACCAAGGAGTGGGATAGCTGGGTCAAATGATGGTTCCATTCAAAGTTTTCCAAGGAATCTCCATACTGCTTTTAATATTGGTTGCACCAATTTGCAGTCCTTCCAGCAATGTATGAGTGTGCCTTTGTTCCCACATCCTCGCCAACACATAATGTTGTTGTTTGTATTATTATTATTGTTATTATTTTGGTACTGGGTATTGAATTCAGGGTCACTCAACCACTGAGCTACATCCCCAGCCCATTGTTTTTGTATTTGTTTAGAGACAAGTTCTCACTAAGTTGCTTAGCATCTCACTAAATTGCTGAGGCTGGCTTTGAATTCACAATGCTCCTGCCTCCACCACCCAAGCTTCTGGGATTACAGATGTGCGCCACCACACCCAGCCTCTGTTGTCTGTATTCTTAATAACTGCCATTCTTACTGGAGTGAGATGAAATCTTAGAGTAGTTTTGATTTGCATTTCTCTAACTGCTAGAGATGGTGAACATTTTCATATATTTGTTGATTAATGGTATATCATCTTCTGAAATGTGTCTGTTCAGTTCCTGAGATGTGATCATATGCTTCTTATCTTCTTATCTAATCTTCTGTGTCCGTTCAGTTCCTTGGCCCGTTTATTGATTAGGTTATTCATTTTTTTGGTGTTAAGAGTTTTGTGTTCTTTATATATCCTAGAGATTACTGCTTTCTCTGTTGTGTGAGGGGTAAAAATTTGCTCCTAAGATGTAGGCTCTCTATTCACCTCACTGATTGTTTCTTTTGCTGAGAAGCATTTTAGTTTGAATTCCATTCCATTTATTGATTCTTGATTTTAATTCTTGTGCTCTAGGAGTCTTATTAAGGAAGTCGGAGCCTAATCCAACATGATGAAGATTTGGGCCTACTTTTTCTTCAATTAGGTACAGGATCTCTGGTTTAATTACCAGGTCCTTGATCCATGTTGAGTCGAGTTTTTTGCATGGTGAGAGATAGGAGTTTACTTTCATTTTGTTACATATGGCTTTCTAGTTTTCCCAGCACCATTTGTTGAAAAGGCTATCTTTTCTCCAATATTTGTCTTTGGTACATTTGATATAAGGGGGGCGACTCAAAACAGAGCAGGGAGGAAGAGCATGAGAAGAAGATTACCACCAAGCAAGGAGGAGAGGTGAGAGGGAATGGGAGAGAGAGGGGGAATTGCATGGAAGATGGAAGGAGACCCGCATTGTTATACAAAAATACATATAAGAGGATGTGAGGCGAAGGGGAGAAAAAAAATAAGAGAGAGAGAGAGAAACGAGTTAAGGTAGATGGGGGTAGAGGGAGGGGAGGGGAGGGGAAGGGAGGGAGGATAGGAAGGGGATAGGAAGGGCAGCAGAATACAACAGACACTAGTGTGGCAGTATGTATAAACGTGGCTGTATAATCAACGTGATCCTGCAATCTGTACACGTGGGAATAATAAGAATTCATACCCCATTTGAAACAAATGTATGATATATGATATGTCAAGATCAATGTAATGTTTTGAGCAACTAATAAATTTCTGATGTTTAAAAAAAAAAAAGAAAAAAAGAAAGAAGCAGCAATGGCTTTTCTCCACAGCAGATCAGATATACTGAGGGAAGATTTGAATTAAAAAAAAAATACTGTATAAAATGAAAGTGTTTTTTATTGTTTTATTACCACAATAAAATGTCAAAAAATAAAAAAAAAAAATAAAATAAAATAAGGAAACTGTAATTATGTGAGTTTGTCTCTGTTTTCTTTTTTCTGTACCATTGTCTACAAGTCTATTTTGGTGCCAGTACCATGTCATTTTTGTTACTATTGCTCTGTAGTATAGTTTAAGGCCTGGTATAGTGATGCCACCTGCTTCACTCTTCTTGCTAAGGATTGCTTTAGCTATTTTGGTTCTCTTATTTTTTTCAGATGAATTTCATGACTGTTTTTTCTATTTTTTATGAGGAATGTCATTGGGATTTTGATTGGAATTGCATTAAATCTGTATAGTGCTTTTGGAAGTATGGTCATTTTGACAATATTAATTCTGCCTATCCAAGAACAAGGGAAATCTTTCCATCCTCTAAGTTCTTCTTTAATTTCTTTCTTTAGCATTCTGTAGTATTCATTGTAGAGGTCTTTCACCTCTTTCATTAAGTTGATTCCCAAGGATATTATTTATTTATTTATTTTGAGACTATTTGTAAATGAGATAGTCTAGTTTCTTTTTCAGGGGATTTGTCACTGATGTACAGAAATGCCTTTGATTTATGGGTGTTGATTTTATATCCTGCTACTTGGCTGAATTCATTTATTAGTTGTAGAAGTTTTCTGATGGAATTTTTTGGATCTTCTAGGTATAGAATCTTATCATCGGTAGATAGTGATAGTTTGAGTTCTTCTTTTCCGATCCATATCCCTTTAATTTCTTTTGTCTAATTGCTCTGGTTAGAGTTTCAAGAACTATGTTAAACAGAAGTGCTGAAAGAGGACATCCCTGTCTTGTGACAGTTTTTAGAAAGAATGCTTTCAATTTTTCTCCATTTAGAATGATGTTGGCCTGGGGCTTAGCATAGATAGCTTTTACAATGTTGAGATATGTTTCTGTTATCCCTGGATTTTATAATGTTTTGAACATGTATGGATGCTGTGTTTTGTTGAATGCTTTTTATGCATCTATTGAGATGATGATATGCTTCTTATCTTTAAGCCTATTGATGTGATGAATCATGTTTATTGATTTCCATATGCTGAACCAACCTTGCATCTCTGGGATGGACCCCAGTTGATAGTGATGTAGTATCTTTTTGATATGTTTTTCAATTTACCAGAATTTTATTGATAATTTTTACATCTATGTTCATTAGAAATATTGGCCTGAAATTTTCTTTCTTTGTTGTATCTTTGCATGGTTTTGGAATCAGGGTGATATTGGCCGTATAGAATGAGTTTGGATGTGTTCCCTCTTTTTGTATTTCATGAAATAATTTGAGGAGTATTGGTATTAGTTCTTCATTGAAGGTCTTATAAAACTCAGCTGTGTATCTGTCTGGTCCTGGGCTTTTCTTGGTTGGTAGGCTTCTGATGGAGTCTTCAATTTCCTTGCTTGAAATTGATCTGTTTGACTTGTATAAAATCATCCTGATTCAGTCTGGGAAAATCATATGACTCTAGAAATTTGTTGATGCCTTCAATATCTCCTATTTATTGGAGTACAAATTTTCAAAATAATTTGTAATTATCTTCTGTATTTTTGTAGTGTCTGTCATGATATTTCCTTTTTCATCATGGATGTTAGTAATTTGAATTTTCTCTGTCCTTCTCTTCAATAGCATGGCTAAGGATTTATCAATTCTATTTATTTTTTCAAAGAACCAACTTTTTCTTTTGTCAATTTTTTCAATTGTTTCTTTTGTTTCAAATTTATTGATTTCATTTCTGATTTTAATTACTTCCTGTCTTCTTCTGCTTTTGGTGTTGATTTGTTCTTCTTTTTCTAAGGCATTAAATGTTAGGTCATTTATTTGTTGACTTTTTCTTCTTTTAAGGAATGAACTCCATACAATGAACTTTCCTTTTGGTACTGTCCTAGAGATTTTGATATGTTGCATCAGCATTCTCATTTACCTCTAAGAATTTTTTAATCTCCTCCTTGATGTCTTTTGCAACCCATTGTTCATTCAATAGTATATTATTTAGTCTCCAGGTATTGGAGTAGCTTGTATTTTTTATTTTATCATTGATTTCTAATTTCATTCCATTATGATCTGATGAAATGTATGGTAGTATCTCTACTTTCTTGTATTTGCTAAGAATTGCTTTGTGGCATAATATATGGTCTATTTTAGAGAAGTATCCATGTGCGGCTGAGAAGAAGGTGTATTCACTCATTGATGGATAAAGTAGTCTGTTAAGCCTAAGTTACTGATTGTATTTGTCAGTTCTATAGTTTCTTTGTTTAGCTTTTGTTTGGAAGATCTATCAAATGGTGAATGAGGTGTGTTAAAATCCATCCAGAATTATTGTGTTGTGGTCTATCTGACTCTTGAACTTGAAAAGAGTTCATTTGATGAACATGATGCTCCATTGTTTGGGGCATATATATTTATAATTGTTATGTCTTGTTGATGTATTATTCCCTTAAGCAGTATGAAATGTCCTTCTTTATCCCTTTTGATTAACTTTGGCTTGAAGTCTACTTTATTTGATATGAGGATGGACATCCCTGCTTGTTTCCGCAGTCCATGTGAGTGGTTATGTTTTTTCCCAACCTTTCACTTTTAGCCTGTGGATGTCTTTTCCTATGATGAGTCTCTTGAAGTCAGCATATTGTTGGGTCTTTTTTTTTTTAAATCCAATCTGCCAGTCCCTCCCTGTGCAGTGTCCCCAGGTGCAGGCTACTGTGTGTAGGGGACTATGGCAATGGTTATTTATCCCCAGAGGGAGGCAACCCAGGGAGTCCCATGTTGGTAGATGGAGTTCCACATGCAAGTGGCAGCCAGAGTTCCTGTGTGTGGGCAGCGGCCAGATTCCCTGCATGGGAGTGGCAGTGGGGATTCCGCACATCTGGGCAGCCAATAGTAATGCGAGGGTGCTGATGGTGGGGTCCTGCTTGGGCATCTGGAGGTCCTGAGTAGGTGAGTGATCAGTAGTCCTGCACTGATGCTGAGGCCTGAAGACCCGCAAAGCATGGCGGCTTTGATTCCTGTGTGGAGCAGCTGTTGGAAGTCTTCTCATAACTTGCAGATAAACAGTATTCCAACTACTTGATTCCCAGGTCATGGAGCAACACAGAATGCAGCCTCCCTCTAGTCCACCATCTTGAATCCTCTAATTAAAGCATCTTTAAGTACATTTGAAACCTTAAGAAAGGTTAACATGAATTTTAAAAAGAATCTATATAGTTTTAAGACTTAATTGGTTGAAAATATACTCTCAAGTTGAATAAATTTCATTCCATGAATTAACTTTTATAATTTTTGTCCATAGAATATTTTGCAATTACTTGAAGAAGACAAATGATGTTTGAAACCACATGTAAATTAAAGGTTTTCATGACCAGTTGTTACATAAATTAGAGGGAATGTCAGTTTTATATTAATATTTAATAATAAGTTGATTAAATTTTGATTGAAAGCCTGTTTGTTTACATATTATGTAAATTGATTTTGAAATAAGGTTTATGGATTTAGATGATGTTTAGATTATATTGGCTCCATAGTTTACATATGACACATAAATTTTGGTGCCTGTATGACAGCTCCTAAATGTGTTTGAATTTAGGTAAAAATATAAATAATAGTTGAATTAGTTATTAGGAAGTTTTCCAAAATTAAAATCTAACCTTTTTCTATTAGCTATATTCTCTTTAAATTTATAAATGGAAGAGGTCATATGTAGTGACAGGAAAAAAAAAATTCTCTCTTGGTTGTTCCCTCTCTCAGAACACTGTGTTTGTCAGACTAACCCCCTACTCAGACTCATCCCCCAATCTTCTTTTCCATGGGAACCTTATCCCATGAGCTTTATAATTCAATCTCCCATACTTTGAATATCATATAAAGGACTGGTGTCCAAAGTCAACCAGAAGGAAACAACCCATTTTTAAAAAATGGGCAAAATATCCAGACACCTTACCAAGAAAAATAAACAGATGACAAATAAACATATGAAAGATGGTTATTATTTTTTCTTATCCATAAATTTTCAATTACAATAGCAATGCAGTATCACTTTATACCTACTTGAATTACTAAGTTCCCCCAAATTTATAATACAATTTTAGACGTGGATGAGTAGCAACAGTAGCTCTCATTTATTGTTACCAGACACTTTGGAAAACATTTTGGCTATTTTGTTTTAACTATACACAGTCCTATATACTATACACAGCAACTACTCTCTTAGATATTTACCCAAACAATTTGAAAATTGAAACAACCAAGATAGCTTTCCATAGGTAGGATGAATGGAAAACTGTTATATGTACACACACACATACACACACACATACACACACAATGGAATGTTGTTCAGAGGTAAATAAGACAAGTCATCAAGACAGAAAAGGATTTGGAGCATCCTGAATTGCATGCTGTGAAGTGTAAAAAGACAGTTTAAGAAGGTTTCATACTTTATTGATTCCAATTATATGACATTCTGGAAAAGGGCAAAACTATAAAGACAGTATGAAGTTTCGTGTTTACCTAGGGTTAAAGCAGAGGGGTCAAATAATTGAAAAACAAATTTTTTTTAGGAGATGAACTATTACAATGATGGATAAATTATAATGGTGGGTAAATACAATCATGAATTTGCTAAAACTCAGTAGAATTTATAAAATGTTATAGCATGAAAGTAAACCTTAATGTATACAAGGATTTTTAAAAATGTTAGAAGTTTAGAAAACTCCAAGCCAAACTTTTATAGGAGAATTTTAATTGAACAACAAGTTTACAAAAAATCTCAATGAAGAAGATGAGGGAGAAAAAGAAGATAACCCAAATAACTCTGGAAATGAATGAATCCCATAATGGTAAAAGCAAATGGAACTGCCCAAAAGCTGTATTTATCTGATAAAGTCAATTTTCATGGTGGGGGATTGAATCAACAATGGTGACACTGTTATACATATATATATGAAATAAAAGATTGGATAAATGAATGTAAGGTGGTGAAGTCCGTTTCTTGCTATTAGAAATTAGAGATAAGCAATGGAAAGAGACTAAAATTTTGGTTTCTGAAATCAGTCTTAAAAGGAACAAGTAGTTTTTTGCATATGTGGATGTTTCTACGATTTACACGAGAAACATGGTTCTGGAGCATCTATAGTGCTACAAAGTAAGGAAGGAGCAAAACAAAATATGTTGAAGGAATGCCTGAGTCAATAGAAAGAGTGGCAAATGACTACAAAAAGTTGAGCCACAAAATAGTGAGTTGGATTATAATCCAAAAGATAATAATTTATGTGTATCAGTATGGATTAATAAAAGCCATGAATCCATACTGATACACATAAATTATTGAATAACTAAATAAATGGAGAAAAAGAGACAAATCTCCCTTTTATAGGAATTACAGATAATTTGTGTGGACACACTGTCCTTGTGATAAGAGAAAACAGGTTTTTTTTTTCCTATATTACTGTGCTGTGGTTTTACATTTTTAAATGGTATTACCATAGTTTTTAAGCATAAATGTTTATAATGACTTTCTGCCGAAAAGTAGAATCTGGAAAAGGGTAAAAAGAGTAATGAGACACTTGACAAACACTGCCTCAGCCAGGTGATCAAGGTCAGCATCAACATCAATATTAGGTTATAAATCAAGTTAATAGTATGTGCCCTTGATATGATATGATAAAAACAGCACTTTATCTCTGTAATCATCCTCTGTAAAACTTATAACCCATTTCTATCCACAAGAAAAACCCAGACAAATTCCAGCTGAGGGCCATTTAACAAAATACCTGATCAGAATTCTTTAAAACTGCCAAGGTCTTTAAAAAAAGGAAAATCTGAGAAACTGTCACCATCAAAGAAGAGACCTTGGAGTAAATAAGGCGTGGTATTCTGAATAGAATCCTAGAACAGAAAAAGAATATTAAAATAACTAAGCAAACCTGAATAAAGAATGGACTTTTGCTAATTATAATGGTTCAGTGGTATTGAATAAAAAGGTATGGATTCTGTAATATCTTCTCATTTTTCCTGTAAAACTGTTCAAAAAAATAAATTCTAGTCTGAAACAAAAATTCTGTAATAAACTCTGAAACATACTAGGTTTGTGGTCAATGCAAGGTTAGGAAAGGAAGGAATACTTTCCTGTATTCAAGAATTGTACTCTTGTGGATGTATACTATGGTGAGATTCACTGTAGTGTATTCACATATGTACATAGGAAAGTTATGTCAGATTCATGCCACTGTCTTTCCTTTTCCCTATCCCTTCTCTTTTCCCTCCATTCCCCTTTGTATAATCCATTGAACTTGTATTCCTCCCTATTTATTGTGGGTTAGTTTGCACATATTAGAGAAAACCCTTAACCTTTGTTTTTTTTTTTTTTTTTTTTTTTTTTTTTGCAATTGGCTTATTTTACTTAGCATGATAGTCTCCAGATCCATCATTTACTGGCAAATGTCATAAAGTCATTCTTTAAAATGCCTGAGTAATACTCCATTAAGCATATATACCACATTTTCTTTTCATTCATTCATTGAAGGGCTCCTAGTTTGGGCTCCAAACTAAAAATAATCAATCAAAAAAATAAAGAAAAAAATTACTTGGATGTAACTCTATGACATAGATTCCTATCATGATTTTTAAAACTATCATTCAACTATACTTGACTTCTTTAGTTTGATTTATTTCTCAGACTACTGTAATATATCTGAATAGCTACCATTTTTTTAAGTACTGTGTGGTAAGTATATCTTATGGGCTCTTACTTGTGAAAATAATTGGCAAAATAAGTATTTCTTAAGTAGAAAACAAAAGAATTGTAATCTTGAGCACACAACATAATATCACAGCTGGAAATTATTATTTACAAAAGGAAATTGGGAACAAGAGATGTTTGGTGACTTTCCCAGTGTCACAAAGTTGTTAAAAAGTAGATGCTTTCAACAGTAGAGTCCTATCAACAGATGAATGTTTAAAGAAAATGTGGCATACATGCAAATAGAATATTATTCAGCCATATTATTCACTTGTAGCAAAATGGATGGGACTAGAGGGCATTATGTTAAGTGAGATAAGCCAGACACAGAAAGACAAATGGCACATTTTCTCCCTTATACGTAAAAAGTATTTTTAAAAAGTGACCTGAATGTAGAGAGTTGTGGGGAGTGTGTATGTGGAAGGAGGGTGGGTAAAGGGAGGGTGGATTTCAGCAGTGCACACTGTATGCAGGTATAAAACCCGATGAATATGTACAGTTAATTCTTGTTAACAAAAATTATTATTTTAAAAAGTAGGTACCCTTCTCAAACAGAATTGCTCAGCTAATGAGATCTCAAAACTATTTGTAGTATTTGTATGCATATATCTAACCAACTATCATGTTCAATTTGAGTAATTTTAATGCCTTGAAATGGAGAAGCAAAGTTGGTTTCCATAAGTGGTTTATGTAGAAACCTTTAAGAATTTTTAGAAAAGCAGCCCTCTTCAAGACAAACTAATCATTAAATAATTGAAAATTAAAGGAGAACACAACTTTGAATTAAATGTAGTGGCACACTTTTAGACAATGACCTGAATTGAAATTTTTTTTAAAAAAGACAAGAATTGGAAAAGTACATATTCTACACATTGCCATGTTCTATTTAGACCTTGGAAAATTACTGTTCAGTGGAGTCACTATGGGGCTCATTAGAAGAGTTAAAGAAAAAATAGTAAAAGCTTTCTGTCTGATAGAGGCCTATATTTAGAGAGGGTTTCTTTTATAAATCAGAATGATTATGGATGAGAAGTTCATAAAACAGGCATCTCCTCACTGATAAAATCTTGTTGAATTAAGCCCTAATTATCTACACATGAAGATATCTATGGTGTTAAGTTATTTGTATTTCCTCAAGACTTACCATATGTCACACTACTTTATTCAGTTATATCATTAATATAATGTATCCATTTAAATAATTTATTTATAACAATAAAAATACAAATAATATAGAAACTTGTACTTTTTTTTCCACACCTTTTCTATCCAGGTAAGAAATAGGTCCAAATGTTAAAACAATACTATCTTCAATAGATATAAATGTCCACATAATGTCAAGAATAACAATTGCAGAACCAACCAATTTTCAGCATGTTTGCCTAATAAATTCATCCTCTTGTGCAACATGAATTGTTTGATACATAAGTAATTAATATCTTACAGAAATTTAATGTAGTAAAAAAGATACAGTTGGTAAAGATGGTAAATCTAGTCTTCTCAGTCTCTTCTGATAATTGACTTCAGTTTATGTGGATAAGAGTAGTCATTAAAAATTGCATGGAGATTCATATATACAATAGAGCAATTCTATCATTTGAGAATAGTGAGATATTTTTTAAAAAGAAAGATCCACAATTCCAAATATTTGCTGTTGAAGCAAAGCTTAAGTAAATTTAGAAATAGATCATAAGTCTAAATGTCTAAAGAAAGAAACACATGCTATTTCAGGTTCATGCTAACAATTTTATATCTTCTGTAGTGTAAAATTTACTTTTATTCTTAAATTTTGATTATTCAAGCTTGTACTATGAATACTGTTATAAAATATAAGTTATATTTCTGTCACATTTTGCAAAGTTTATTAAAGTAACTTTCCATGGCTCATAAAAGTAATACTGTTTTCAAAAATAAAAGTCAGATACTGCCAAACCATATAACATCTACACCAAGTCTCTGCTATACGGACTGTCATTCAGATAAGCAGCAAACAAACAAAATCAGCTTTTATAGAAATGAAATAAGTCAATATATGGGAACTTAAATTGTTTTTCACTTGTTTATCAAAGAGATTTCCTTCCTCTTCTGTAAATTCTATCTTCTGTCAAATGCTGTTCACAACTAATTCAAAATCTCTTTGTCAAATTATTTATTCTGTATCTCAACTAATAGAAAATGTTCCAAATAAATTAATTGCATACTTAAAGAACACATCTAGACATATTGATCTGCTGTCCTGCCTCCTGCATTGTGATGATAATCAGTTTTCTGCTAAGACTGCTAGTGTCTTACCTCAGTCAATGGGGCTTCGGAGAATAGATCAATGGGAGGATATGGCTCATAGTTTTCAGATCTTTTTGGCCAGGGTCAAGGAAATTATACTTAATTTGCCAGGATTTTTATTTTCTCTTGTTGATTAGCCACAGCATACTTAATCAGGGAAATTGTAGTGTTGTTGCTTAGTTACAATGGATTTTCATTTTCAGTAATTATTCAGCCAGTAGAAAAGGAAGATTTCATTCTCTTCATTTTGTATTTTTCTCATTAAAACAAAGGGACTGTCAGTTCTTTTCTTAAAATCAATTGAATTTTCCCCTCTATCCACTTTTGGTTTTGATTTTTTTCTAGTGAACTGCCTTTCCTCATTCTAAAGTTAGTTCCTCTAAACTTAAATATCTTCTGCTAAAATAATTTTTGGCAATCTGCCAATGTTTTCAGCAAGAATATGTGTCAGCATTCAGAATTTTTCAGACCGTTGGTTTGTTTAGCTTTCAATTCATCTTCCCTCCTCTTCCCATAGTCCTGTATTACAGATTTCATCTTGATTTTCACTGTGGATGAAACCATATTCCCTACTTAGCAGATATAAATTACAGAGTTTCTTCACTCCCTGAAGCAGAGAGATCAAGGCACATTCTGAGGAGTCTGATCATCACTTAAACTTGGGGCAAAGAAACTGAGCAGAAAGAAGCTTTCTGGTTCCATTAAACTTTACTTTTGCACGCTCAGTGAACCCAGAAGATGATTTTAAATTTTAACCAACTAGGCTTTTTGTTATTTGTAAAACTCCAATTTAAGTCATGATTGAAGATTCTTTAATTCACCCCAAAACTATAAAAACTGAAATTTGCAGCAGTAGTGGCAGCAGCAAGAATAAAACTTTGCCAGATTGTTTTGATGATATGGTTCAGGAACTCTGCATGTTTCTCCATCACCTGTAGACCCTGGACTGCACTAGATTTGTTCAGTATTTTCATACACTCTCCCATATTTGCCTAAAGTAGGTCTAACTAACAAAGTTCTGACATGGATAATATCTAATTTGTTCCTTGCTATGCCTCATGGGATCTAAACCAGTTACTATATCCTTCTTTATTTTTATCTAATGTGGAAGAACACATTTCCACTAGCCACTATCTTTCTTACATTTAGACAACATTATCGTTGTTTCAGTATTTAGAGTCAGCTCAGCATGGTAGAAAAACCAGTAGGCTGACTATCAAGAGACCCAGGTTCTTATCCTTTTATGTCTTGGTTCACCTTGTTATGATAGCTTTACGTTATTTAAGTTGTTTTTGTTATAATAAATAGCCAATTTTGGAAGACAATAACTTTGTGGCGTGTATATAAGGAGATACAAGATAACTTACTTAAAAGGAAACTTGAAAAACCCAAAAGATAAGAAACAGAGTCAGTTTGGAATCCTGATAACAACAGTCTCTTCAGGTGCTGTTGACAGGGTAAAAGAGATTCTGCCCTTTCACTTGTATTTATGCTTTTCTCTTGCAGGGCCAAAAATTCCAGAAAGGGAATTTAGTCTATAAGGCTAAAGGGAAGAATGTGAAGGAAAGTAGATCATCTTGATCGATCACCTCTGCAGACTGGTTCTAACAGAAGACCGCTTCCTTCAGTGAAAAATTCAGGTATTGTTAATGGAAGAAAAAAAAGTTGTCATCAAAATAATAAAATGTATAAAAATATGGCAAAAGTGTCAACTTATTTACTCAATCTTTATGCTTCCAAAGAGATTATCCTAGTATTAGAAATTAGCAGTGAGAAAGTGGTCAGATATCATGGAGATGAATTCTTCTTTGGACAAACAGATGATAAGCAAATAAATAAATAAATAAATAAATATATAGTGATCAAAGAGGAACAAGGTCTAGTTTTTCTTTGAGACAGGGAAGTCAGGGAAAACCTCATGGAAGCCCATGTAATAGGACAAAAATAGTGAGTTTCATGTGAAATATTAGAGAGGAATCATAATACTTCAAATTCATAATTATATTTAAACTGAGGCCAGGCACAGTGGTACCCACCTATAATCCCAGTGGCTTGAGGCCTCTTTACAACCTTACTGTCACTGCATTGGGTCAGCTCATCACCTATCTTTAGTAGCCTATTACTGTGCCTTTCTTACACCATACCATCAGTTTTCTCCTATCAGTTCCTCCATAACTGTCATCAGTGTTGGTTACCCTGTTGAAGTATAATGTTGACTGTTGGAAACTTGCAGTAACATCAGAATTGCTGCTATAGATACTTAATTACTATTCTTATTACCATTCTGGGAAGAATTAGATACTCATTCTACTTACAGTACTTTGTACACGGCTTATTTAGAGTTCTTGATTTGCTTAATAATTATTGTAGGAAGGAGAAAACATCCATTTAAAACAAACCAAAAAATTCTTAGATAAATTGTGTTATCCTGGCTGTTTTGTGGCTTCTGTTTTCTAAAGAGAATTCATATCTGTAAAAAATAAAATCATTTAGTTTTTCTCTCCCTTGCAGAGTATCATACAGGAAGGATTAAAACACACACACACACACACACACACACACAAAACCTTTCTAAAACTCTGTAAGTTCTTCTATTCTGCTGGAGGTTCATACCAAGAGTGAAGAGTTCTTCATTTAATGGGTCTCCTTTGTAAATTTGTATATATGCAAACTGACTATAAAACTAATTTGTTTGCCCCAAAAAGTGGCAGGTGATATGAATTTTCAATTTTCAGGTACTGTTATGGTTTAGATGTGGTATCCCCCAAAAATTCACGTGTGAGACAATGCAAGAAGGCCTGGAGGAGAAATGATTGGGTTATAGCCTTAATATAATTAGTGAATCACTCCCTGATGGGATTAACTGGGTAGTAAATGGAGGCAGGTGGGTTGTGGCTGGAGGAAGTTGTTCACTGGGGGCAAGGCTTTGGGGTATATATTTTGTATCTGGAACTTGGAGTCTCTCTCTTTGCTTTCTGATTGTCATGTGAGCTGCATCCCTCTGCTACACTTAGACATATCATTCAGTCTGCCTTTTTGCTGGGCTATGTTCTGCCTCACCTTTTGCCGCAAGGAATGGAGTCTGCTGTCTATGGATTGAGACCTTTGAAACTATAAGCCCTTAAGTAAACTCTTCCTCCGTTCTGGTTGGGTCCTTTACTCACAGCAGCAACAAACCTGACTAAAACAGATACCAACACTAGAGAAAGGATTTTAGGAAGCCAGTGTAATAGGACAAAAAGAAAAGAGAAAATTTGAGGAAGATTTTGAGCGAGAGAACATCATGCAACATCCATACATTTTTGGCTGGAAAATCTTGATAGAAAAACTAGCCAGTGAGATTTTCCAGGACAGAAACGACCAAAGAGCTCATAAGAATAGCTGCATCCAGTATTTAATTTTAAGTTATCCATTAATCTGTGCACTTATATGGAAATTGTGTAGATCTTTACCACATCTCTTCCACATCCTCCAGATTATGATATAGGACCAATCAATTTAGGTGAGATTAGCTTTTTCTCCTCTTCCAACAATGAGAGAAAATTAGTCTAAATAATCAGGTAATCTCATAATGCGTTTTAGAAAGTGACTAGATTGAAAGTAATCTGGCCTTAATTCAGCCAACATTTTCCCTAAGACACTTGTTTTTCCTTCTCCCTGAAACTTCCGTCTTCTGCTAGTGGGCACAATTCTCTTCCTCAGTTTCTCCAAGGTTCTCTTTAAATCATCATCTCCATGAGGTTTTCCCTGACTTCCCTGTCTCAAAGATATACCTTGTTCCTTTTGGATCACTATATATGTTTATTTATTTATTTGCTTATCACCTGTTTCCCAAAGAAAAATTCATCTTCATGAGATATGATATCTGCCCACATTCTCACTGCTAATTTTCACTACCAGGACCAACCAGTAGTGTATTTTTTCCCTTTTATTTATTTATTTTTATGTGGTGCTGAGGATTGAACCCAGTGCCTCACATGTGCTAGGCAAGCACTCTACCCCTGAGCTACAACCACAGCCCCCAACAATAGTTTAATGAATAAATTATTTGAGATAGTTTGAGAAATTTCTACCCCAAATCCTAAGGCTACTATTCTGATTTAATGTTTATTCACCATATTATTTTTTTAAATATTAAGGCTTTGCATTTATGGGTGCTTTGGGAAATCTGAGATAAATGATCTATATTT
Source organism: Marmota marmota marmota (assembly GCF_001458135.2). Taxonomy (NCBI): domain Eukaryota; kingdom Metazoa; phylum Chordata; class Mammalia; order Rodentia; family Sciuridae; genus Marmota; species Marmota marmota. The sequence continues at coordinate 31,894,937 of NW_025999900.1, read as the reverse complement.
GCCTTTTAAAGTGATTTAATCACAAAAGATGAAAAATGAGTATAAAAATATAGCAAAAGTGTGAAAATGGAGCAAAAGGTCAATAGGAGAAATATGAACCTCCTGAGGAGTTAATAGGTGGAAAGAAGGCTATGATTTCCAATATACACAGGATAGGAGTTTAACCCAGTCCACTTCAATATTAAGGTAGGTATGATAAGGCTGAAGCAGTTGATATCAGGTTACATTATTAGCAAGTGACATGATCCTGGTTCTACTGAGGGCTTTGGGGCAAATGGGTCCTCCCTTTATCATTGCAGTACATAGTAAAGGTTTTTAATAGATTTTTATAGAAGTAAAATAGCTTTGGAAAAGAATTCTGGTGAAAAGATGTTAGACATATTATTTAGTCTGCCTTTTTGCTGGGCTATGGTATCTTTAACTATAAAATGAAAGTGTTGGACTTCATAATTAAGTTCTTTCCAACTATAAAATATTCTATAATTTTAACTGCTTATATATGAGTGGAGACATGTGCACACTTTCATCTAATGGAAATAAAGATATACTTCTTAAAAATTTCCTTTGCAAATGTATTTTGGTTAATATAGCTGCCATCATTTTGGCTTATAAAATAGTGTTTTCAATGATCTTTTAGCATAATAGATTAACTTTTATGTTCCTAAAGCCATTTCCTCTGAATGCTGCTGAATTCACACTTCACTAATGGCAAGGATCCGATTAGAACTAATTTCATAGAGATTCTTTGACATTTTCAAACATAGAAATGTGTGTGCTTTTTTGAATAAAAGTCAGAGCATATCATAAATTGTAAAAGTTACTATTAAAGTTCAGCCAAATATTGGATAGTAGTTATGAAACTAAAAGTGCCTATAATGCTAAACTGTTGCAAATGAGATTTCTTTACATTTCCCTGACCCTCATCTCCTGTAATTACCACACCTGTATCCCCTGAAACTCTAACTCCAGACTTTGGTCCTTCTCACTAGCTACTTTGTCATTTTTTTCAACTTTGCTATTTGATAGAACTTAAAAATTAAAGATGCTGATAGAATCTAACAGCCTAGGCCAACAAGACAGCCCACTGAATAGGTAGTCAAAGCAGAAGCTCAGTCTTGTGTACAGGGTCAGCATCAGAAGGGATAGAGATTCCCAAGTGACCTAAGCCCTGGCAGTTTGTCCTCAAGTACAAAATTAATGGAGCTGGGACATGGACACTTGGGAGAGCAACACAGCATCTTTAACACTTGTACTTTGGATACTTGATTCTATTTCTAGGAACTATGATTCAATTTCAAATTTCTTTAAAGGACAAAGTTGATGCTTCTGGATGAATTCTGCCCTTGGATAAATTTAGTATAGAAGCTAAATTATGGTCTTTTTATGATTAGGATCAATTAGTGAATCCAGACAGAGAAAGTAAACACAAGAGGAAGAAAGAAAGAAGCAAAATAGCCTTTATTTTTAAGGTAAGGAACCATTTATGTAGATCCAAGAAAGAACATTAAGAATCAGATAAGAGTAAGATTATTAAGGCTAAGGAAGGAAGTGGTTTAATAAACAGTATAGTTTATTTTAAAGTGAATTTCTACCTTATTCATGGATTATATTTTTAATCCCTGATATAAATTGAAAACGGCACAAAGTCAAAACTAGTTTACAAAATACATTGCAAAGGTGCCACATTGGGTACTGACAGTTTTTCTATAAATTTCAGCATAAGCTTTCTCTTTCCCTTCTCAAATTGGAATGGATTCTTCCTCCCTCAGCCCCTCACTCTCTTCCTCCTCTGTCCTTTCTTTTGAGTACCATAGAATGCAGTTGAATTTCAAATAGTGACCATGTTGAGTATAAAAGACAACATTTTGCACATCCCAGCAAACAGCTTGTGTTATGACAGACCTACTGAGCTGATTGCAGGTTCAGTTGCCCATATCATGTTCGTTTTGGAGCAGAGGTTCAATGATTTATGGGAAAGCCATAAATCAACTGTTTGCATTTTAACTCTTTTTCCTTTCTCTCTTGCATAACTAAAATTTCCAAAGTTCAATGCTCTATGATAAAACTATTGTATTGTGCTATATAGAAGTGAGCAATAATAACTTGGAAAATGCTATTTTACTGTCCATTTGAGGGTTTATAAGTGGCCTATGAATCAAATCTGTAGTATTAAGGAACATGAGCTCAATTTCAGACTGGATAAGAGGAAGATTCTGGATGCATTTGTAAAAGAGGCAATTATTAATGGAGATTGTTAAAAGCAGAGTTTCTCAAAATTTTTTATGCATAAGAAGTACTTGGAGAATTTGGGTAAAAATTAAAATTCTGGAACCAATCTCCAAAATTCAAAACTCTGATTGAGTAAAATCAGAATGGAGAATAGAAAAAAGAATTTTAAATAACCAAAAGGGTCCTCAGATCACATGTTGACTTCTAGGACCAGGTCTTAGAAGGAAAGAGAAAGAAAGCCAAAGATCATGAAGCAGGGTTAACATTGAATCCGCCCCCCCCCCATCTCAAGAAAAAAGTATATTTCTACTAAGGGGTAAGGGAAGATAAAATAAAACAGAATAGTAAGAGCAAGCTTGCTTAAAGATGGAAAGCAGATAGTATCCTTAATCTGGACGGTGAGTTAATGGGAAGATATCTTCTAGGAGGAAAGAAAGAGGGGAGAGCAATCAGGGGAGAGCAATCAATTCTGTACTTCAAAAGTACAGAAAGGTTCCACTTTAGTCTTAGAACTGAGTGGCCATAACAAGGCTCTGAATCTCTTTGGATCCTCATAATTTCATTGTTAAATGGTAAGATTATTGAGCATCATGAACTCTGAGGACTTTTTCAACTGTAAACAAGCCTGTGATTCTTCTACAGAAGAAATCTCAGCCAGGAGATGATCTCTGAAGACTGAAGTGCGCCTATCTATAATAGCTGTTACATTAACATTTTCCTCTGGGAACAGGAGTGCTTTATCTAAAGACAGTGGATTTTTATCTTAAGGAAAAATGGTTTTAACTATAATTTCCCTTCTTTTCAACTTCCATTTCAACTCAAGGAGTTATTTTCATAGGGAATAAACAATAAATTAAAGACAAAATTGCTAAACAACAGTGATTAGCCAGTTTAAATTTAGGCAGTATAAATTTTTAGAAAACTGGGTCTCTAAGATTCTATGACTTTGCTCTATTTCTGTAAGCAAATCAATTAGTATCTTGGAGGGGGAAAATTTCTCTCTAAATTCTCTCTCTTTTTTCCTTTGTTCTTTTTCGTTCTGTTACATGTTTCACTTCTACTTTGTGTTTTTGTTTTTATTTTTCCTCTCTAATTGTCCTTTAACTTGCCTAGTTGTAATTACTGATGTTTTCCATGAATGCTGGGAAACTGATCTTTTAGCATATATCTGTCTTGAACATAGATAAAGAGGTTCAGACAAGCAGTTGGAGGACAGTTAGGATAAAGCGATTGCAATCCATTCTACTTTGGGCTGAGATATGAAAGGTGGCAGCTCTCTGATCTGAAGCTGAAAACAGTCTGAATTTCAAATACAAAGCTAACGTTTATTGAATGTTTATTTTGAGTCTGGCCACTTCAGTATCAAAAAAGAGTACCCTTGTGTACAGAAGGTGTGATGATTAATTTCTTGTCAGGTTGGCTGGGCAAAGGGAGGCAATTTGTGGTCAAACATCATTCTAAACTGTGGCTGTAAAGATAGTATTTGGTTATAATTAACATTTAAATCAGTATACTTTGAGTAAAGTAGATTACCCTCTATAATATGGGTGGGGCTTACCCAACCTATTAAAGGCCTGATGAGAAAAGACCAAGGTCCCCTAAAGAAAAAGAAATTCTGCCTCTAGATTACCTCTGAGTTTGACTGCAACATCAAATCTTGGTGGAATTACCAGTCTGCCATCCTGCCTTATAAATTTTGAACTTGTTAGCATCCATATTCGAGCCAATAGTTTAAAACTGCTTCTCCTCCTTCTAACTCTATACAAATATGAGAGCCCTAATACAGAAAGCAATTGGTAAAACATGGTTCCTACAAATGGTTCAGTAACTTTAACCTATTCAAAGTGAAGACCACTGTCAAGACTCAGATGAAAGGTACAGACACTCCACCCTGGAAAGCAAGTATACATGCACATACATATAAAATTTTGTGTACATATTTATACAAGGTGCCCAGGGATTAAGAACCCTTGTTCTGGGTTTAGGTGTCAAACTGATTTGTTTCTAAATAAAATGCAATGTGACCTTCTAGGTTGGAGGTCTCATGACTACTACTTAGATTGTAGGTATGAATCAAAGGCCAAAAATGTGGTGGGCAGACAAGAATATTATTTATGTACCAAGGTTTCTGAAAAGGCCTGAGACCAAAGAATTATTTCTGTTGTTAGGCTTTTGAAGGGTACTAGCATTGCAAAATGCATGCATACCTGAGGCAGTCTGCTTGCCAATATAGGGTATGCCCTCAGAAAGTCAATGGCCAGAGAGGGCTCCCATATGAAAGTAGAATTGGTATAAATCCAATTACTAGAAAGAAAATGTGAAATAGGTAGAAGTAAGAGTGTTGCAAATGGTCACTGATTCTTAATCCCTAATTATCAATGGAGCATTGCATAAATTCCTCCTAGAATCTATCTATTCTTTGTGTATCATTATTATATGAAAAATTTTTCCTTTCCAGATGATTTCATGGATATTGTACAGTGAATTTTTAGAGAGTTAATTTTTTAAAGTGCTACTTTCTCAAGTAATGATCTGTTTTCTGTTAAATATGAACAAAAAGTGATTTTGGGGGGATTTGGTAGTAAGAGGACTCAGATTCAGCAAGAGATGAATGAAATTTTAATTACAAAAATTTAAAATAGGGGCTGGGGTTGTGGCTCAGGGGTAGATTGCTTGCACAGCATGTGTGAGGCACTGGGTTCAATCCTTAGCACCACATAAAAATAAACAAAAAAATACATAAATGTGTTATGTCCATCTACAACTAAAAAACTACTTTAAAAATTTTTTAAATAAAGCAACATAAGATAACCAGGATGTCATATGATGAATTTAAAAGACCAGAGGCCATCAGTTAAGTTACTTTGCTAGGTTAATTGTTTTTTAAAAAATATATTAAAAAATCTTATTTTGTCATCCCAGTGCATATACTTAAAACTTTTTATTAAATCAGTGCAATGTAATTTCATGCTGTGCTGCTACCAAAAATATTCAGACTCCCGCATGCCAAGAATTATAAACTGCAAAGGGAGAATACTATTATAGCATGTACATATGTTTTTGAGCTCAATTTAATGCTAGGCAAGACTTGGGCATATTCATTGGTGCAGGCTAAAATAATAGGGTAATATTTTGTTGAAACTGGCAAATAACAAATTCTGTCTATAACATGGCATGATGGTTAAGCTTATATGTCAACTTGATTGTGCCATAGGGAGTCTAAATATTCAGTAGAAAATTATTCTGTATGTTTCTGTGAGGTGTGTTTTGATTAACAGCTAATATATAGCTTAGTATAGCAGATTGCCCTCTCTAATGTGTATGGGCCTCATCCAATCAGTTGAAGGCTTGACTTTAACTTTAAACATCAACTCTTCCTGGTTTCAAGCCTGCTGAAACTCAGACTGTAACTATACCATTGGGTCTCTATATCTCCAACTTGCTAACTCAATCTGCAAAATCTTGGGACTTGTCAAGATTTGTAATTGTCTAAACTGGTTCCTTATAATATAAATAAATATAAATATATATTCTGCTAGTTATGTTTCTCTGGAGAACACTGACTAATGCTCATAGTATTAAAATAATTTTAGATTTTGGATTCTTCTGTGATTTATGATAGCATTATTGTAAGCTTTATATTTTTTAATAAATTTGATACTTATAACTTACTTTTCCAAATGTATTAAAGTTGTTTTTAAAACTAAAATTATTGGTAAAAATGAAAAAAAAATTGAAAGAATCCAATGATGAGATTTATCAGGTTTAAGATGAAATAACATGCTATATTACATTATTAAGGTTATTCCATTGATGTCATTCATACTAACAAAAACATAGGAAAATGTCATGCCAGAAATTATACTACAAAATTACTAGAAATTCAAAGATGAGAAAATATGACAAAAAGTTCAAGACAAATATTTTTGTTGGGATCATTTTATGGCAATAAAAATTACTCAAATCCTCAATGTGTTTATGCAGTGAAATTTTGAAAAAAGTTCTACAATTTCTGCCAAGTTACAACATCAAGAAACAAAACAAAGTGTGCATAAAAATAAGGCTTTCAGATTCTTGCAGAATAAATGAAACAGCTTAATGTTACTGAAAATTTATGCAAACACAATTTGAATCTGATGCTGCAAATGCACTTATTAAATGACACTCTATTATATTGTAACAATTAGATTAGATTAGCAAGCAGCTATGAAAATACAATTAGTACATTGTCAGAAAATAAAACTGAGAAGAGAATGCAAGAATATACACACAATTACTTGACAATTAGTTTATAGGCTGACATGTGAAATCTTTACAGTTAACTGGACAAAAGAAAAAATATTTTAGAGCTCCTCATTTGTTTTTATATTGTTTGTGAGTGTAAGTGCACTTTTACTTTACAAATTATTTCTGGGCCCAAACAGAAAGAAGAAAATTGTTTAGAAATTTTTACGGAAAACCTAACAAAAATCAGCACAAGCTATTCAAAAATATAAATATAACACAACTGAATATTTCATTATAAAGACTTAAATTTAAGGTCTGCAGTAAGAACTCAGTGGTAGAGCACTTGCCTAGCATGTGTGAGACACCGGGTTTAATCCTCAGCACCACATAAAAATAAATAAAACAAAGGTATTGTGTCCATCTACAACTAAAAAATTTTTAAAAAGATTTAAATTAAAGGGACCATTTATTCAATCTTTCAAAATGAACACCAGTCTAATTAGATGCCATACTTTAAGTGAATCCATTTGTAAATATCATCTCACTAAATATCCTATGATGTAGATATAATTCAAATTTCTAATTTATATCTCAAAAGGAAGGTTTCAGGGGATCCAAGATGGTGACCTAGAGGGAGGCAGCATTCTGTGTCACTCTGAAATCCAGGTCTCAACTAATGGGAATACTGCTTTGTTGAGAGTGATAGAGGACCACTGCACAGCTGCTCCTGCGCAGGAATCGCAGCCCTGGTTCTATGCAGGGTCCCGGGCCTCAGCATTAGAAAAGGGACTCCCAACTATTGGCCCACACAGTTCTCGTAGGTGCCTTACCAGGACCACAGGCATCAGCGCCAGCACAGAATTCCCAAACGCCACTCTCACGGACATTCAGCTTCTACCCACACACAGGAACTCCAGCCACCACTCCTATATGGACCCCAATCTACTAATATGGGTGTCCCCCGCTCATCTCCATCTTGGGACTCAGCAGCTACTGCTATAGTCTCCTACTCGAGGTAGCCTGCCTGCACCTGGGGACATCACAGACTCTGAAGAAAGCTGGTAGCCTCAAAGCTGCACTCCACGAGCTCATTTCTGAACATAATGCACAACACCATTGCCTGGCTTTCCCCACCTGACCCAACACCCCATTGTTGAAAGCAGCAGCCTTCATCTTGGGTCACCTCCATCATCATCTTTAGTTGGGGCAATTATCAGTTTGGAACACCAAACAGCCAAGTACCCATAGTTTTCTAATTCCCCCAACCTTCAGTAGTTCCTAATTCGGCAGAGTGACTGCCCAATTCAAAACAGCCCTCCTCAACAGATGCACAGCTACCAGAGTGCAACACACAAGACCCCCAGAGAGAAAGGTTCCTCATTAGGAAGTAGAAAAAGAGAGAGTGAGGGAAATACACTTTAGAGACTAATGTAGAGGGCAGGAGCTGTGAGGTCTACAGGCAAGATGAGGAGATAAGACCTGGCACCCACATCACAGGAGCAGACCCCAAAGGAGAGCCTTGACGTACAGTCTCCCAATGGAACCAGCAGGTACCATATCCTACCTCCAGGTGCCCAGCACCCAAGAACATCCCTTACACACTGGTAACACCCACCATCCTGAGGGTGGAGATACCAATTAAGAACAGACAACTCCATCTATTGGATTAAAAGGGAAGCAGAAAGGATACTGATCTCCAACCAAAATGATCTTTGTTTGTTCCTTCCTTTTTTCCCCCTTTCTTCTCCCTCTTTATTCTCCTGCCCTTACATACCCAACATATGTAAAAACAAGTACTTTGCATAAATTAGGATATCGAGTACTGAGATGACTGAATAGTATATACAGTTGTGTTGTATATTCTTTTCTTTCTCCAATTTTTACTATTTTAACATTTTTTAATTTTTCTTAATATATATGTGAGTTTCTTGTATGAACTTTACTGTCTTCCCTCTTACTGTCTACCTCAAATTACTACCTCTCTATTCTCCTACTATTAACCTTCTTCTTTAGACTTCTCTTTCACACTTCCTAAGATATAATAACTCTATATCCTCATCACATACCTCCTCAGCATATCTTCCTACACCTCACCCCCAGTTCTTTGTCCACCATCAGAAACTGCAAATCTTTTTACAAACCTACTGATTATATTGTAGATAATAATTTAATTCACCATTTCTGTACATTGTGACCAAACTGTAAACATCTTAATAACAACTATTGGTTTTTAGGTGGTATTTTGTTTATATTGCGATTATGTGATAACACAGTTTTTTCCCCTCAAAGGTGAAGTATTGGAACCTCACAGGTTCCAAGCCTATAGGGTCAAAACGGTAATGGTTTTAATTCACAGAGCTAGAAAGGCAGACACAGGAGCAACATGAAAAGACAAGGGAAGAAGTACCCCAAACAAATCAAGATACCACATTACTAGAATCCATGGAAAGCACAGCAGGTGAAACTACAGAGAAGGAGTTCAGGATGTACATAATTAAAATGTTCTGTGAATTAAAGGATGATATAAGAGAGCAAATACAGGCAGAAAAAGATCATTTTGACAATGAGCTACATAAGCAAATATAGGAAGCAAAAGATTACTTCACAGGAAGCTAGAGATTCTAAAGAAAAACCAAACAGAAATTCTTAAAAAGAAAGAAAGAAACAAACAAACAAAAAATAAAAGTTCAATGACAGCATCACCAACAGATTAGAACATTTGGAAGACAGGACCTCAGACAATGAAGACAAAATAATATAATCTTGAAAAGAATGTAAGCAACCGTGAAAACGGTAAGAAACCATGAGCAGAACGTTCAAGAAATATAGGATAGAATAAAAAGACCAAATTTAAGAGTTATTGGGATAGAGGAAGGCATAGAGTTCCAAACCAAAGGAATGAACAATATCAGAAAATTTTCCAAACATGAAGAACAAATTGGAAAACCAAATTCAAGAGGCTTACAGCACATCAACTGTACAAAATTACAAGAGATCCACACCATAATTTCATTATAATGAAAATGCCTAACATACAGAATAAGGAGAGAATATTAAAAACCATGAGAGAAAGGAATCAGATTACATATAGGGGTAAACCATTAAATATGTGCAGATATTTCCACCCAGACCCTGAAAACTAGAAGATCCTGGAACAATATATATCAAGCTCTGAAAGAAAATGAATACTAACCAAGAATTTTGTGCCCAGCAAAATTAAGCTTTGGATTTGATGATGAAATAAAAATCTTCCATGATAAACAAAAGTTAAAAGAATTTACAGCTAGAAAACCTGCACTATAGAACATCCTTGGCAAAATTAAAAATATTCTATGAAGTGGAAATGAAAAACAACAATAAAAATCAGCAGAGGGAGGTATTACACTAAGGGAAAAGCTAATCAAAGGAACAACCAAGTCAAGTTAAATAACAAAAATAAAAATGACTAGGAATACAAATCATATCTCAATAATAACCCTGAATATTAATGGCCTAAACTCACCAATCAAAAGACATAGGCTAGCTGATTGGATCAAAAAATAAAAATAGACCCAACAATATGCTGCCTCCAAGAGACTCATAGGAAAAGACATACACAGACTGAAGACAAAAGGTTGGGAAAAATTATACCAGTCATAAGTTCATTCCTTAAAGGAGGAAAAAGGTCAACAAATAAATTACCTAACACTACATCTGAAAGCCCTAGAAAAAGAAGAACAAATCAACACCAAAAACAGTAGAAGAAAGACAATATTCAAATTAGAGTGACGTCAATAAAATTGAAACAAAAGAAACAATTGAAAAAATTGAAAAAACAAAAAGTTGGTTCTTCAAAAAAAATAAATAAATAAAATTGACAAACCCTAAGCCATGTTAACAAAGAGAAAGAGAGAGAAAATTCAAATCACTAACATACATGATGAAAAAGGTAATATCACAACAGACTAGAGAAATACAGAAGATAATTAGAAATTATTTTGAAAAATTGTACTCTAATAAAATAAAGAATATTGAAGGCATTGACAAATTTCTAGAAACATATGAGTTGCCCAATTAAATCAGGATGATATACACAAGTTAAACAGATCAGTTTCAAGCAAGGAAATAGAAGACACCATCAGAAGCCTACCAACCAAGAAAAGCCCAGGACCAGATGGATACACAGCTGAGTTCTACAAGACCTATAAAGAAGAATTAATACCTATACTCTACAATTTTTTTTTATGAAATAGAAAAAGAGGGAGCACTTCTAAACTCATTCTATGAGGCCAATATCACCCTGATTCCAAAACCAACAAAGAAAGAAAACTTCAGACCAATATTGCTAATGAACATAGATGCAAATTTTCAAAAGAATTCTGGCAAATTAAATACAAATACATATCAAAAATATAGTGTGCCATGATCAATTGGGGTCCATCCCAGAGATGCAAAGTTGGTTCAACATATGGAAATCAATAAACAAGATTTATCACATCAATAGGCTTAAAGATAAGAATCATATGATCATTTCAATAGATGCAGAAAAAACATTCAACAAAATACAGCACACATACATGTTCAAAACACTAGAAAAATTACAGATAACAGGAACATCTCAATGACATAAAAGCTCTCTATGCTAAGTAAGCCCCAGGCCAACATCATTCTAAATGGAGAAAAATTGAAAGCATTCCCTCTAAAAACTGGAACAAGAGAGGGATGTCCTCTTTCACCCACTTGTATTTAACATAGTTTTTGAAACACTGGCCAGAGCAAATAGATAAAAGAAATTAAAGGAATACAGATAGGAAAAGAAGAACTCAAATTAACTATTTGCTAATGATATGATTTTATACCTAGAAGACCCCAAAATTTACAACACAAAATTTCTAGAACTAGTAACTAAATTCAACAAAGTAGAATGATACAAAATTAACACCCATAAATCAAAGGAATTTCTGTACAATAGTGACAAATCCTCTGAAAGGGAAATGAGAAAAACTATTCCATTTACAATAGCCTCAAATATAAAATAAAATAAAATACTTGGGAATCAACCTAAAGAAAGAGGTGAAAGATATCTACAGTGAAAACTACAGAATGCTAAATAAAAAAATTAAAGGAGACCTTAGAAGATGGAACGATTTCCCTTGTTCTTGGATAGACAGAACAAATATTGTCAAAATGATCATAGTACCAAAAGCACTATACAGATTTAATGCAATTCCAATCAAAATCCCAATGACATTTCTCATAGAAATAGAAAAAGCAGTCATGAAATTCATCTGGAAAAATAAGAGACCCAGAATAGCTAAAGCAATCTTAGCAAGAAGAGTGAAGCAGGTGGCATCAATATACCAAGCCTTAAACTATACTACAGAGCAAGAGTAACGAAAACAGCATGGTATTGTTACCAAAATAGACTGTAGACCGATGGTACAGAATAGAGGACACAGAGACTAACCCACATAATTACAGTTATCTTATTTTAGACAAAAGCGCAAAAAACATACATTGGAGAAAAGTCAGCATCTTCAACAAATGGTGCTGGGAAAACTGGAAGTCCATATGCAACACAATGAAATTAAATCTCTCACCGTGTGCAAAACTCAACTCAAAGTGGATCCAAGACCTAAGAATTGAACCAGAGACACTATATCTTTTAGAAGAAAAAGTAGGCCCAAATCTCCATCTTGTCAGATTAGGCCCCAACTTCCTTAATAAGACTTCTATAGCACAAGAATTAAAATCAAGAATCAATAATTGGGATGTATTCAAACTAAAAAGCTGCTTCTTGGCAAAAGAAACAATCAGTGAAGTGAATAGACAGCCTATATCTTGGGAGCAAGTTTTTACCCTTCACACATCAGATAGAGCACTAACTCTAGGGTATATAAAGAACTCAAAAGGCTAAATACCAAAAAAAAAAAAAAAGCCCAATCAATAATTGGGCCAAGGAACTGAACAGACAACACTCAGAAGATGATATACAATTAATCAACAAATATATGAAAAAACGATCAACATCTCTAGCAGTTAGAGAAATGCAAATCAAAGCTACTCTTAAGATTCCATCTCACTCTAGTCTGAATGGTAGCTATTAAGAGCACAAAAAACAATAAAAGGCACACTCTTACATTGCTGGTGGAACTGCAAATTGGTGCAGCCAATATGGAAATCAGTACGGAGATTCCTTGGAAATCTGGGAATGGAATCACCATTTGACCCAGCTATTCCACTCCTCAATCTATACCTAAAGGACTTAAAAACAGCATATTACAGGGACACAGCCACATCAATATTTATAGCTGCACAATTCACAGTAGCTAAACAGTGGAACTAACCCAGATGCCCTTCGGTAGATGAATGGATAAAGAAAATGTGGTATATATACACAATGGAATATTACTCAGCAATAAAAGAGAATAAAATCATTACATTTGCAGGTAAATGGATGGAGTTGGAGAATACAATGCTAAGTGAAGTTAGTCAATACCCCCAAAAAACAAATGTGGAATGTTTTCTCTGATACAAGGAGGCTGATTCATAGTGGGGTTGAGAGGGGGAGCATGAGAGGATTAGGGCCTCTAGATAGGGCAAGGGAGTGGGAGGGGAAGGGAAGGAACATGTGGGTAAAAAGATGGTGGAATGAGATGGATATCATTACCCTAAGTACATGTATGAAGACAGGAATGGTTTGAATATACTTTATATACAACCATAGATATGAAAAATTGTGCTCTATATGTGTAATATGAATTGTAATGCATTCTGCTTTCATATATAACAAATTGGAATTTAAAAAAATCCCAAATTTGAAAAAAAATATTTAAAGAAGTTATTGTCAAATAGCAATTAAAGGAGGGTGACAAAACTCTAGTTCCAGGTATTTCAGACTTCAAATTCTATGCTGACATCACTGTTATATTATAACATATAAGAATTCAACTGAAATAATAATTTTCTTTGAATCCTATGTAATCGGATATACTACATTTTATTTTTGCTGAAGTCATAATAGATAAAAACTCAAAATATTTTGCTTATTTGATAGATTATGTTCATAAAATTATCTTCACTTTTATGACACCTGTCAATACTTTAGAGTCAAATCAATCTTCTCCTCAACAGATAGATTATTTTGTATAGCTTATTCTTTCACAATAATACTGTCTGAAAATTTATACATTTTCTTAGTTTCAAAAGTAATTATTTTCTTGTCTTTCAATTAGGTTGAACATAAAATATTTATAAATTCTTAAAAAAACTGCCTTTTTTCTCAGTAGGAGGTTATCAAAATAAAAGTCTATAATTAGAAGCATATATCAAATTGAAAGAACAAAATAAGTGCATAATTTCTTTTTTTATCTTTTTAATGTTGCACGGCTAATTTCACTTTCAACTGTGTTGGAATTATCTGTGACCAAAAAACTGCAGAGCATCAATTTGTAACGGTTTGTAAATATAGGTCTACATGTTGTGGAATTAATATTTTTCATGTGCAGCAAATCAGAACAAACATTTTTTTTTCAGTCATGTCAGACCCTGTCACTGTCATAGTCACATGCCCTTCAAAGCCAAGACTGAGAAATTCACAGTTTGTAAAAAGACTGATTTGATAAATGACAGAACTGACAAGCACCAGCTTTAGATATCATTTTTGAGATTCTAAATTTATGATCTATGTGAAAAATGTCTTGAAATTTATAAATCAGTGAATTCAAAAGTACATTTTCATGATATAATGGAAAGAGAGGCATCTCCTTCAAAATAATAAAGAAAATGAACATATTTACCCCTTTACCTACCTTTAGGCATTTGCTAATATTTAAATTGAAATGCCTATTGATAATAAAAAAATTTAGTAAAGACATCTACTTTGAGGAAGAAAAGAGGGGTGCAAAAAGGACACCCTGGAGCCAAATAAATTTATTAGCCAGATGACTTTTGACAAGTTTCTTAGAAACCTGTGATACCTCACATGAGGATTAATTTTTAAATCATTATGAAATTAATAGGATAATAAGACTAGAATTAGATATTCAGCAGACATTCTTTCCATGACTTTGCTATGTTTTCTATCAAAAACCATCTGGAGCTAAGTTATCCAATAAGGGAACCCCTAACCGGATGAGGGTATTAGACACTGGAAATGTGCCAACTTTGAACTGATATGTGCTGTAAGTATGAAATGTATACTGAATTTGTAAGAATAATTATGAAAAAATACAAAATATCTTATTTAATAGCTATTGATATTGATTACATGATGATATTTTATATACATATTTATTATGATACATAAAATATTATCACTAAAATCATTTTACCTTTTTATTTTTCTTAATGCACTAATAGAAAATTTTAAATTACATATGTGTTTATGTCTTATTGTTAAATACCTGTGATTTAGAAATGAGAAAAATTCAAGAAATCCAAGTTTTTGATAAACCTCCCAATTTATAAAAGAAAGGTTTTACTGTTTTCATATGTTAGATTTCCTGTAGAAATAACTCATTACAATCTTGTAGAAAGAAAATTATGACAGCTAGCAAACATTTTTTGTTTAGGTGCCTTAGAGTTACAAGGTGAAAAGGAGTTTTTCCTTGAAAATTACAGTTTTAATATTTGAATAAAATATAAAAATCAAATTGCAATCCTTGCCGTGTCTACCTTGTACATAATGACTGTATAGGCAATAGTCAAGCACATTCTGCTTCAGCTAATGGAGTCATGTGTCTCCCTGAACTACCTAAGATTTATTGGGGTCTTGACCAGTGAAATTCCTTAACCTGGACAGGGCCTGAGCCAATTTCTCAGAAGGTAGTGACAGTGACAAGAGGAACTGCTAGTGGTGCTTGCTGGACCAACTTCTCACTATAATGATCTATACCTTCTCCTGTGATAATAAGAGCTTCAGTAAAATGTCAGCTTTGCTCTGTCTCTGCTTGTAAGTTTTTCTCCCGAAACAAACCAAAGTAAAACAATACTCCTTTCTTTGCACCTGTCCCTGTAGAGTTTATTTTCCAGTAGAAACTTAAATATGTAGATTTAGATTAGATTTAGATAACTGTTGAAGAAAGCAAGTATTAAAGAGGAATATTACAAATGGATTATACAGGTTTGGATTTTAGATGGAGTGGTACTATGACCTATGTGTTTTCGTCGCATCCCAGTCCATATTTTTTTTAATTTTTTATTTTAGTTGTAGATAGACACAATATCTTTTTATTCATTTTATTTTTATGTGGTGCTGAGGATTGAACTCAGGGCCTCATGCATGTGAGGCAAGTACTCTATCACTGAACTACAATCCCAGCCCATCTCAGTCCATATATTGAAATAAAATCACCAATATGATGCTGTAAGGCAGGTGACATCTTTAGGAGGTTATCAGATCTTAAAGGCAGAGCCCTCATGAATGGGATCAGTGTTCTTATTAAAGAGGTCCCAGAGAGCTGTCTTGCTCCTTTACCATGTGAGGACACAGAAGGTGATTTCTATGAACCATAGGCAGCCTTCTCTAGACACAGAATCTGCTGGCACCTTGTTCAGTAAGCAGTCCCTTCACCTTCTGAATAAAGCCCTCATTGCTCTAAGGTTTACTTTTTTAAAGAACCAGTTTTTTCTGCAAATAGCGATAATTTAAGTTCTTCTTTTCCTATTTTTATGCCTTTAATTTCTTTCGTCTGTCTAATTGCTCTGGCCAGTGTTTTGAGAACTATGTTGAACAGAAGTGGTGAAGAGAGGGCATCCCTGTCTTGTTCCAGATTTTAGAGGGAATGCCTTCAATTTTTCTCCATTCAGAATGATGCTAGCCTGAGGCTTAGAATAGATTGCTTTTACAATATTGAGGTATGTTCCTGTTATCCCTAGTTTTTCTAGAGTTTTGAACATAAAGGGATGCTGTACTTTGTCGAATGCTTTTTCCGCATCTATCGAGATGATCATATGGTTCTTGTCTTCAAGTCTATTGATGTGGTGGATTACATTTATTGATTTCCATATATTGAACCAGCCTTGCATCCCAGGGATGAATCCTACTTGATCATGGTGCACAATTTTTTTGATATGTTTTTGTATCCGATTCGCCAGAATTTTATTGAGGATTTTTGCATCTAGGTTCATTAGAGATATTGGTCTGTAGTTTTCTTTCTTTGAAGTGTCTTTGTCTGGTTTCGGAATCAGGGTGATGTTGGCCTCGTAGAATGAATTTGGAAGTTCTCCCTCTTTTTCTATTTCCTGAAATAGCTTGAAAAGTATTGGTATTAGTTCCTCTTTAAAGGTTTTGTAAAACTCTGCTGTATACCCATCCGGTCCTGGGCTTTTCTTAGTTGGTAGTCTTTTGATGGTTTCTTCTATTTCCTCAATTGATATTGGTCTGTTTAGGTTGTCTATATCCTCCTGACTCAATCTGGGCAGATCATATGACTTAAGAAATTTNGATAGTAGAGGATAGGAAAGGTAGCAGAATACAACAGACAGTGGTATGGCAATATGTAAATCAATGGATATGTAACTGATATGATTCTGCAATCTGTATACGGTGTAAAAATGGGAGTTCATAACCCACTTGAATCAAAGTGTAAAATATGATATATCAAGAACTATGTAATGTTTTGAACAACCAACAATTAAAATTAAAAAAAAAAAAGAACCAGTTTTTTCTCTCTTCTCTCCTCTCCCCTTCCCTAACAAGATTAGGGAAACATTGTTACTTTTCTTCCTCTAATTAATTGCCTTTGAACACACCCAGTACAGGAAGGAGACACCTGCTGAGGATTTGGGAGGTAAAATTCTTCCAAATTAATAAGTGAATCCTAATGCGCCATCAAGACGCCCTGGGACCCTCCCTACCAGAGCACAACTGAAATGTAACCTTGTAAGAGTTCCTTTGAAATGCTCCTTTCCCTCCTGATGGAGAGAGTTACAGCCTTTGGGACAGGAGTCCCCTGTGTTTCTCCTTTGTTAGCAAAGCAATAAATGTTCTTTTCTCTTTTTCTCAAAACCATGTCCTCATTATTAAATTGGCATTAATTGGCAATGGGGACAGGGTCCCTGCTTTAGGTTACAGTTCTATATTGCCCAGACTTCAGTATTGTGAGAAATAAATGTCTGTTGTTTTTAAGAGACAACATATTATGGTAACCTTCAAAATAAATAAATAAATAAATATGAAGTAGAACAGAAAGTAATGTCATTTGCTCCAGTGAAGACAGGGATTATTTCAAACTCATAAGTGTGTAATCAGCTATGTCTTTCTTAGTATGGGTTATGGACAAATGACTGAAAAATATGCTGATGATAAAAGAACTTCTCAAATTGTACCTCCTAATGAGAAGTTAGGAAGATGGAAGAGGCCAAAAGGAAGCTATAATGGTCCCTTATTTTGAGGAAAAATGAAACAATGGGACTAAATAAAAATATTAAGATTTCTATTTTAGAGATTTTAAAACTGCATATAATGTCTAGAGTTTCTTCATTTTTTTCTTCTTTTTGATGTCTTTCCTGAGTACAATTTTACATGTGTACAATTACATGTATTTCAGCGTATGGTTTTGCATACCAGAGTGGCCATCAGTAAGAGACTGAGGAGGGAAAATGAAGAGCTTATATACTCTAAAAGAAATATTTCTAAAAGAAACAGATTCATGGGACCCAGATAGACCCCCAGGAGCTAAATCTGATGCAATCACACAAGAGTCTTTGTTACAAACTTGAACCTGGACTCACCACTGTTTCCAACGCAGGGGTCCTCAGGAGTGAGTCCTGGCCCTTAGTTCAGTGAGGATTTATAGGTTTTGGGGGATACTCCATGTGTCACAACATCACACAGAAAATCAAACAACAACTCTTAACATTGATTAGCACATTCATTGGCAGGAACAAGTTGGGTAGGGGTAATTGGTTAGTTCAAGTGGTGGATATGTTTGAACTGATTGGTTTAGGCAGTGTATATGCTAAACTGCAGGGTTTCCTAATGATGTTATCAATCACCGAACCTACTAGGAGGGCAGCCTGGCATTCCAGATATCTTCCTTGTCTCACGCTGATTGGTTGTTGCTGTGGGTCATTAAGGTCAGAACTTAGGCCTCAAGCATTCTTTGGTCTTTCTAGGAACTTGCAGTGCTGAGTCAAGGACATCTGGCACTGCATTCAGGGATATCTGGCTCCACAGGCATTTCCTGTTATTCAAGGACAAATGACTCAGCAGGGTAGCTATGTGCCTAGGAACACTCTGTGGGTTTTCCAAGAACAAGGGTTACCTCAGTTTCTCAAAACAAAGAAAATGAGAGCAGAATCCCAAGAGCTGGAATGGTGTTAGAAACAACCCTGGTAAGAAGGCCGATTCTTTGGGAGCCCATACAAAGTAAGAAAATAGTGAAGAACCATGGGAGCCGGTAGACACCCATGGAAAGATCTAAGAGCTGTGCTACACAAAGTTCCTCCCAGGTCTGCAAACCCAGGACACAGAAGTATTTTCTAAGATTCGACCTTGGACCTCTGATTTTTGTCCCTCCACAGTTTCTCCTTCACTAAATATATCTCTTTTGATTTTTCACTTATTTATTTTAATGCAGATGATTCTTAAATCCATATCATAAACATAGTTTCTCTGAGTTCTAATGTAGCATCTTGAAATACCTACTGAGCAGTTCTTTGAATGTCCCTTTCATTATGGTTTGCAGTTCCCAGTTGAGAACTGAATTGCACTCAGGACTATCCCTTCAGGTCTGGAGAGCTGACAGGTCAGGCTCACTAGGGATAACTGAGAATGAGAAAATAAAACATCTTTTAGTCTCTTCTAGAGATATAAGTAGCGGAGAGTCAAATTCCACCAAGTTGATATTAAAAAATAGAAAACGAAAGAAAGACCTCTCTGGTCCTGGTGGTGAGTCACAATAATTCATGGGAAGATGGGCCATCTGTGAGAGAAAGACATCTTGCCTAAACCCAGAGCAGGAGAGGAAAAGAAAGGAACTTGAAGGAGATTTTTCTGAACAAGGAAAAGACGATTGGTTTCTTTAATTAAGTGGTGTTTGTGGACATGCCTGTGTTTTCTTTCTTTCTTTCTCTTTTCTTTTTTTAGTGCAGTATACATAATAATGGGTTTCATTTTGATATATTTGTAAATGCATCTAACATATGTCCTTAACTATATTTGCATTGTTTCAGCTCTCTTTTTACCTACAAATTGTTGTCTTTTGGAGAAATATGAACTATATTTAGATTGACATTGCTTCAGACATGTTGAAATCTCCCTCATTTCCCCAGTTCTGTCTTTTTCACTTGGATCTACTGATGCTGTTTAATTCTAAGGAAGTTCTATTTGTGATATTATTTTCACTTCCCACTGAGATGAGCTTGGAATTACACTGAATTCTCAAAACTAGAATCTAGAGTTTCAATCCCGATTTCCATTGTAGTCAACTGGTCCTAGAATCCATGGTCCACATGAATGCCCTAAGAATGAAACTGAGTAGGTTCTACTAGAAGGAAGTTTCAACAAGGCCATCAGGGAACTCTGAGGTCAAGGTTACTTGTGAGAATCTTGCATTTACCAGAAACAGGCCTACCTCAATATCTCTACCATGCTTAGTCATCCATAGGGAGCAGCCATTGGATGTGTGGCCTCAGCACAAACATACAGATGGATTTTATTGAAACAGCTGCAACTGTTGACTGTGTTCAATTCCATACTTATTTGGTCTTTGGGCTACATTCTCATGACCACCAATCATCTTTCTCTTTTTCCCAGACCAATCAAATCTTATGCCATATTTTTCTTAGAAAAAATTTATTAGAATAGAGCCTACAACAAAAATGCTATTCCATTAGAAATATCCTTCCAGAGTTTAGTTTTAGTGCAATCATTCAAACCACTAGCAAATCATAGTAGAATTTAATCATTTCTTTTTCTTGTCCATGAATATATCATCAAATAGTATATTCAATGATTTATCTAAATTGAGATCTGTGTCTAGAAATCATCTTATTGAAAAAGGGCTAAGTCTGTTAACAATGTGATAAAAAAATGTGCATTTTTTTCTGTTTAGTGAATCCATGTTAATTTCTTCTGATCATTTGTTTCTAATTATTCATAATGACTCTTTGAAATTTCTAAAATTCCTCTTCTTGTGGAACTCAATAATTAATTAAACTCACCAGTATATAAAACTTTTAATATAAAAAGAAATTATAATATTTTTCCTTCTTCAGTATCTTGCTATCTTTCTTATTATTCACAGTTCCTCAAAAAGATATCTCAATGGCACAGAAATTTTGTTTGAAAGTTCCTGTTATAAACTGGGGTATAATTCATCCGGGACAAAAAAATATAAAGCCTTTTAGGAAAAAAATTGTTTTCTTTACAATCTCACATTTCTTGGACTCCAATTTCTTCTTACCAACATTACTTTTGCTATCTTTGACAGAGAAGATGGAAATAAAATAATAGTTGAATGGTATGAATTTTTCTTTGCTATGTGTTTTGAAAATGTTACTTTGAAGCAACATGTTTATTTTCTGTGGATACAACTGCAAAACCCTTCTTTTCTTTAGTATTTTTGGCAAGTTTTACAGCATTCTGATTATTGGCCATTTAAAAACCATTCTTATGCTTTTCATCCACTGTTAAATACTTCTTGTTGGTCACATCCCCATTTCCTCTATTTTGTACATCTTCTTCTGTTTTGTTGTTTTCATTTTATTTATGTATTTTGGTACGAAGGATTGAACCCAGGGTTGCTTAACTACTGAACAACATTTTCAGTCCTTTTTATGTTTTATTTTCAGACACAGTCTCACCACATTGCTTAGGGCCTTGCTAAATTGCTGAGGCTGGCTTTGAACTAGTAATCCTCCTGTCTCAGCCTTCCTAGCTCCTGGGATTATAAGCATGTGCCACTGTGGCTGACTGCATGTTCTTTATAGATGAATTCGAGTCTTTTATCCATTTCATGGTCCAATAATGATTGGAGCTATGAAATATCAGTTATCATCATCTCAATTCTGTGCTCCTTGATTCTTATGGAACAACCATAGGAAGGGAGACATATGAAGTGGGAGGATAATAGAGATATGTTTGCATCAGAATTAATAATTTCAGTATAAAATGTTTATTACTGAACATCTCTCTTTATCCTGAGTTTTCTTCACGTAGAAAGAAGAAAAATCATATCCTCTATGGAAATAACCACAGATAACTTTTGTTATCTTAAGAATTAAAAATACAAATTTGGGGGTTAGGGTTATGGTTCAGTGGTAGAGCACTTGCCTAGCATGTGTGAGGCACTGGGTTCAATTCTCAGCACCACATAAAAAGTAAATAAAATAAAGGCATTGTGTAAATCTATAACTAATAAAATATTTAAAAAAATACAAATTTGGGAGTGTTTTTTCATATTTTATGTATTTTCTTAATTATGCCAATTTTGGTTATAGTTATACAATAGATCTAGATTTGGTTCATTATCCAATAGAATGGAAGAATGGAATTAGGACATTCTAAAGGATATAGAAACATTATATATATATATATATATATATATGTCTCTTATACACATCTGTCGTA
>NW_025999900.1:31824208-31872302 GCF_001458135.2 Marmota marmota marmota | reverse complement strand
ATGTGTATAAGAGAAAGTATATATATATATATATATATATATATGAGATAGTAATGAAATGTACAAACTACATAGAATTCCATGCTGTCCAGGTGTGACAGGGGGAACTAATGAAAATGAAAAAAATGAGATTTAGGGATATCAACTGTTATTATTCCACTATTCAGGGAAAAAGTTAAGCCTCTAGAATTTGATATTTCCATGAGAGTAGGGCAGCCTTAAAACTACTGTTGAAATTTGTTTCCTGGAACTCAGTGTTCTGCCTTTGGAGTGTGTCTTAATTCTAAGTCATTTACAGATTTGTTCCTGTTTTGTCTTCCCCCAGTTCCCATGGATTTAGTCTGCTTCTTCACGTTTCTCTATGTATCATAAGATTTGTTGATTCCAGCATCCTTGTTCCCCATTGGAAGATACAGAGTCCTGGATTTGGTGTAGTGAGTGGCCCCATTGGCTAAGTCACACAGACGTCCAGATATTTTTCTGAATTTGGAAGGCCAGATGAGCTCATGTATTGGTAAGAATATTAAGATGTTTAAAGCACTTTATACACACATGAGCTCATCTATTGGATTAAGGAAGGACTGTAGGCTCTATCTGAAACAAGTTGCTAGCATAAGAAATGCTGAAGAGGATTTTTAAACTAAAAATAAGCGAGAAGCCAATGTGTCCAGAAGAGTGAAACTTGCATTAGCTCAGGTAGCCAAGAAGAAAGTTATGAGAATGCAAAAAGTAAAGGGGGACATGATTAAATAGTCTTTCTACCCATTAGAGCAGTTGATAGGTATAAAAGAGATTAATCCTTTGGGTTTTTTTTTTTTTTTTTTTTAGAAAACCTTTTGGTTGTTTGCTTCCTCCCTTATTTTTCCTTCCTTCATTATTCTTTGCAAACAATGGTAAGTTGCTTAACACAGAGAAAACACCAACAAATGCCCTTTTGGAATCAGAGAGAAAGGACAAAATACATTTATTTATCTTATGATTAAAATAAAAATCTCCAGAGATTCAAAAGTTATACATGAAATGGCCACACCCAAGAAAAATGAGCTGTCACTAATTTTGTTTTGAACAGAATAGTAGTCGTTCAGTAATGTCCCATTATGAAATAGCACTATGGCATTCCATTATTTGTTTCAGAATTTAATCTATTACATGTTAATTGTGGAATGAAGTCAACATTATTTAATACGTATCAAACCCACCTAGCATAATACATACTGCTATTTACAGGATCATAAAATGACTTTTATCTGCAGTTTCACTAGATTTAATATGAGACAATATATTTCTTTGCATTATGGACAAACAACAATAACAACAACAACAACAACAACAACAAAACCCAAACCAAAAACTAAGCCCCAAACACATTGTCTCTACTCACATTAAAAAATAAAATCTCATTAATACACTCTTAAACTTGTGTTATATGAGAGTTAAAATTCAGCATTAAAGAAAATGCTCTGTTGTAAGTTTTATCCTTGTGAAGTTCATTAAATCTCCTTCATGCATCTGTTATAAGTCCTCAACATCAGGGAGAAATTAGTATAAATAGTTTTAAATCATGTTCATCTTCTCAAAATGGTTTAAAATATGCTTATATACAGTTACTAAGTATCATCAAGAATTTTATTATAATAAGTGATTTGAAAAATACCCATTATAAATCATCTGAAAACATTCTTGCTGAAAAGAGAACTTATCATGAACTTGGAAATGTACTTTTGCTTTTTCTATTCTTAGTCCTATATTGTGATTTAGGTTTTTAGTCAGATCTATTTCAATAGATCAAACCTTACCCCAGCCCTGCCCAAGGTCATGCAGCTTAACAGAGGGCAGCATTTTATACTCAGCAAGTTTTACAGGGTAGAACGAAAACATATTTGTAGATTAATGATGTAGTATTCCTTATGATTAAATTTTCAGATGAAGAGCTGCAGCATCAAGTAGTGGAAATAACATGGGGGCTGGAGTTAGAACTGAATATGAGCTCTCACGTATGGGTTGAATGACCTTCGGAAGTCTTGCTCTTTGCAAGTGTGTTTTTCTCAGAATAAGCGTATGATAAAATCCAACTCATAGTGTCATTTGAATGTGCAGCAACTTCACAAAAGCTGGTAGTTGGGTTTCAGTTTCCTACTAGAAAGTCAATAAATACTTATTTATTATTTTTATAAGAAACAAGATTTTGTACTCAAGTAAGATATATTCAAAGCATTCATCATCACATAACTAATATTTGGCTATGTAGACACAGTAAGAGGTCTAATTTGCTCATTAAAAAATAACATACGTTTAGTTTTGAAAGAATTTCTGAATTTATTTGACAGAATAATCCTGATTTTATTGTTTCACTTGGTGAGAAAAAAAAAAAAAACTGGATGGCTACTTTATATATAAACATTCAGGTTTAGTACATGAAGAAAAATCCACAGGTTATAGAACCTTTAAAATTTTAAATGCTTCTGTTTCATCTAAAGGGAAAAATTAACCAGGATTTTCTTTTTTTCTTTCTAGCAAATCTGAGGCAATTCAGCAACTCTATAACTGTAAACATCTACCTTTAGAGTTTCTTGGGGAGATGGTAGAAATCATATGGAAAAAAATCTACCTTGGAAGTGGTCTCAGGTTTTATTTCCCTAGCTGCTGGAAGAGGAGTGTATTTGAGAAGCAGTGTGTGCAATCTCCAGGAGATCCAGGGGTGAGTGTGAGCCAGGACATTGTTGCTTGCTGCATGATGAGGTGACTTACTTGCAGAGGAGGACGGGCACCTGTGTTAGAAGCTATGAGATCTGGGCCAGAGGCTCTGTACTAAAATGGTAGACACAAGCAAGAAGATGAATGGGAAACCAGGCTTGGAATGTTGAATAGGGAACTCAAAGCCCCTGTTCATCTGGATTGACCTTCAGGTTGAAAGCAGGTAAATTGTCCTACATGGTTATTTGCCTTGAAGTGCTTCCCAGTCACATGTAATATGATTTTTGTTATTGTTGTTGATTTAAATCAACTCTTCGACATGAAATATTAACAAAAACATCAAGCCTAGGGTTTAAAAATGTATCCAACAGAGAAAGTCTTGAAAATATTTAATGCTTCAAATAATTTTCCCTAGCCTCTGAAATATCTTGCACTAAAAACGTCTTTCTCCTGAAGTATTTTCTAAAATATTACTTTCCACTTTTACTTTTTGCTCCCAGGACAACAATTCCCCTGAACCAAAACAGCTCCTTTATTTTGTTTTTTCCTTTTTTATTTTTTTCTGGTTCTGAAATAACCCATCCTGAAGACATAAACAACTTGCCTTGATGGCTAGCCAAGACTCTGTCCTGCCACACGTCTCCTCCCACTCTTCACTTCTTACCCCAAGGAGCAGTAAACATGAATCCTCACCCACCAATGCAGCCCGGGAACTGAGAAGAGACTTGCTGCAGCTAAACAGTAGGTAGAAATAAAAACAATGCCTCAATTCGACAATATTAAATGTGCTGGGAAGACA
Source organism: Marmota marmota marmota (assembly GCF_001458135.2). Taxonomy (NCBI): domain Eukaryota; kingdom Metazoa; phylum Chordata; class Mammalia; order Rodentia; family Sciuridae; genus Marmota; species Marmota marmota. The sequence continues at coordinate 31,868,809 of NW_025999900.1, read as the reverse complement.
GTCTCCAAGAGAAAGGATAAATAACCTACATAATGAAGAATTAGTTAGCAGTGTTATGTAAATATTGTAGCAGCATCAATGAGGAGGTAAGCAGAAGTATTTTAAGACACTATATTATACAATACACTGTGCACTGTTTCCTGGTGATAAGGTTTTTAAAGCATCTTTATAAGCTCTTCTTCTCTGTTGTGACAGGATTATTTTTGCACCTTTGGAAAGCAACTGAAAAAGGAAGCCAGGAAAAAAAAAAATCCTGCCTAACAAAGCAGCCATACTCAGATAGCTTAAACCATAAGAAAGAACTGATTTAAGATATAAAAATAGATTTAAGATATAAGATTAAACATAAGTACAAATGATATCCTCATCTTTATTGTAATGCTGTATATTCCTGTCATTGTAGTGGAATGCTAAAATGGCAAAGGATGAATTTGGGGGGGTATTATTCCACTGAATTTTAAATAGTAACTGAAGCAAGTATTACATATAGTAATTACAGAAACAATAACACGTATAAAGGATAAAGTTGAATGACTGGATAATGTAGTGTTCAAATTTTCTAAAAGAAAACCATATAAGTTTAAGGAAATATTTTAACTAGAGCATCAATAAATTGAATCCCCCCATTTGCTACATTTTGGAGAAAATATAGATAATAAATTTTCTCTTCCTCACTAACCCCCCGAAAATCCAAATTTTACAATAACAAAATATCTAGTTATTTTGGAATTATATACATTATATACATATATAATTTTTGAAGTATTTCTTCAAAAAGTATTGTATTTTGATTGACAATGGTGCACAAAACATTGATTTTCACAAACTCTAAATCTCATGTTAGGCATTTAAGGAATGTTAATGTTCCATTTAGTGAAGTGGTAAAAATGTAGATGCAGGCAAAAAAAAAAAGGAAGAAATGGAAACAGATAATCAACAAACTGAATAATTAGTTATTAATCAACCCTGCTATTGATTGTATAACTATGTTTATATCATTTGTAGACACTTTATGAAGAATGTTTAATTGAAGTATGCCTTCTTCCCTATATTCTTTCTATTACCATTTGTTGTTTATTCAAAAGAGGTACACAAATTGCAATATTAGCTACATTTTTTTTTTTTTGGTCAAGAGACCACCAGAACAGGTGTATATATAAGATACAAAAAGCCACAGCTCTAAAAGTGCTGAATGGAAATAGATAAGCAATGATATGAGGAAAATCTTTAGGTTGAAAAATGAAGAGCAAATCAAAATATGAAGGTATAGGCAGAGGCTATAACCTAGGAGTTTTATCCAGGTAACCAAAGCAATTGAATAGGGAACAGATGAGCACAGAATACATTTAGCAGTGACAATCAGGTGTACAGAAATGGATTCAACCTCTGGAGGTCTAGGAGAGCAAAGTCAAGGTCAAGAGCTTATAGGAAAAACATCCTCCATATTGGAACGACCCTGCTTCAGATGTTATGTACAATCTCAGACCCAAGAGCTGATGAATTCAACTCATGAATGGCTGAGATGTGTCAAGTCAGTTTCTCTGTATGTGCTTCCTTCTTGTTTTCGGTTGGTATTATCTCTTATTCAATTGTGACTAAAAACATTGCAGAAGACTGTACACAATGACGAACATGAACTTTCTGAAATCTCCCATCTCCCTCCATCACAGGCTAATATAGAGCTATATTGCAGTGTAAATACATCAAATCAATGGTTAGTACATTTCAGAAAAATAAGAACCGAGGGAAGGGGTGGATGGGTATTTGGAAGCTGGGCTCAAGGAGGCAAGTTGGAGCCTGAGATTCTGCAGAGCAAGCTGACTTTACACTATTACTGAAGTAGAATACAGATCTGGGACTGAGAATAGGATCTCCAAGTTTGCTTTCCTGCATCATAACCGAGGATTTGGGAGACATTTATAAAGAGCATTGCCCTTCAAATCTTTGGGAAATCACTAAATTTAGGGTTAATTCTACCTTACAATTGCTTTTGCCATATTGAGTGGAACCTAATTTAACAGAGCACACATACACAATCAGGAGAAGCCTGATGTAATCAATGTTTCTATGAAAGAAAAGACTCCAGGGAGCACAATTTGAAAGTGGCTACTCTAAAGGAGTTGAGGGTTTTGTTAAAATCTAAGTATTTACCATAGTAATGAATTTGGAATTTTCAACACTGGACAAAGAATCTTGATGAATTTGGACAAACTCTCATGCCTCCAAGACATTTAATTGAGGAAAAAAGTGTTATCCATGAAGTGGATGGTAACTATTTAATATTTCACTTTAGGTTTCATCTCAGAAATTAAAAAGGACAGATTATTTTTTTATTTACATGGGAGATATATTTATAGTTAATACTCTGAAATCTAACCTAGGTTCTCTTGTCATAGAAACCAGAGAGTCAAAGCTCTAGAGACTGATTATAGTTTCAAAAAGAAAAATCATTAAAAAAAAAATCAGGCCAGGAAAAAAACTAACCTTATTTTGACAGCGTTGTGGGGTTAATACTAAAGAGTGCTATCGAACACATTTATTCAGTTTTTAAAAAAATACTTGCTAAAGTGTTTATCTGTTTTCATCTGATTAGTTCAGCTATTCCACATCTTTATTATCAGATTCCGAATTAGCTTAAGAAATAAGTTCTTTCTAAATTTCTTAATGAACAGTTTTAGTCTTGGGATTTTTTTTTTTTTTTGTTTTGTTTTGCTTTGGCGTTTCTGTTTTGGTGGTGCTACGAATGAAACCTATGACCTCATGTATGCTTGGATGAAACCTACGACCTAAGGCATAGTTGGCAAGCATTCTCTCAGAGCTACATCCCCAGCACGAGTCTTTTGTTTTAAAAACATCATTTTATTTTCTATTAGATATATTATTAAAAATTAATGGGGCTGGGGATGTGGCTCAAGCGGTAGCGCACTTGCCTGGCATGTGTGCGGCCTGGGTTCGATCCCCAGCACCACATACAAACAAAGATGTTGTGTCCGCCGAAAACTAAGAAAATAAATATTAAAATTCTTAAAAAAAAAAATTAACCAAATCAAACATATCAGTCAAACTACTTGTCTCCCTAGTTTATCTTTACCCCTTTCCCCAACATCTTTTCTCCTAACTTGAGGGAATTTTCCTTTCAATGCTAAATGAAGCCGTGATGGAGCCCTGCCTAACTCTGGCCTTGAGATAGGCCCATGATGCAAGCTGGATGGTTTAAAAACCTCAGTAAATTTTATGTAGATGCTCTGGGAAACAAACACTCTCTTCTTTCTCTGGTGTGTCTGATCTAGAATCTGTGAGTCTGGAGTTCACTGCAGGCCATGTTCACCTCCCGTTACTTACAAGAATCAAATCTTCAATAGGAAAAGGAAAGATAAGAAAAGACTGGGAGAGTGAAAGAAGAAGAAGGAGGCTAGGCAGCAGGGGGCCAAAAAACTGTAAGGTGGGAGAGACAAGGAAGAAGGAAGAGCAAGACCTGATGTAGCATCTGCATCTCTCCCCATTCCTACTCACCAGACTGTATCATTTCTTTTCTTCTTTTCCATAGGCTAGTTGGAGTTGGGATTCTGTCATTTGAAACTGAAACTGTCCCAATTAATATACTGTTCAAGTAGATGTCTTTAGTATTAAGTGGGCCTAAGCTTCTTCAACTTTCTCACTTTTGAACATTTAAAACTCTTAATTGACCTCATTGGCTTACCATTAAGCTATGTAATTTTCAGGGAGTTTATTGAAACAAACAGTGGTGTTTACAATATCCCAAGTTTAACTCTTTGAAATTATGATTTTTTAAAAAAATTATACTAATGTAAAGAATACATTAAAACAATTATCTCGATTCAAATAAACCTATGACTTCCAAAATTCACTTAAGAATTGATTGTTTTATTTTAAAACATTGAACATTGCTATTATAAAGTAAAAAGCTAATATGTTTGGGATTCTAAATGTAGTGGTATTTAAAAAACTACCTATGCTAAAATATCCCAACATTCTATTTCATGTTATAGCTCAGTTTTAATATTTATTATTAAAATGTGTTTCTTTTCCTAGCAAACATAGTCTTATTTATTCTGAAATCAGGTATTTTAGAAGCAGTTTTAGATTCATAGCAAAACTGAGTTATAAAGTACAGAGAATTTCCACATATCTTTTTAATTCATGCCCCCTCCCTATAAAAACCCTGCCCCAGAGAGGTACATTTGTTTCAATCAATAAATATATATTGGCAAGTCATTATCACAAGTCCAGAGTTTATTTTAGTGTTCACTCTTGATGTTCACAGTCTATGAGTTGTTTTTTCTTTTGGTGTCGGAGATTGGACCCAGGAGTATTTTACCACTGGTCTATATTCCTAGTCCTTTTTTGTTTTGAGACAGGGTCTCCCTAAATTGCCACAGGTGGCCTTCAACTTGCAATCCTCCTGCCTCAGCCCCCTGAGTCATTGGGATTACAATTGCCACCCAGCCCAGGTACACATTCTGTGAGTTTTGACAAATGTATAAAGGACAGCCATCATGCCAATATCATACAGAACAGTGCTGCTACCCTTAAAAATCTACCTTCTGCCTTTTTATCCTTTCTCTCTCCATCTCTGTCAACCACTGATCCTTTTACTGTCTCTAAAATTTTCCCATTCCCAGAACATCATGTTGGAATCTCATTATGTAGCCTTTCCGTTTGATTTCTGTCACTAAGTAGTATACATTTAAGTCTTTTTCTGACTTTTTATGGCTCAATCAATCATTTATTTTTACCTTTATATTTTCATGATACTGGGAATTCAATCCAGGACATTCTACCACTGAGCTACAACCCCATTTTTATTTTTTATTTTGAGACAGGTTCTCACTAAGTTGCTGAGTCTGGACTCCAATTTGCTGTCCTCCTACCTCAGCCTCCCAAGTACATGGGATTATAGGTATGTGCCAGAATATCTGAGGATCATTTTTCTTTAGTGCTGAATGATACTACTGTGTGTGAATATACTATAATTTATTTGTTTACCTATTGAAGAACTTTTTGTTTTCTTCCAAATTTTGACAACTATAAAGAAAACTATTATATCGTGAATTCTGCTATTATATATAATGATAATACATTAATTTTCTTTTAAAAAGAAAGCTATTATAAACACCGATGTGCAAGTTTTTGTGTAGGCATAAGTAGTATGCTCATTTGTGTAAGTATCACGGAGCACAACTACTTGATCATATACTTCTTACAGTGTGCTTACTGTTATAAGAAATGGTGATCTCCCCAAGTTGTGCCATGTTGCCTTCCCATCACCAGTAAGTGAGAGTTCCCGGTGCTTTCTCCACATGCTCACCACCATTTGGTGTTATTAGTGTTTTGAATTTGCCTATTCTCTCATAAGCATATAGTAATATCTCATAGCTGTTCTAATTTGACATATAATGTGGAAAACTTTTCATATGTTCTTTTGCCATTTGTGTATCTTCTTTAGTGAACTGTGTGTTTAGGTCTGTGGCCTATTATTTAAAAGAGTTGTTCATTTTCTTATTGTGAGTTCAAGTACTTTGGTGGTGAAATACAGGAATTCACACTTGAAATATGTTGTTTCTCATGCAGAACTTTAAAAAAATATATAGTATACTCTAATCAGGAACATTGACCCAAGGAGGTCTATACATGTTTTCTAAATCCAGGAGTACTCTTTCTCTTATGGATGCTACGTGGACTTGTCCTTTCTACCAATAATTGTTCTATTAACTATTACTCATTTTTAGGTGCTCAGTTGTTCTACAATGATGTTGAAGCAATCCCTTGTCCCAGAGCTGGGGGTGGTGGCCCAGGTGGGCTGGGCTGTGGGAGGCAAGCAAGGTTGCAGCTAGTGGAAACACCTGCTCCACAGTCTAGGATCCCTACCATCCAGGATCCTACAACCTCAACCTCATGTTTCCTGAACAATGGTGAGAAAACAGAAGCAGGCCAGATTTGAATGAAAGTTCAGACTCACGGGTTAACCAACAGAGTTAAGTACATTTGCAAATACTGATTAGCATAAATTTGGACCAATAGCATTGACCCATGTTCTGCATAAAACCCTAGACTAGCACACTCAGGCGCTAACCTGATATCAGCTACCCTCTTGCCCTTGCAAATATTCTGTTTGTATTGTTCACACTTGAATATTCTACTCCTTTCACTCATGTCTTCCCTAGTCCTGTGAATTTCATTCTTTGGATTTGTTGAGACAAGAACCTGGAAAGAAGTTGGCCATGAGCTGCTGGAGTCTATTGCAACACTGAGGGCAGGCACAGTCTCCATTTATTGCTGTAGCACTGAGATCTGGAACGTGCCACTCATTGGTAGTGGAGAAGAATCGGGCTTTGCCAGCAGCAAACCTTGGCACTGAGACTGATAGGCATTCCCTGCTGTGATTGGTTGTTAACACTAAAATGGGCTTTCTGGCTACAGAGTCCTGTAACTTACACAGACTCTGCCTGCTAGCAGAAGCAGAGAATTGAGTTTCATCTCAAACTCCAGTTTCTATGTTTACCTTAGATTTTCATGAAGTTAAGGGAGATAGTCAATTAGTTTAAATAACTTTTAATTAACTTTTATTATTTTTCTTTTGCAGTGCCAAAGTTCTAAGTTGGGCCTTGCTCATGCTAGACAAAAACTCTACCACTGACTTATGCTTCCACCTAAGGTAGCCTTTTCAATCAAGTGTTATTTCTTTCATTAAGAAAAATTTCTTTCCTTGTCATTTCTTTGCCTTTTTGATCATTTTCCCATATTAGCTTGATGTTATTTTCTGGTTCTTTTATTGAGTTTTAAAATTCTTCTGCTATAATAGTATTAATATCTAATAGCTTTTTAAAACTGATATCTTAAGTTTTTTTTCATACCCTCCAATATTACTTCATTGATTCAGTATTTTAATAATCTCTCTAATTTCATTAATGGCTTATATTTTTGCTTATATTAATTTAGTATTTTTGTATATTTTTTCCTTAAAGTTCATTTTGTCTTTTGTTTGTTTAGTGTGTCTTTCATGTTAGAAGCTCTCCTGAAATATCTAATGATCTTATGTTGGCAGTCTTAATTTATGAGTGAGGAACTAAAAAGATGTCTGAGAGTTGTGTGTAAGGCTGAGACTTGCAATTAGGTAACTGATATATAGAGTGATCAGGCGATAAACAGATTTTCTTTTTGGAAGATCCCTAAATGTTAGTGACTATATGTCTTTGCTCTTGGGTTGATTATTTTTTTAGAGTTTAAGTCTCCTTTCTTCTGGGGTCTGTCTTACTACCAGAAGAGTAGAACCCCAGAGTACGGTCACTTTGTTTAGGGTGCAGAATTTTATGAATTGTCTTATTTAGAATATGACCACAGATTGGCCTTGCAATTTTGCCTGGTATTCATACACAAACTTGTTCACACTCTCTAGTCAGCTAACCTGACCTATTATTTCCAAATGGAGCAAATACAATTTCAAAAAGAAAGAGGGGATCTGGTTCTGAACTCTTAAATTCAGTGATTCCCCAAACCTCTTATTTTCAGCCTCACCCATAACTCTGCCTTGTAGAAATATTGGATGCTTCAATATCCTAAGCTTATCCAGGATCTTGCTCTGAGAGTTAACTTGATTCTCATTGGTATCATTCGTTTACAGGTAGTTCTCATCTTTTTAAAATCTATAAATATAAAATAACTTTAATATGTTGTTAATGAATCAAGTGTGCTCTATTGCTCAGCATAGACATTCTTGAAAAATAAACTAATAATAGGGTGAAGTAAGCTATATACTATATTTGTCACCTATCCCATCTAAATTTCTTTTTTCATTTGTTTAGACACATTTTAGGATTTACTCAACTAAGTGACAATTCTACAGATTAAAAGTTATTTTTAATTGGGCAAAGATAATTTTTATCTTCATTTCTAGATGTTTTTTCCTAAGAATTACTAAATGATCTTAATCCTAAAAATCTTTAGCTGCAACATGTCGACAGCTTTATGACATCAACCCAAGAGCAAAGATACAGTCACTAACATTTAGGGATCTTCCAAAAAGAAAATCTGTTTATGGCCTAATCACTCTATATGTCAGTTACCTGATAGAAAGTCTCAGCCTCACACACAACTCTCAGACATTGAGCCAGACAATTCTTTGAGAATAGATTTCTGCCATCATGTTCTGCAGGTCCCAAATTGCTATGTTATTTCTAATTTTGATTGTCTGGTTACTGAATACCTAAATTTCACTGGAAAAAGACTTTAGACAAGTAGGCATTTTTCATTCAGTGGAATATGAGAAAGGGATATGCAAATAATCCAGTGTCTATGACACATAGTGGTTTAGAAACTACAGTTGTTGGTCGACTTGAATGTATGGTTACAGGCTTCCATGTGCTCAGGAACCAGTGTTCCTCACCTGTTTCACCTGAACTAATCCCTTCCAAAAATAATTTGCTGCAGCATAGGAAGAAATTCCTCAGAGGATCCAGCTGAAGTTCATTGCTTCTTGTCTCATTAAAGCCTTGGCCATGTGGTTCTCTTCAGAGCCATCTCAATAATCTATGTTGTCAAGTTTTTAATTCCTGTGATGGGAATGTTGAGCTCACTTTCCACTGTTACTTCTGTCCACATGCCTAAGATTTTACTTTCTGTAATACTGAAATATATTAAGTTTTGAACCATTATCTTAGGGTTTATGTTGTTGATATGGTTTCATTCCTAATTCTCATCATCTATAATTTAAAAAAATCTGTAGTATTTTTAATAATCATTAAGTTACTTATTACTTTTCTTCTATTTTTGCTTGTATTAATAATTGTTAGTCCTATTTATCATGTTTAAAAAAAATATATAGTTTTCAATTTACCTTTATTTTCTAATATTCCAGTAAGGAGGAAGACTGATACCTAGTTTGAAATTTGGAGTAAGTAAGGAACCAAAAAAATTCATGATTTTGACTGATTGCAGAGAGATATAAGATTAAATCAGATATGGCTAATGAAATGCAAAAGTGTCTAAAAGACTTTAAGGACAGACAGATGTCTATCCAATAACTAAGACCCTTTTAAAAATTCCAATTTTTAATTTAATAACACAACCCAGTAAAGGTAAATACTTAATCTTTCAACATCTCTTTTCATTTCCATTAGAGTTGATTATGTAACACAATTCTGGTGCACCAGAGGCCCTCGGAAGTTCTGGATATGAGAGGAAGGTATTTTTAAAGTGATTAGGACTGCTCGGTCTCTGTCTTTTACACTTTAGTCTTCTACCATCCTGCCTAGTACATAGTTTTGGTATAGCTACTTTCCACATGAGAGGAAACTGCTTTCCCCAGCAGTTTAGTCAACCTTGAATTTCCTTTTTATATACCATGGTTACATGATAATACTCATGTCCTGTTTTGTTAAAACACCCTAGTCAATTTTTTTTTTTTTTTTTTTTTACTGCAGCTCAATGTAATTCCTAACTTAGAAGTCCTCCATGGACTCTGAAGAAATTCCTTTGTATATTTTTTACATTTTATGCTAAGTGACATAAACTTCTGTGCCAAACTGTTTTCAGTGAAAAGTATTTCATACTATCTGAATCTCCTTACGGAATAGTGTTCTTGATCCCTTTCACCTAACTGAAAAGATTGGAATAAGTTGAGAATCTTCAGTAGCTTTATGAGAAAAAATAAATTTCCTGCCATAATGCTTTCTGTTTTCTGTAGTATGTGGATAATCAGAACCAAAGATGTAGATTTCCTCTTGCACTATGAATAAACCTTAGAGGATATGCATGCAAGAGGACATGCACATCTATCTCACCTCCAGTTAGATTAGGGCACCATACAGCCATCACTTTTCCAATCCTTCTTACTCTCTTCTAATTGTAAGTCTGAAGGACCATTTCAACCATTACCTTTGATTAAATGTTTATCATTATGATAAGATGTTTAAAACCCAACTAATTATGTATGTACATAAGATACATAACAACTTAATACAGTGCTCAATCTTCATAAATTGTATTATTATTCTTTAAAATGGTTGAAGAAAAAAGCTAACAGATTTTAAAGATGATTTTTTTTTTTCAGAGTAAAATGTACATTAATAATAACCAGTTGTACTGAGCTTAGCACTGTGAATGCATTCTTCGGAATGGCAGCACTAGATAAATCAGTGCCATCACAGTTAACATGCATGGTCTCTATAGAATTACATCAACAGCATCATTCATTCAAATCAATCAACATACAATTAGTGCTTATTGGTTGATGACTTTATGTTTCTACATTATTTAGAACTGCTTTAATGGTGGATTTTGCTAGGACTGGCATATGATTTACCTCAATCTGAGAATTCACTTTCTAGACTCATAGTAAAGCTGGCATTTTAATGCAACCCATGTTATACCCATGATTGCTTATTCTTTGCAAAATAATCAAAGTGTCTGAGGATAATAGGATGTAATAGCACTAAAAGGGACTTTTGTGGAGTAAACAAAATAAAGAGATTAGAAAGTGCCATGGAAATGGAGGAAAGTGCAGTAAAAGGGCTAAGCATTTATTTGCATGAGAGCAAATTCTGCCATATTGGCTGATCAGTGCTATGAAGAATCATAACTATGTTGCTGCACTAAATAAAGTATTGCTGTAGTCATTCAAATTTACTTAATATTTTTAAAAGCATTTTCACATCCATTCACTTCCTAAGACCCTTTTAAAAATTCCAAATGTATGCACTTCAACTTAATTTATGTTCAATGTATCTGAATGTATTTTCACATATTAAATTAATTTTACCTTTAAATGCATACTCAATTTCATTTCTAGTAAGACAGAATAACTGGTGGTAAAATTTCTAATCCAGTATAAATAACTATAAAATTGGACAAAACATATGATGTTCCTATTTTCTAGGATTGGGCTATAGGCAATAGATCTTTGAAAGAAGAGAAATGTTAGATGAGCCTTTGCTGTGTCTTTTTGCTAGGTGTGCACAAAGCAGGGGCTAGGAGTGCAAGCAGCCACAGTGTCATTGAGCTGAGCAAGTAAACATCAGAGTTGAGAATGCTTAAGTGTCTGGAATTTTTCAGGAGAAGAGAAGGAGAAGCTGTACAGAATGGGTGGGGGTCAGAAGTTTGCATGGAGATCTCTATGGCTTCTGAGTACATTGCTGCATCTATATGGAACGAAGCTCTGAGGCCTAGCAGAGATCACCTACAGCAGGACAGATGGTGGAAGGGAGGTGCCAGAGGTTAAGCAGTGTAGAAGATGTCCATGCTGAGGTCCAGAAAGGCTGATGAACACCTCAAACATTTGGATGACACCCCAAAAGGCAACATTTAGGAATAAACACTAGAAGAAAAAGCGAGGGCCAGAGTTGAGGATCAAGGACAAAGCCATAAGAGACTCTCTTTTATTAAGCATAAAACAAACCTCAAAGGATCCAGGGGAAATCTGCTAGCAGTCTAAATTGTTAGCTAGAGGGGGCCCCAATACCCTTTACAAGACAGTATAATGTAAATAATTCAGTACAAAACTATGAAGCAGGTCTGAGTGAAGAAGGTAGCTAAGATAAGGTATGGGCATAAATAAGGAACTGACCCTGTGTAAGGTCAGTTCCTTATTTAGGAAGAAGATTTTTTGAAGGGTGATGACATAACAGGGATTGAAACCCTCATGAGGAATGCAATTTATGAGGAAGTGGCCCACTTTAGCATCTTTGGGTTGAAGAACACTGAAGAGACATGCTACGTGGAACATGTGTTCCTATAATGGATCATTTCATAGAAGTCATTACTGTCATAGGTGATGAAACTTGAAACCACAGGACTTCTGTCAAAATATATGGCAAGCCAGGTGCAGTGAAAGATGCCTATAGTCCCAGTGGCTTGGGAGGCTGAGGTAGGAGGATTTCGAGTTCAAAGCCAGCTTCAGCAACAGCGAGGTGCTAAACAAATCAGTGCAAACTCTGTCTCTAAGTAAAATACAAAAAAGGGCTGGAGATGTGGCCCAGGGATTGAGTGCCCCTGAGTTGAATCTCTGGTATTCCCCCGCGCCCCCCCCCCAAAAAATATATATATACATACATACACACACACACACACACACACACACACACACATATATATATATATATATGGCAATTCTTGTAAGCTTTTGGCAAATTTACTCTCCCCTGCCAAAATAACAAAAAATAAGTATGGCTAAGTTGACATTTTTTGATAAAATTAAATTTTGCCTGTTTCGGTAGTAATAGATCTGAAAACCAAAAAAAAAAAAAAAAAAGCTATTCTCAAGTTGTCTTCCTATACTATGTCACATTATAAAGTAGCATCATGTACTATGAACATTTATTGTCAACAAGCATGAATTTTAATCCTAGGTCTTGGAAATATATCAACATTGTACAAATATAAATAATAGTTTTAAATAATAAACTGATGATGCCAATAATCTACTTATGGGCCAGAACTTGGAAGTCAATAAATTTTTAACCACAATGAACTTAGATTTAATGACCAGCCAAGGGGAAACTGCTGGTGTCCCCCAAAACTCTGTGAACTGACACCCAGGTGCTTGTTGATCACTGTAAGCAAAGTTGGCAAATGCCAGGGAAGCTTTTCTTAGAGGTTTCTAAGTCCAAGGAGGATGTTGCCAAAACTTGACTCAAGTAACTGGCAGGAAGTACAAGCTCTCGAAAACTACTTGTTACCAGTCCAAAGGCCATTTTAGGTTATTGGCATCTCTCCAGATGATTCTCCTGAACTGACCTACGAGATACATGGAGCTGTATGGTACATTACAATGTGAAAGCAACAGGGGCTGCTGTGGGAGTGTGTGTGGGTAAAGTGGCATTATAGGGCACGGGGCAGCAACGTAATTGATCAGGATCACTGAAGAGCAATCTGCCTTTGCTGCTATCAGCCAGATAGTAGCACTTTATCCAGGAGACTCACATCTTTCTCTGCATTTCTTTGCTTCTTTTTTTTGCCCAAATCTACCACACTATTCAAAAACATCATGTGCAACCCACCACTAATACTATTCAAGGTGCAATGTAACCATAAAAATTTTCTTGAGAAACAGGATGTTTTGATTAAAATATCTCAAAAGAGATATAGGGAAATAGAATCAAAGTATGAAAAAAAACCTCTAGTTTCAATACTTTTGAACATGTACATCATTTTGATTTTCAATTCTAACACTTATACCATGAATTCTCCAAACAATTATAAATTTTGTTTAGTGTATCTATATGTAATTCATGCTATCATGAGTGGGATATTTATGTTTATGGAGGAACAACTCATTATAATAAGAAAGTAACTAACAAAACCCTAATTTTGCTAAAAGGCTTCAAGTCATCTTTTGATCATTTTTCTTTATTTCAACTTCAGGAGCCATAAATTGTATTACTTTTTACTACTAGTTCATTACATCTTTACATAATTATTCTTTATAGAAAAGCAACCCAAATTTAAATTGTTTCAATTAAAGGGTTTGGTTACAGTGTCCTCCTTGTTTTCTAAATTACTGCAATTATGATCATGCTTAGAATTCTATGATTCCTTTACACTAAATCAAGAGCATATATTGCCCCATATATGTAATCCAAATAGTCTAGGCTTTATAGCTCACAATTATAAGGGAGGCAACACTATCTTCTTATATGTAAAGTATAATGGGATACATTTCCTTACATAGCCTACAAATATTATCCTCAAGCTATCGCCAAGTTTATTTCTCCCAACCAGGTATCAAACGAATCCATTCTGCAGTATCTTCTTTGTTTACTATTTATTTAATTTCAAATTTTACTTGCTTACTTGTGCTTTCAACAGAGCTGCTTATAGGCGCTTCTCTGCTGCTTATATCAATCACAAAAGTATTATTGTAAAGGCTACTTACTGATTCTGTTACTCCCAAACTTTTAATCTTCAGGAAACTTGAGCAATTCATAGTTCCATGTGAAATACAGCAATGGTTTCTTTATCTACTCTGTGCCCCACCCTGTTACCTGGGTCCAAAACATAGATCAAAGGTAGATCCTCTGTCATCCTTTATGTGGTCCATCTCCTTCTTTTAGTGTCCTGACTCCATAGTTCCTCTGTCCATTTCCAGATACAAAAATCAAACCTTCAAAATTCTAGTAAATGGAACCAAATTCATTACTATAACTGGGTTATTGTTCTTTACACTAGTAATTTATTAGTGTATTGACTTAGTACATTTTCTGTTCTATTAAAAAGATCTTGATGTTGGGTGATGTAGAGTGAAAAGAAGTTGATGTAGCTCACAGTTCTGGGGATTCCAGAAAATAGTGCCAGCATCTGTTTAGCTGGTGAGGACCTTCTGGCTAATTCAAACCATAGTGGAGGGCATCATGGTGGGAGCATGTGTAAGAGTAAGAAATCACATATCAATACAGGAATCCAGAAATATTGCAAGCCAGCCTTGCTATTTTTATTACAATTTGTTCATGTGGGAACTGGGATCTCATAATAACTCCATTAATCTCTTTAGAGGGTGGTGCCTTAATTACCTAATTAACTTGCCTCTCTTGAATGTTCGCCCATCTCAGAATCACCACACACAAACCTTTGGGGGACACACTCAAAATATATCCAAGCCATAGCATCTAGTTTCTGGCTTCTAGGTACTCATCTCTAGCTCAAGTAGCTCAAGAATTCTCCATTGCAAACTATTTTCAAAATCTGATTTAAGGGTACGCTATTTTAAAAAGAAGACTGTAATTCCTAATGGCCTGAAAATAGAGCCAGAAAGAACATGGAATTTCTGTATTTCAAGCAGGATTATAACTCAATAGGTGTCATGAGAGTGAAGCAGATTGTGAGTACAGTAAGTTTCTATCTCATCTCACTGCCATGCATTCTTCTGATCATCAGTAATGAATGAACAGAGAGCTTGCTATTTCAGAGTGCCATCTCCTTTCTGTATGGCAGCTCGTTCCCATATCTTGAGGATTATGGTGTTGTGCATGTAGCTGTCTTTTGTGAATCATAGTGCCTATCAGGAGCTCTTTGCAGTGCTAGAGCAGAGCAGACCTCTTAGCTTGGCCCCTGCGCCTAAACTTTCCTTTAGACATCAGATTTGGAAAATAAAAACTTCTGGTTACATTAGAAATATTTCCAGTTACTGATGTAATGGTGCATTCTGACAACTCAATATCAGAATATTAAGTTGGATGGGTGGAAAATGGGATGTATACTAAAGAGTATGAATGCAAAACTTGTTCATAAAAGGTCTGCATTGGCTAAGCATTTCTTTATGGACAATTTATTCAAGTAAATTGTGTTGAATAGAAATTATTATGTTGCTACTATATAACAGGTTATCCAAGGTAGGGATACAGATGACTAAGGTTAAAAAAAAAATATTCCTGAAGTTGCCAGTTTTAGGTTTGTGGCAATGAAGTGGAAGATGGAAAGGAAGGGTGTGATGAGTCTAGGAGACCTAACTGGACATTGCAATATCCAGGCAAGTAGTGATGGAACATGGAACAGGCAAGTAGGAAGGAACATGAAGATAGAGAACAGATTTGAGTGATAATTCAAAGAAACAATTGAAATAGTTATGTCTATTCGCTTTTTGTTGCTGTGACCAAGCAAAGAAAAGGCACTTAAACTGTCAATTAGGTCCAGGTGACAAGAACTATCTAGACCAACTTAGAGAACAAAAATTTTACTTTGGTTCACAGTTTCAGAGGATCAGTTTACTGTTGGCTGACTCCATTTCTCTGGGCCCAAGACAAGGCAAAGCATAATGGTGGAATGGCAGAGGAGTGTTCCTCTGCTCATGGTGGTCAGGAAGCAGAGAAAAAGAAAAGGGAAGGAGATCAAGGGAAGATGAACCCTTCCAGGGCACACCCCCAGTGACCCACCTTCTCTAGCCCTATCCCACCTACTATAGTTACTAACCAATTAATCCATTCAAACTAGAAAGGACTAATTATGTTACAACTCTTATAATCCATTTTTTCCACCTCTAAATGTACCTGCATTAAGATGGGAGCTTTGGGGGGACATCTCATATTCAAACCATAACATCAGGATATATACCTTATGTTTGTGATAATATCTATCAAGTATGAGGGATGAAGGAGGCAGAAGAATATAAGGTAGCTCATAGGATTTTAATTTCCTGGTAGATAAATGGTGGTGTCTTTTCTTGAAATAATGCCTTGAGAAGTATAAATTATAGGTTCTGTGAGAAAAAAACAACTTGGTGTGTTGTGAATCTAAGTGGCAGAAAGAGTGGCCTAATATCCTGTTGTTTAATGTGAGCTTATGAAGATAGCTCAAGTGTTTTTCTAAAGTTTGGTAAACTCCAGATGTTTATGGAATATTTTCCTGAACATTGAACTGAAACCAGTGAGAAGTTAGTGGAATGGGTTTACCAAGAAATAAGTTCTAAACCAGTTTAAAAGTATAGCACAATGTCTGTCTTTTTTCTATCCGGGTCTCCTGTAGGTCGAGACAGGCACATCAAGAGATAATACAGAGAGGATATAGTGTGTAAAGAATGAAACATGTATGTGTGGCCAAATTTTAGATCTGTCACAGTTTATCATTGATATTGTTCTTTAATCCTAACCTGAAAGTATTCATATCTGAGTGTGTCCGAGAGGTTTAGGTGAAACTGAAAATGTGTATCCACTAAACATTGAGTAGTACTGAGATATATGGCTGCATCAGAGCAAGAGTAGAAGGAACACTTATTCATCTCAGAGAGCACAGCTCTGCCCTGGATTTCTTTTTGGCACTTGCTGGCAGCACCAATAGCTGTGCAGCAGGGTAGTAGCTTCAGAAGCTCTGGTGGAAACAGCAGAAACCCCTACTGGGGGCAGATATCAGTACCTGTGGATTGGAAGGGGACACCTTGGCCCACAACATGAAAGTATAGGCAATGGCAAAAGGACCTGGATAGTCATGAGCAACAGTGTCACACAGTTGCCACTGGCCACTGCAAGAAGTCTGAGCCAAT
Source organism: Marmota marmota marmota (assembly GCF_001458135.2). NCBI lineage: Eukaryota > Metazoa > Chordata > Mammalia > Rodentia > Sciuridae > Marmota > Marmota marmota. The sequence goes on along the minus strand of NW_025999900.1, from coordinate 31,851,825 downwards.
GAGGGAAAATAGCAATACAGCCTGATGGTTGTCAGACTTGAGAAGCACATGAGATACACTTTCCTAATGATTCTTTACATAGGGTGATGTTTGTGGCTTCACATAGTTTACTATAGAGAACTTCACTCTTCTGATATCACTAAGCACAAAAGCAACATAAAATTGGGAGTGCTTGGCACAGTCTTATTCTCTGGAAAGCACTGTAGTCACAAAAGAAAACTGAATCCTTTAACAAATGCCATCATGCATCTCAGACTTGTTGACATTTCTTCTAGTACCCTGAAGAAGGAAGAGTTCATCATTTTCCTTTTGGATTACAACTGTATTACAACTAAATTATACTACTATTATCTTTCTGTGCTGCCAAACCCTGGTTTTCTTGATAAATGTGCACACAAAAACTGTTAAAAGAATGTTCTAATTTGTAAGTTACTTTCAGAAATACCAGTGATCATAGATACTTACCAAATGTGAATGTTTTATTCACTGAACAAACCTTGGCTAGGGAAAAAGACAAACAAACCATACCAATCAACCAACTAAGGAACCAACTAAACAAACCACACCAACCAACTAACCATCCAAACAACCAAACCACACCAACCAACCAGCTAATCAACCAATCAACAAAACAACAACAACACCCTCCCACCACCACCATAAAAACAAAAACCTTAGTTTATTGTGCCACAGTAAAGCATAAACAGGTCTGACCACCATCTGGATTTCCTGCTGGCAAGATATCATATCACTATGACTGATGATTGCTTTCGGTAAAAGACCCAGGCAATGGTCTTGAAAGTAATCTTGCTTATAGTTATGAAAGATGTTCATTTCCTCAAAGTCTTTAAGTCATCATCTTTTCAAGAAGTTTTGTTACAAATGCATGTAGAATTTTTTTTGAGTCCCAAGAATTTTGCTGCTTTTTCAAATAATTGATGAAACTTTAAGGGGAAGTTTCTCTCTCTCTCTCTCTCTCTCTCTCTCTCGTAGTGCTGAAGTTTCTATTTTTGAGAGAATGGAAAAGTCCATTCAAGAAGAACTTTATAAGGAGAAGTGTACTTACAGACTTACAGGTTGGCTAGATAGATGTTTTGCTCTAACAGATAAAGCAAATCTTCTGATTTAAGACCCTGTCCTCATTTCAGAATGCTTTTGAAAACAAGGAGTTCTTTTGGCCATTTTCATTACTCAAGAAAGGCTTAGGACTGAGGAACATGCAGACTTTCCTATTTCAAGAGAAATTCTTCTAGCTCCTGGACTTGAGAGCAACCATCTGTCTTATCATTTTATCTATTGATAGAACTTGATGTATATCAAAGTACTGAAAACCTTCTTGAAAGTTTCCACTATACTGATGACCTTAACATTGAAATACAGATTTATTTCATTTTCTTGCTGAAATTGGCAGGACCAGTGAGGCAGATTTTTGCCAAAGATGACCTTATTGACTAGGGGAAATGATGTGACTAGAATTCATCCAAAGAGTCTTGGATGACATCTTTTTTTTTTTTTTTTTCTCCATACACTTCTACTTTTGAATGGCAAAGAGAGTAACAGTGGCTCTCATCCTGTATAATGTGCTGATGCCATCTTATATAGTCAAATACGTTTTTCACTATTTCTTGTCCATAAACAACAGCAGAGTCAAAAAATCTACTGAGCAAGGTACATTTTCTTTGCCTTATCAAAGAATTTAAAACATTTTATAAATTTCTTTGATATTTACTATTGAAGAGAATTAATTTCCTTTTTATTTACTAATGCAATTTATTTCTATTTTATTTCAGAAAATGCCCTTACAGTATTGCCTAAAAAAGTGAGAGAAAGAGACTTATTTATTCATAAAGCATTTAAAAAGTATTCTTCCAAAATAAAATCAGTTCACAATGAAGTAAAATAAAATTCTCACACAATATATCTACATGTGTATTTGTGCTCGTGTTCACATGGTCAGGGAAGGAATTATGGCTTTCATAGATTTTTACAAAGGAATCCAGTGACATTCAAAAAAATGGAGAACTATTCTATTAAGTGATCTCTAAGAAATTTTTAGCTGTAATATCTTGTGATTCTGTTTTAGAATATAGAATCAGAAACACACTTCAATAGTAACTTATTATCTATGTGGCCTAACATAAAAAATGTATTGAATTATTTTGCAGGGGTGTCATAACAGAATACCACAGTCTACAACAATTTTTATTTTTTAAGTTTTAGATGCTAGAGGTCCAAGCTCAAGGTCTTGGCAGGTAGTTTTTATTTCTGAGACCTCTCTCCTTGGCTTGCAGATGGCCATTTTCTTGCCATGTCCTAACATAGTCTTTCCTCTGTGTGTCCATGAACTTCTGGGGTGTCTGTGAGTCTGAATGTTTTTTCTTATAAAGACACCAGTCTGATTGGATTAAAATACCTTAAAGGACTTCCTTTACTTGGTAATCTCTTTGAAGTATTTATCTTCAGGTGTACTCACTTTTTGAGATACTGGGGGTTAAGACTTTGACAGATGCATTTTGGAGAGATGCAATTCAACCCAGAGCAAGAGTCTTCTCAGGGCAAGGTTGGGATGCTTTGCTGGAGAAGGGGGAGTATTGTAGTTAGTCTCTAGTCATGGGCTTCCTTAGACTGAAAAGAAGAGGAGTCTGTAAAACATATTGATGAGGATGCCAGAGATAGAAGATGAAGACATGAAAGTTACGGGAACATAGAAAATAGAGACCTTCAAGAAAGAGGGTTGAAAAGCCATGTAAAATGATGAGGTCAGATAAGTATAACAGCTGTCCCCCGTTTCAGAAAATTCTTCACAAAAAGCACGCGGTTAAAGCAGTCAGAAATTCAACAACCTATTTTCCCTTTTATTTGTGTTATATTATAAGAGAATTTAAAACTGCTTTCAAATTTATTTTTCCCTTCAATCTCATCCTCTTCTCTCAGTGTATCTGCTCTTTTGTTTTTTTGTTTTTTTTAGTTTTTATTTATTTGTTTTTGTCATGTTTCCTCATGTTTCTTTCACCATCTTTAGCTCTTCGCTTTTTATTCTAAACTCCTGCCTCTTTCTTCCTGGCCCTGAATTATAAAATCTAGCAAAAGAGATTTAAAGAGGTTTAGAGGAAAAACAAGAGATACAGAGTCAAAATCAGAAACATTTGGTTGGAGAGGAGCAAAGCCTGATAATACTTACGGATTGTTTGTTTTGGATTTGTTAGAGGAGGAACACAGATTTTGGAAAACTGTAATATGTTACTGATCTTTCCAGGAATGGTTTTAGTGAGTGAGACTGGAGGCTACTGTAAGAATGGGTAAGCTGTGTTGAGACTCCAGATAGTAAAAAAGAAGAGCAAACATTTTTCTGACAAGAAGACAACCCCCCTGGGCTGGGGATGTGGCTCTAGCGGTAACACACTCGCCTGGCATGCGCGGGGCACTGGGTTCGATCCTCAGCACCACATAAAAGTAAAATAAAGATGTTGTGTCCACCGAAAACTGAAAAATAAATATTAAAAAATTATCTCTCTCTCTAAAAAAAAGAAGAAGAAGAAGAAGAAGAAGAAGAAGAAGAAGAAGCAACCCCTAAGGAATGCATTGATAGCCATTGCCAGAGGAAAACCAGAAACATGCAGGGTACAGTTTTTTGTTTTGTTTTGTTTTGTTGTTGTTGTTTGTGTATTTTTTGTTTGTTTTTGTTTTTATTTATTTATTTTTTTGCTTACAACAATTTGGGCAGATTTTTATTCTGAGAAAGAGGCCATTGGAAAGACAGGATGGACATTTGAGCAGGATCACTGTTTCTGAGAAGGGGATGAGACAAGACATAGTTAATCTGAGAAGATCTGAAATACAGATACATTTTGAAGCAGAAAGCTGACACATTCTGTCCCTTGCAGATTGCATTTTTCAGGGAAGTAGGTGGAAAGATTTCTTGAGAGAGAAGAGGAGGAGAAGTCTTTCAAAGAGAGGTGAATGTTTTGAATATTTTAAAAGACCAATAGGAAACAGAACCAAGGTTTTGACTCTGAAGAATTTCAGTTTTGAAAGTAGAAAAGGAAATGATTCTGACAGTCTCAGGGCAAGAGTTGCTTTTCTGGTCTTATAATTAGCAAAGAATGATAGTCATAAGAAGTATGAAGAAGACCAAATACATTTTCATCTTGAAGAGCTGTCTGTAATACATAGCACCTGTTTCAATCAGAAAAGCAAGGAGGTATTTTAAATTTTGGGAGATCTTTTTTCCTCCCTTTTTCTTTAAAACTAGCTTTAAAAACTACCAAATGTAGTGATGTGAGGTGCCATAAGAATTGTGAGAAATTCTCATTTCCTCCAAGGGTAGGCAAATGGAAAATGTGAAATGAATTTAATTTTTATTGTGCTGTTTTCAGGCAGTGTCAGCTGTTTTTAGATTGATATTAAGAAACCTTATTGCTGGGAGAATTGTATCCCATGACATTCCCCCCAACCCCCCTTAACCCCACACCCTCCTACCCCCCTCACCCCACTGTACCCAGTTTTGTATTTTCCTTTATAAAACTATTTGGGTGTGTTTAGGAGACAAGGGGGCTGTCTCTTATACACATCTCATGTNCTCCTGCTGTATCAACGTACACAAGTTATTCATCACCCTCCGCTTATTTTGCCCAGCCAGCCGGGCTGCGGCATATTTTTACATGGACATACAAAATTTGGTAGATTTTATTCCCTGTGCTTCCGCATGTCCTCTTTTTGTACTTCCCTTTCAATCTTCTTCCACTACTCTGTAGGTCTCCCTTCTATTTTCCTGAGATCCTCATTTATTAATTCCCTTTGTTTTTCTCTCTCTCTAGTTTCTACTGGAGGAAAACATTCAGCCTTCGACTTTCTGAGTCCTTTTTATTTCAGTTAGCATGATGTTCTCCATTTCCATCCATTTACCCATAATGGACAGAATTGGATATAAAATAGGTCATTATTCACTTTAAAGCTTTTGGAATCTCAAGCATAATTCATAATTATCAGCATGCTACTTCATTCTTCATTAATTGATCCCTCCATCAGCACCTGTTTATTGAATTTCTATCATGTAGCAGCAATTTTCTTGAGTACTTGAAACTACAAAGATAAATAAATAAATCTAGTTAGTGTTTTCATGGTGCTTACAGTCTAGACACTTCTTTCTGCATAAGAGAGCTATGCATACTCAGACTCAGTATATGTGGTTAACCTGGGGAAGCAAATCAAGTGTCCTATGTATGTCACCAAAGAACCAGCCACCTGTCCCAGGTGAAGGACAAGGGCTATGATAATTAAAATTTACAAACATATATGCTGTAAGAAAAATGCTGTCCTTTGCACACTAAATACATTAATTCGCTCATAAATACTATAAGGTAGGTATTAACATTCTCATTTCATACATGAGTTAAATTGCCCCGAGTAATTCCCAAGTGGTAAAGAGAAAATTTACCCCAAATACTCCAACTCTAGACACTGTGTTCTTTAATACTTTGTTAGACATTACTTCAGCATATTAAATAACTAAAATATAGAATTTAAAAATCACAAATTTTCACAAAAACAGAGGACTGGTTCTCAATTGGGGGAGATTTTTGTTTCCCCAAGCACATTTGGCAATGTTTGAAGAAATTCATAACTGCTGATTGTATAAAAATAATGCAATTCTCATGCACATGATTTTTTTGAGGTTTTATTTCTCCATCTTTTGACATAAAGGGTAATAAATAAGTCATTTTAGGTCATCTCAACTGGAGGACTACTATTGTATCTAGTGGGTAAAGGTCAAAGATGCTGCTAAATATCCTAAAATGCATAGGATAGCCTCCAACTCTGAAGAATTACACGATTAAAAATGTGATGTAACCAAGGCTGGGAAATCCTGTCTGAGAGAATGAAATTTGGAAACTAGGTCCTAGAGAGAGAAGGTGACTTCCCTGAGTCACCACATCATCTTGAGATCTGATTCCCAATCCAGTTCCTCTTTGTTTCTCTATTGCTGATTTTGTTGGACAGTATTGCATCCCAAGGTCACTTGGTGCTGTGTTCTTGACAAATATCCATTGAATGCTGAGCTACAGTTAGTGTAGGAAAAGGGCCAGGTCAATCATCAGCAGAACCTGAAAGGTTACAACTTCCCACATACTGTTTAGTCATCCTTTTCAATTTTTTTCAGGTCATCTGCCATTCTTTCTTCACATAAAATATTTTCCTGATCTCTTTAGCTTCCTAGAAACCATAAGCATGCCTCCTTCCTTTGTAGTACCCCCAGTACAAAATTACCTTTACCTTTCTTAGACCCTTTCATCAAAATTGTCTCAGTGAAATTTAGCTAAAAATTAGGGAATGGTCCTGAATAATTGTAATTAATCTAATTTGAAATGTTTAGAAACTATCCCATGTATCATTTCCTTAATTTTTCTTGGGGTGTGTATTTCTACTTAATGATTAGTTGAATTAATGTGAGAGAAACATTGTATGTGGGATGTCCCCTGTTATCTTTTGATTTCATTTGTAGACAGCGTTTGCTTTGGAAATAAGCACTGGTTACCTGTTACTTCTCTCTGGTCTGAGAGAGTTTATCTGAGAAAGTAACCATGCTTTGCATCCACTCATTAGAAACTAAATTGGCACTCCCCTTGATTGTGAAATTCTCAGTCTCCAGAACTCTGAGAAATAAGAATCTTTAGTTTTAAGCCACTGAAACTATGGCATTTTGTTAGCAGTTTGAACTGATTAATATAAGATACAAGAGATTTATTCATCTCAAGGAATGTGTAGAGAAAATGGGAGACTGTGTCATAGGAACTCCCTTGTTCCTTGCTAACTAGACCCATACTTACTTACATTCTAGGTAACCCTTGAATGACTTTTAGGTCTCATTTGCTCTACTAGGTAAACCACAAATGATTTATTTTAATTCTAAACCTGTTTGTTCTTCTTAATGAGATGTCCCATGACATCAACATTTTTTGAATGCTGGCCTGTTCTTTATTTCCCTGTGCTAAGTGCCCAACTGAGGTACAACTCTGGGTAGAGTGAAACCGCTAGTGTTGGAACTACTCGCATCGAACCCACTAGATTAAAGAGTTGGATCCTGAGACATCCAGGCAAGGTTAAAGTAACTGGGCCATTCAGCAAAGAAATATTGAGTAGTGAGAAATTTGCTTTTAGCAGCCCTCTAGTCCCAAATTATGCATAAATATCAAGTAGCACTGCTAGTTATTTATTTTGGATTTATTTAAGGTTGTTTTATTTAATTATAAATCTTGATACAATAATATAGATAATTGCATGCCACAATTATCTAATTTGTCACAGATAAAAATCTTGGAGAGAACATTACATTATTATACTATTGTTTTTCAAAATACAGCATCTTGGGGCTGGGGATGTGGCTCAAGCAGTAGCGCGCTCACCTGGCATGCGTGCGGCCCGGGTTCGATCCTCAGCACCACATACAAAGATGTTGTGTCCGCCAAAAACTAAAAGATAAATATTAAAAAAAAAATTCTCTCTCAAAATACAGCATCTTCATTTGGAACTCAGATTGGTTTCTCTGAAGTCAGGCAGATCATTATGTTCTGTAAAGCTGCATAGCGATAGAGAGTACTTTATGATAAGAAGGGATTGTATGCAACAGGAAGAGACCACTAAACATGAGCAGCATCAGACATTTAATAAATGATATCATTTAATGAGATGCACAATTGGTAAATGTAATGCTCTTTATACTCATTTTAATGCTAGAACACTTAATTTGCCGTTTAACAAGGTGCTGTTTTAATGTGAGGCTTAGGCAAATTAGTTTTGGGACTTGGTTTACTCATTTTAAAATGAAGAGTCTGGACAAGATGAAATAAACATTTCTTTCAGGAACTATAAGCATTCTAGTATTCTATGGTGCTTTTCTTCATTGAAAATTTACACAGTATATTACATTATTTGAGATTCCTTTGCTAACAATTTACTATGTGAAAATTTGCCAACATATTAGGCATAAAAATGAACTCTGTAAAGCATCATATGAAAAATGCAAGTTGGATTAGTGCTCATCTTTCAGACTTATGTTGAGGTTCTTTTACTGTCTTTTTCAACTATTTTTTTCTTAGCTGTCCTTTCAAATGCAAAAGTGTTGTTAGTTCAGTATAACCTGTATAGTAATGCAGATAAATAGGGAACAACTCTGTCCTATTGTCCTTAGGTACTGGTTGTAGAATATGATAACCTGAGCTTCAGTACAAGTTTTGTTGTTAGCAAATGTAGGACTTAGAATGGGACTTGATTCCATGTACTGGAAAAAAGTATGTATATATGTGGAATTCATTGCAGTATTTTTGTTAGAGTCTGTAAACAAGTCAAAATAACACCTGGCATTTTGCCAGGGGAATGTTAGAGTTCGTAANATCTCTTAAATAAAAGACATATATATATATATATATATATATATATATATATATATCTTTTCCAAAATAAATAAATAAATTTATGTATATATGGAGACATTTCACCTCCCAGGGATAACACACATACACACACTCTTACAAACAATGCTGCTGCAAATGGATCTTATTTTACCTTCTACTTGGAAAACTCCTAGGAATGTAAAGTTTGCTTCAAAGGATATTTATATTTAGAATTTTGGCTCATAGTGTGATATCATTCTCTAAAAGTGTCAATACTTTGCACACTACCAAAGCTGTCTTGTGTACCTGTTTCCCTACACCCTTGACTATACTAAATATCAGCAATATTTTCATCTTTGTCAATCTTATTGTTAAAATATCCCACCATTGCTGGTTATTGCTTGTATCTGATGTGCACATATTTGATGTTGTAATATTTTGAAACTCTAAGGTGATACATTTATGACAGTTACTATTTTTAACTACTGCTGTTAATAAGACTCATCTTAGGCTATCATGTTTGGGATAGAATTACTTTTTATGTTTCTTTATAGATTATTTTCAGACATGTGTTCTAGCAGTTGAATCCTTTTCAGGGATTCAAAAATGCATTTGCTTCCTTCTTTATATTGCACACAAGTTCAAGGTCTTTTCCAAAATATATTTTCACATCGCCTCCTGGTGTCATAGCACCGCATGATTAGGTTGTGTTCCTGTAGAGATAATGTCATACAATCTGTATCCTGATCTGTAGAAAAACTAGATATTGCTAGCTTAAGTACCTTTTTTTTTATTTGCTAGTCTATAAAAGCATAAAATAAAATGTTCATTTCAGCTTTAACAATATCTAATTAGTGACATTTCCTTCACCAAAGTTTCTATCTTTTTTATTGGCTGTAGTCAAACTGTTTTATATGTCCTACAAAATGTCTCATCTTTTTTTAATTTCTTTTAAACTTCATTATCTTTTTGATGACACAGTAATTTTCTTTCCATCTTTTATCTCCCTTTAGCTGACATCTTTACTTTGTCTCTTTACAATCATGCAAGCTCTTATTCATTTGTTTTGGTAATTTTTAATGGAAAATTCAATTTCTATGAAGTATATGCTAGTATTTTTAGAAGTACTTAATTAAGTTCTTGAAAGATTAGGTGAGAAGATTACACAAAAAACTACAAACGTCTGTACAAATGTGGCAAGACAGCTTCCTCATAGGAATTCACCAGGGAAGATTTGGGGTGAATAGTGACAAATTATATTAAATTGATATCCTCCTTTTCATTAATGTCTGCCCCAGAAACTTGCCTTCCTCAAGATTTTTCAGGAAATTTTTATGTGCTTTTTAAATTTAAGGTTTAGAAATACCTATGCATTCTGAAGTAAAACAAGAAGTGTAAGTAATCGGCAACAAAAGAGGAACAAACAAAAAACAAAAAAAACTTGTAGCCAGAATCCAAAACTCAAGATAGTATTTTGGTCTTATGAACAATAATTGAACATCTTTGTGGATACTTTTTCAGAATTTTGAGGGCTCTCAAAGACACATTTGATTTGTGAAATTAGATATTCAGATTCACAAAGCACCCTGGTACTAGGGAAAGTGCTTAGGATTGAGAGATAAGATAGTGCTGTGTACCACCTCTCATCTGCATTTCTTCTTTGGGGCTGTGACTTTACTCATTAATTAATGAGTAAACAAAGGCTCAAAACTATTTATTTAGGAAAAGACCTTGATATATATATAATATTTTTCCACAGCCCCAAAGAGAAAATGAAGATGAGAGGTGGTCATAGTTATCTTTACCTGTTATCTCTTCTCTTTTAATCAAGGTTGGTAAGAGAAGGCAATTATACTTGTTAGTTACATTTCTCCCAGAAACATACAATTCTTATTAAATTCAAACCAAAAGAGAATGGAAAATAGTCTAGGTGTAGGATTGTATTGTTTGTGCCAACACTTCTTAATAGATTCTGAAGATCAGACCTTTTTATATAAAAATAGTCACTCAACTATATGAAGTGGGAGAAGGGAAGCATGAGTGAAAGTGGAAATGGTCTGACACCAAGAGGAGGAATGTTTATTGAGCACATCATCACCAGTGACCGAATGTGGGACAGAAAATACAGCCAGGGAATCAGGAGTCTGGGTTCTCAAGTTGGAGAGACCTTGCTCTGAAACACGGCTCATCCATTTATTAGTTGAACATCCATTTATTAGTTAGGTCTCTCAGAGACCCAACGCCTTCACCTGTATAATGGAGATAACAACAATGCCAATCTCAGGGATTACTATGAGAATAAAATGTAGAGGGATTAGTCTGGTGACTGATACTACTAACAACAAACATTCATTCATTAATCATTAGATATCAGTCAATCTTAAAGGCTTTCCATGTACTAACAGTAAATCCTTAGTTCATGTTTGCCTTTCTTATCCTTATCATAGGGAATCCTAAACTTTCATATGTATACATACATGAAATATATATCTGTATGTATATATTAATCAAATGTATATGTATTTTTGTGTATATATATGTACATATATGTGTATATCTATATCTACATGTATATTGCAGAAAATTAAAAGTAATATGGATTTGAAGCACTCTAAGATTCTTGATCATAAGATTCTTAGTGAATTCTCTCTCATATTTAAATATCTTTTTATAAAGCAATCACTTTTAAATGTTCCTGCATGCCCATGGTTTTTAGTACATTATTAAATGCCTTCTTGATGTCTTTTATTAGGTCAAGGTCACATTTTAAGATGTTATTTTCAAGCCAAACCAAGACACAGAAATACTCTTGAAAGGAAATCCAGATGTTAACATGAGTACTTAACCATGATCATTATTTTCATGATATTGTCTCATTTAATCATATCACCTCTATAAACTAGGTAGTTTTACTATTCATATTAATAAGAAGAAAAACTGGAGCTTAGAAATCACAAAATACAATTGCCACATCAAGTGGGAAAGTTGTGAAATCACCATTTAAATTTAGAATTTTTCATTTTAAATGTCATTAGGTGCTCTACTCAGAAATCTTCAGAGCAGAAAATTCCTCTGGAATTTCAAAAGCATGGAGTGAAAAAGTACTACACTACAAACAGATCTTTTCTGTAGCTCACTGTATATCTTTAATCTTGCAAAGTTTGTATTCTATCTGTAATATTTTCATGTTAGTATTAGACACAATTGTTCTTACCTACTCTTTCTCATGGATTTCACTGTTTCTCCCCTCCCCTATTTCACATGGTGATGTACTAACCCCCGGGGACTTCAGAATGTGACTGCCTTTGAAGATAGGGTGTTTTAAGAGGTAATTTAGATAAAATGAGATCATTGGTAGTGGTTCTGAATTCCACAAGACTGCTGAACTTGTAAAAAGAGACATAGGACTCAGAAACTTCTAACCTCTGGAAGAAGAAAATATAGAAAATATAGATTTTTGTTGTTTAAGCCACCTAGTCTGTGATACTTTGTTATTGCAGTCCTAGCAAACTAACCCCTACTGTCTAGTCAAAATGATACTCAAGAAAGATGTGCTATATTTGTTGTAGCTTCATGTGTTGTCCAATTTACACCTCCATATTCTCCTAGGAGGTTAGTTAAAAAAGAAAAAAAAAAAAGTACCTTGCTATGCCTTCCTTAGAATCCAAACTCAGTGTGGAAACAAACAGAAGGATAACAATATTTTGAGGTGCTATTCAGAATGCACATTAGGTTAACTATCTCTACTAACTCATCATTGACAGTAATGAACACTGAGTTCAGAAACAGCAGCTATCATCATTAAGACTCTGAATTTATTCCTAAGCACATGCCTTGAGGCCTGCTTCAAGCTGTGGAGCAGGTAGTGAGTGCTGTTGTCTTCCTCTTTTGACTAGACTACAGCCAAGAGACCAGGTAATAAGGGGGACAATACAATATCCCTAAAGAGTTTCATGCTTAGTATAGAACTCAAAAGCCTTTGTTCACTTACATTAAAAACACACAAATATCCGTATATTGTTTTAATTACCAACACATGATCAGAGCCTATCCTTTCATCGAGTAACTACATTTTTTTTTCCTGGGCTAATTGCAATAATCATGTCAAAGTAGCTTGGATATAGTGGTGACATATAAAAAGAAATCTTGTAAATGGAAAGATGTTGAATATCATATTAGCACTGAATTGAAATATTATTAGATGTTATTAAAATGAGTCAAGTGTTAAAGCAATAAATACTGAGAGATATTCCATTTGGACATTTTTAGAGAACACACACAGAATACAGATGTAAATTGGTCACCACCTCTCCACAATGGAGTGCAAAACCTAACTTTCCTGCCGACTTGGGAAATTATTCAGAATATAAATATAACAATTCATTTATTGACTTTGCATCCTAGGAAATATCAAGAAGAATTGTCTGATATGAATGTAGACCTTGGGCTTACAAAAATCAATATGTATCTCTCAGGTCAATCAATTTATTGATGTTCCTCTCAATGAGAAGTCAGTATGTGTGTAATACCACTGTGGACTAAATTTCAACACAGAAAAGTTTTAGTGTTGAATTTAGTTTTGCTTCCCTGAGAATTTTTTTGTCCCTCCTGATTTTTCATGAACTGTATCAGTTTCAAAAGGAAAAAAAATTAAATCTATTAACTATTTTAGGCTTCTTGTTTCTCGTATCACTTAGCAAAAACAAAAATATTGCCTTTAGATGGTTTCAAATGAATAAAGTCTAAAGTCAACTTTCACCAACTTAATTTTTTATAGCAAAATTTTCATCAAGTATATAGAAATTATTTAAAGCTCTGAGTTGTAATTACAGATTTTCCAAAGAAATGATATCATTATTTAAAAATAAGTAAGTACAAAGAACTATAGTAAGTAGAAGTTAAAAACTTTGAAAATAATTTTTTATATGGAAATCTTCAATGAATTAATTGAGCTAATGCAGAAAACCACACATTAAATTTGAACATAGAATTCAAGATAATGTCACAAGCCTATTAAAGGAGCAAATTAGCAGTACATGTACTCCACACATTTGTTGTTTAGATTAATAATTTCTACTTTTTAGCTAATGTCTACTTTCATTAGAGAAACTTGTGTTATTAAATATATTTGATTTACTTTTCCAAGTACAATTAAGTCACACATATTTTTCTTTTTATATTAGGGAGCCAAGTAAATTGATTTCTTTTTATATACTTACAATTAGTATGTGTGTTGCTCAACTACTTATGACAGTAATGCATAATCGACATATAATCGTACCTCATTCATAAATTGGCTGTTTATTTATCTTTGGGTTGGGTAGTGACCTCAACCAGTTATTAGCTGTCACCCACCAAAATCTTACCATTCCACTTTTTTCTATTAAATCATGTTAGGGGCTAGAAATCAAAATAAAAGGTTTATAAAGGCAAATTCACTGTCAAGAGATCTTGTATACTTGTTACACCACTAGTCATGAAGATCAAAGTCCTTAAGTAAGATGAATGGATTTAATGTTTACTTGTAGATTTTGTCATACTTGTTAATAAATCTAACAAGTAGAGTAAGGTTCTAAAGTTTCTCTTCTCTCTTCTAACTTGTAAAAGTAGAAAATGGCTATTGCCTTCTCTCACCTCTTGCCACTTGGAAATGTGATTGAAGTTTAAGGAAATCAACCCTCTTGACTTATCTACCTGATTCATATCCTTATTTATTGATTTTGACCACTAATTTGGTGTGAATTTGCTTTCTTTTACTGCTTCCATTTCAACTAAAATCCCCAACCTACTATAATCCTACCCTGGCTTTTTGATGACTTCTCTTTTTGAAGGATCTAACATTGATATTTTCACCAGTCTTTGTAGCCTAATTATAATTAAGCTTCCCATAACTTATCAGTGGGAAGAGCTAAGATCCCTTTTGTGACACTTCAGGCCTGATCTCAATATCTGCATGATTCATATAGTGCAAAATAACTATAATTAGTTGTCCTTTTTGTTTTCATTTAAAGTCTTTTATATAACCTTTTCCCTTAAGTTTATATATTGACTAATGTAGCTTTTGATGTATCTTCTACATAATCTAGTTTGGATAAATTTAGTTAAAACATAACAACAAAGGAAAGTTTTAATTTTTGTTGATATTTTAAATGGTACTTTTTACTTCTCAGCTTATTAATTTGTTTTCTCAGAGAAATAATATTAAACTTGAAGCAAAGATTTTTTATTTTTAATTTCAGTAATTCTGATAGGTATATAATTAATGGTAAAACCCTTAAAATAGAAAACTGTGGCACTGACTGTGAACAAATATATTTTAGGTGATAATTTCAAATTTTGAGATTTTACATCTTTATTTGATTATCAGTTCTTCAAGAGAATCCTTCCCACCCTCACCTTGGTATTGGAATTTTTATCCAATCTTTTTTCTTTTCTTGCGCTTTGATGCTTTCTTTATATGAAATAATCACAATTTGCAGTCATTTATTTATTTTTTCAATATTTTTCTTTGAGCTCATTTGTAAACTCATAGAGCTCAAGAAATATGTGTATTATACTTGCCAGTGTTAATCCTGGGAAAAATAGATTAGTAGAGTGTCTGGAACATAGTGAGTGTTCAATAAATGCTTTTTGGAAGGAATTAGATGATAGCAAAGTAAAAGGAAGAAGGATAAAAAGTAGAAGGAAGAGGAGTCGTCAAAGGAGGAGAGAAGAGCTGCAGGAGGACAGTGGACTAAGTTTTATATGTTCTTATTATATGCTAGTTGTTTAATCTTCACACAAACCTATCAGGTAGGTCCCATAAACAAACAGAGGCCCAAGAGGTTAAGTAACTTGTTCATTGTTAAACTTCAGAAGACAGAACTGGATTTTAAATTTAGCCAGTGTCACCCCAGTCTAGTCATTTGTGGCCTCTTCTTAATAGAAAGACTGAAATATTCCCAAGGTGCTCATTTCATGAGGACATTTTGTTTCCTAAGGTAGTTAGAGCTTATAAAAGTAGGTTTACAGTAACCCAGTGGCATGATGTCATGGAATTCTCTGAACTATATGTAGAAGTCAGATTTTTCAGGTACTAAGTAGGTTCTTTGTATTCACTTAATAAAAAGGTGATTCTTAAGGAAACCTAGTTGGGGAGGTAGTGATTTCTCTCCTTGGTGTCCGTCTGTCCTCTGGGGGGTCTGTGAGTTGTACCCTTGCCTACACAGTAAGTCAGATGATATTCCACCCAAAGCTATCTGAAGTTGTGAAACTATTATGTGAACCACTGATAAGATATAAAATCATTAAACCCATATATTACCTTAGGTAACCATAAGGTTTCTCTGCACCATAAAAGTTAAAAAAAAAAAAAAAAAAAGGTCAACATACTGCTCATAAAGTTCTTCCCTTCCAATAAACTGATTAGAACTCTATTTGTCCTGTTTATACTATGTCTTACTATAAAGTTATAAGATTCATAAGCCCATGAAAAATCACTTTGGAACAATTTTATATGTATAAATTATTTTACATAAAACAGAGTACTTTTGGGGGGAAAAGAGGGAGCAGAATTCATCACTAATAAAAAACTCTATCCATCAACCCTCTTTTTAAGAGCTTTTATTAAGTGGTTGATCCTCACATATTAAATGGTTTCCTTGGTCTTCACTCCTCAGTGCTCCCATGCTAAGCTCATCACTCAGGCCATTTCTTTCAGAATGGACAGCCTGAAACTGATAATTACCAGTGAACTTGATTACTGGACCCCTGAAACTCAGCTAAGGGTGGCATGTTTGCTATTCTTTAGAGTGAGTAGTGGATGAAGAAGTGAAAGTCAGGTATTTGGAAAGGCAATCACAAAAGGATTATAAAGCAGAATATTTACCAAGTGTCAGAAACGCTCTTATCAATATAAAGCTAAAAATGAATAAAACTCAAACTTGCTTATAAATTCGGTGCATCTATTTTTAATAAAAACTCATGCATTCCTCAAAATTTGTTTATCTCAAACACTTTTGTTTAAATTCAATTTTTAATAATTTCATGAAAATGCTTTGTAGGAAAGTTGAAAACATAAATTAATAAAAAATTGAAAAGCACTATTTTTAAACCTTCCAGAAAGTAACACATTTTTATACACAAACACACACACACACACACACACACACACACACACACATATATATATATATATATATATATATTTAACAAAAAATAGAAGCTTAAACTAAATTTGCTCTTTTAGCTAGCAACATATTTGGGACACCTTTCTTTACTATTAAATGCATTGTTTATTTCTAATCATGGTATACTATCTAATTGCAGCAATTTATTTAAGTTTATTTAATAAATATATGAATGTTTATTTAAATCTAAAATTGTTTCAACATAAATTGTCTTATAAAAATTTCGATCAAGAATTTAGTGGTACTTGGGAGGACAAGAGCATCAGGGAGAGCAAGAGAATTTAAGAGAGCACACTAAATTCTGTGTCCTCCAGGGCATATTTCCATATTTCTAGCTCCAATATCCCTGACTCACAGTCATACCAATATATATATAAAATACATTCAGCCAGAGCATCCAACTGATTTAAAATCTTTTGATGACTCAAAGCACAGTTCCAGACATTAGAAATGAAATCTCAATCTGCACCATTTAAATGTTAAATAACTGTATTTCATTATTAATACAAATAATATTTTATTCATTACACATACCAAAGAGATCAGAGTTCAGTCATTCTTTCATTCATTAAACACAGCTATGACAGCCTTGCAGTGTCCCCAGGATGGAAGGAAATGAGAAAAATGAATATCATCATTTTTAGTGAGTGAAGTAAGAAATGGAAGCAATTTGGGTGGTCAAATGACTCAGTCAAAGTAACTCTTCCAGTTTCTCTTAGCACCCAATTGATCAGAATTGCTTCAGTTTGGCCTGCTCTTTTCTCTAACCAGGCTACTTTCCTTTGTACCAGACAGGGCTTGTGAGTCCTGCAGCCACATCTTCCATATTGCTGTTCTTTTGTTGCAGAAGAGGAAATATGCTGGTAGAGGAGACTCAACTACTTGTTCAACTTCTCTTTGGCCCTTTTCTGAGAGTTTTCCAAATCACATTTTGAGTCTTTATTTTTTCCAATACAATAAGTATTTCTTGGGGGAAAATAAAAAAACATCTCCATGTTTTAAAAAACAATCTGACAACACTCCAAAACACTTATTGAAATAATTTCAATGGGTTTCACTACACTAATGTGAACCTAGTGGACACAGAAGTGAAAGTTGGGTATTTGGAAAAGCAATCATGGAAAGATTAAAAACCAGAATATTTACCAACTGTCAAGATAGAGGTGGCACCTGTTTCTCAAGCTTCTGGCATTTTGTCCTACTCATTTGGGACATTAACCCAGTTATAATTTAAACAATCATTTTTTAGTTTATGTAACCCCCATAAACTATAATCTCCTTGAAGGCTCCTCTTTTTCACTTCTATAGTCCAGAGTGAAACGCAGTGTATGGCACAAATATAGATTTGATGAATAAATAATTGAATGGATTTTGATGGGTAGGATAGAATATATATATTTCCCAAATATGTCTGACCAGGGTTCCATTTGTTTCTAGAATATCTATCAATATTCTATGCTATTTATTTTTCTACTTTCTGTTGCAGATACAAAGGCATATAGTCCAAAGTTAAGGAAATTATCTTGAATCCAATACTCAGGCCCTCTTTCATTCCTTGCATTAAGAATAGGACCACCAGGTGTCCAAATCAAAACCTAGGGATCCCTCTTAAGGGATCTCATTTTCATTCACCTTCCACTAACCCTCAATCCTTTTTTTTTCTTCTATTTCTCTTTATTTGCTTTTTTTTTAACCCCTTATTATGGCTCTGTTCCAGTTAAAGTGGACTGGAGAGGGCTGAGCTGCCAGGTTCAAAAGTAGCCAACAAAGGAAACCCAAACGGCACACTTTCAATTACTTGCTGCTATGTTATAAGCTAGAGGCTAAGTCAAAGAAAGGACAGAGTTTCCCCACTCCCCTGTCCCCTTTTCCTCCTTGTTGCATTTCCCACATGGAACTCTGCATGACTTGAGGGTCTAGGTGGATTGGCATAGATGTGGAAATTTTTCTCACTGCCAAAGGAACCTAGAAGGAAATTTTCCTGCAGTTATATGGACCTGGGGGGCAAAAGAAAGTATAAGGGGAAAGGACTCAGACTGGAAAGGTACTGAAAATGAGCCAGACTGGAGAGAGAGTGTCTTTGAAACCCCAGGGCTCACAAGTTCTAGACAGAGGAGATAGTTTCACTGAAGACCTCCAATAAGAAGATTTTGGAATGAGGTTGCTGGGCTAGAAATTTGAATATGTATGGAAACATGTTTGGCCTAGGAGGGGTGTAAGACCTTTGACTCAAGACTTCAGACTGAGATATAACTGCTGCATCATGTACTGCCATGGGGAGGGAGCTTGCTGCATAGGACCTGGCAGGTGAAACCTTCATGATTGCCTATGGCTGGTCCTTGCAAAACCACAAGCAGATCCTTATCCAGAAGCTAGACTCCCCAGGACTGCCAGCAGTTATCCATTTAGCATACCATAAACTACAATGATATACTTTATGATTTCTTATTCATTTCCATAATAAATAAGCTTCATGAGGGCAGGAGAACTTTTTTGTTTGTTTTCTTATTACTAATGTATAAAAAACCACTTGGTACATGGGAGATGATTAACAAATATGTGTCCAATGACTTTTACTTAATTTAATTCATTTTTGTTTTTGTAATTAAACTGTAAATTTCCTTAAGAATTGATACTTCGTTACATTTCTCTCCATATATCCATCCTACTTCTCAGAGAGGATACTTTAAATATTAAAAGTACACTTTTCAAGATTCATTTTAATTTTTACCCTGAATTTTAAGACAACACGTTAAATTACTGTCCAATGCCTTCCTTATTTTAAAATTTGAAATATTTTTAGACAGGTGCCAAGTATTTCCCTAATTTTTCTCTTTTTCAAGTTTAGTCTCTTTCTTCTCCTCAACTGTTTTTCTTATGCTAATAAAGTTGTAATGATTAATTTTGTGTGTCAACTTGTGGGTCAATTTAGCCAGATTTTTCATGAAACATTATTCTAGATGATTCTGTGAAGGCTTTTAAATACAATTAACATTTTAATCAGTGGATTTTGAGTAGAGCAGTTTCCCGCCACAATGTGGGTGTAAGCCTTATGGAATCTAATCAGTGCAAAGCCTGAAGAAAGAGACTGACCTCCCCAAGGCAGGGGGAATTCTGCCAGCAGACTGCTTTTGGACTTCAACTTCAACATCCCTGGATCTCTAGCCTTCCAGTCTTCTCTCCCTGCAGATTTTGGACTTACCAGTCTCCAGAATCACATGAGCCAATCCCCTGATCTCTTGTTTGTTTCTGTACACACACACACACACACACACACACACACTATTGTTTCTATTTCTCCAAAGAAGCCTAATAGAGTATTTCTGTTTTTCACCATATTGTTACTCTCTCCTACAAACACTATTATCTGTCAGTGTTCTACTTAACTAATATATGATTCCAAAGCTGACACAGTGCCCCAATATGTTTTTTAATTAATGTAAGCTATTGGGTTATTGTTGACTCCCTTGCTAAACACTGTCCTATGGAGATAAAATTTAAGTTTGCACTGTATTTTTTGATTCATATTAAATCACTTACCAATGGAAAAAAAATGTGTGCCTTATCCATTTGTTTTGTGCCAGGAATTGTGTTTGAAGCTGTGAATATGGAACCATACAGCATAATCCATTTCTTAAAGGAGGTGGATATTTCATTCCTATTTACAACCTTGCCATCCTGTATTTGTGAAATTGGTTTTCTAAACTGAAGTAATAAATTTTATGTTTATATTCTACAGGGAATTTGTGAGGGGATTGCTGAAATTTATATTCTAAAACTCCTTCTTGCTCAATTTGATCTACTGTTTCAACTATCATAATGAAAAATATTGATTTCCCATTATACTTCTGTCATTCAATGTTTGACTATCTCTGAATTGATACACACATTTTCTATGTCTACATATATTTTTAACTTAAAATTGTAAATAAGGCACAAAACATGCTAAAAATGATCCATATAATCATCACAGTTTGAGAATAATTGTTCACCTAACACATATCTACATAATTCACAAAAATCCTCTCTACATCTATCTTGTCCACAAAGACATTAACAAAACACTACATTAAATGCCTCATTGAAATGCAGATTCACTGTTTATATAATTTAATTAATCTGGTATAATTTATTCTTAGTAAACTTAAAGTGGCTCTTGGTGATTGCTCTTCCTTTTCTAGGTGTTCATGAGCCATCTGTCTAATTATATGCCTTGGAATTTTGCTGGGAATTGATGGGATGCTTCGTGATATGTAATTTTGGTATATGCATTTTACATGGGAATCAGAAAAATGTGACCTCTGTGTCACTGTCTGCCACTCTTTCCAGTCACCATGGTTTTCAGATACTGCTTAGACCAGTGCTATAATTATATGAGAACTAGGAATTGCCTTGTGAAACCCAGGGACAGGAATACTGCTATGATTCTGAAATCATCCATGTGTTAGTACACTTGCAGATTTCTCCATGTGGCATCCCTCTTTTTCTATTTACAGCACCTTTTCTCTTGTTATATTTTATTTTATTTTATTTTTTTGCAGGGGAAATTCCTATTTTCTATTTAAATAATGGTTAATTCCAAAAAATCTGGTATTAATATCTTATTTTAGAAAGTGGTTCCTCTTAGGCTGAAATCTAATTCCGTATTACACTCCAAAAGGGCTTTTCTTTCACTGGGTTAAGGTTTCTGTGTCTAGATTAGCCAATGTTTTCAGAAGGTGAAATAATATTGTATGAACCTGACTGTCCTATCTATTATCAAGTGGATGATAGCAGATAGGTAGTTTCCAGTACAGGAGATGCTGTGCAGACTCATCAGGTATCCACACCTACTATAGTGAGCATAGTGTCTCATTCAGGTATCTAAGGGTGAGAAATGGAGGGTAACCTGGACACAAGAGACTGGAAATTGCGAAAGCAGGATTTCAAGTTGCTTCCTGTCTTTCCTGACTGATCTCTCATCCATCTCTGCTTTTCTCTAAATGTATACCTTGTGGTCTGTCTGTTTTCAGAATTCTTGCATTCTTTGGTTGGTCGTGGCCTTTGCTCTTCTTCACTGTGCAAATGGCTTGGAACTTCCATAATGCAGATACTAGCCTAATCTGTCACGATTTTTCACTTCAGCTCATACCATCATCTTACTGGTTGTTTTTTCTGAGTCTCTTAGTTTAGATTCCTAAGAGAGAGAGAGACAGAGAGAGAGAGAGAGAGTCAGTTTAGTTACTAGTTGACAGTGGATGAGCATGGATGAGCAGAAGATTTCTGTTAAATTCCCACTGCTGAGATGGGCACAAAGACAGAACAAACATATTGATAGATGTTTATTTATACAGGATATAAATTTTCTATTGATAGATATTTAAATTTGTCTCTTACAGGTGTAACCATCTAGTTATCTTTTATTTGAATTTGGTTTGTCTTTATGAATATAAAGATAATTTTTTATTATATAAAAAGTAAAGAACAATAACTTATGCTTATTTGGTATGTTTGGTTAATATGAAATGATCAGGTTCAAGCAGTGCAATTAATTATTTCTCTTAAAAAATATGCCATACTGCCAGGCATGGTGGTGCATGACTGTAATCCCAGATGCTTGGGAGGCTGGGGTAGGAGGATTTCAAGTTTAAAGCCAGCCTCAGCATCTTAGTAAGGTCCTAAGCAACTTAGTGAGACCATGTCTCTAAATAAAATATTAAAAAGAGATGAGGATGTGTCTCAGTAACCACATCCTTGGGTTTAATCCTCAATACTAAATTAAAAAAAAGTGCCATACCCATGGCTGAGAATTATTTTTATTGTCATTAGTTATTTTATTAACTATTTTGAACCTTATGTTCTTGAACTTTCTTTAATCTGAGCCTCAGTTTCCTCATCAATAAAACGAATATCAAAATACTTTTCTTAACATCACCTATTGAAAAACTTATCATCTTATTTTCACATAAAAGTTGTTCAAAATATGAGAATCCTTTCCTTTTTTCACACTATTACAGTGCAGAAAAATGTATGTTGTTATGTCGTTTCTTTTATATACTTTTCCCTTTTATTGCTATCTCATTGAAGCCACTAATAATTTTCTTATCAGAATTTATTTTTTTAAGACCTTCAATCCTTTTAAAAGACTGAGGTGGTGGAATCACACAGATCTATTCTCTAAAATTTTTTAAATCTGCTTTTTCTAAAGTCCAGGGTACCTGTCAGACTGTGCTGAGTGTTTCCTTTCTTGGCTCTTTCAAGCGGTAAGATGACAACTTGACTTTCTCCCAAGGTTCCTGTCACTTGAATTTCATGAACCAGTTCTTTTTGGTCAAAGTTAAGTCCAGAGAAACAGCCTCCCTCATTGCTTCATCAACTAGCTGAGAGATGAAATTTTCAGCAAAATGAGACTTCTAGCAGATGTCTGCTTCATTGACATCTCAGCTATAGCCTGCTGTCTCTAGTTCATTTCCACATCAAAATCATTTGTGCCTCTTACTCCTTTAATCCTCAGCATGGTGTAGTTCACTGTCTCTTAAACCAGGTTAGAGGATGCAATTTCATGGTCCATGAGTACTCTATAGAAATTTTACATTTCGTGTTTCTCTTTTAATGATAAAATAAAAGTTAATGCAGTTGCATTCTGGGTTGTGATTTCAGTCCCTGGATTTGCATACATTTTTATGATTTTGTCGCTGTCAAGTGATCACCTAAAATGACAATACTTAATATTATTGTGCTGCTATTAAGATGGCATTTCTTATTGTTGAGATGACAACAATCTCATGAACACTGTTGCTGAGTTATTTTTCCTGTTATTTGCCATTAAAAGACATTTTCCCAGAATAAAAACTTGAGTTTCTTGTTTTTTTAAGAGATTAAAACATTGATTTGACCTTATGAAAGAAAAAAAAAATGTGGTATGAGTTAAATTGTCACTGGCTAATGAGAAAAGAACAGAAAAAGTGGACTCAGCACATAAATAATGCATCTTCATCAAATGAATGGAATAAAGGTGTCAGAGAGTTTGAAGGGAAAAAACTGGAAGAAGAGTCAAAACATCTCAAAGTACACATAAAAGAACCCGAAGCCTAAAAATACACTTCATATCTATCTTGCCTGTTCAGAAAAATAAAATATTATACTAAATAGTGTTGACTGTTTTTGGTTGTATCATCCATTGCTTTAACTGAACTATACTTATGGACTTTTAGCTTTATGATTGTGTCCCTTTAAGATAGGGCTAGGTATTGTTGATTGAATAGTAAATATGAGTTCCTCACCCTGTGCTTTCCTGGCAATTCTGGGACTTCCTTCAAGCCTGTGACTACTGCCTTAGTGCTTTCACCTCCCCATGTTATGCCATCTCTGGGGGTTGCAGATGAATGAAGTAACATCTTTCTATTTCCCAATAGCCACATTCTCCTCCATTCAGTGCTAGGCGGTCTTTTTGTGTGGAGGGCGGGAGAGTGGGAGTGGGGGTCCCAGCCCTTATTATTTTATATTTTGAGACAAGTTCTCCTTAAGTTGCTGAGGGCCTCACTAAGTTGCTGAGGCTGGCTTTGAATTTTCCATCCTCTTGTTTTAGCCTTCTGAATTGCTGGGATTACAGGCGTGCACCAAGTGCCAGGCTGAGATACGTAGTCTAATGTCAAGGTTCATGGTAACAGGAAAAGAATAAAATTAGAGATATACTCTGAGGGTAGGTTTACTCAACAAGTCCTGATGCAGCCAGACATCTGAGCATGTAATCTCAGATTGTGTGAGAGAGGATGGGGAAGAAAGAGAGGTCAGGTGGAAAAATGACAGATATGTCAGAGAAAGAAGAAGGAAAAGAGCAGAAAAGGAAATTTAGGAGGAAAGAAGTGAAAAAATATGAAGAGAGGATACAAATCAACATGAGGCTGAGAATAACAATATAATCCAAAAATAATTCTAAAATACAACATGGTCAATTAAATCAACACAGAATACATGTACTTCCAATATTGTATTTCTTCTAGTTCAATTTTTTTTGTAACTGAATAATGTGTTATAGTAATTTGTTTGAGTCAGAAATATTTAGGTTATGAGGTAATCATTTCGTGTTATGGTACATAAACACTATCTAAAATTTCAAAATATTTACTCATCTAGAAATAAAATTGAATGCAAAAGTAAAAACCTTAGAAATGAGGATGTAAACTTAATATTGGAAATGCAGTTTCCGGTAGATGTAACAATAGATACCAATTTGATTCTGATAATACAATAATATACTTTAAACATTACTTTTTACTTTCTAAGTAATCACTAATGAGATTTAAAAGAAGATATATTTATATAAACCACTGGAAAATACAAAAGTAGAAAAATGTAGTTCATTCAGAAAAAGTTGAATAAAATAACGTAAAATATACCAATTTTGATAAATAAGAATTTATCAAATTATAATTAAAAACAAATATTTAAAAGAATATGATGACTATATACTATTTCTAGAAGATGCTTGAGAAAAAAGGTAATTAAAATATAACTATTAAACAAGCAAATTTACTCTAAAAATTATTTTAAAGAATGAAACTACATTAGTAGTAATAAATAAAATTGTTTTGGCTAAAGTTTAATCAAAAGGATCACTGAATTTTAAATGAGTATTCTTATGATATAGCTTGATAAGGGAACAATATATAAAATATAATTAAAGAAAACCAAACCTAGAATAAACATATTAAATGGTGTCTTTGATGAAAACAACAAAATCCTATAAGTCAAATACAATAAACTGAAAGAGAAATGTAAATATTTTATTATAAGTGGATTCTCAAATCTGTTCAAAAACATGGTTTTGGGAGAGATAATGATTTAAAAATAAAATCAATTCATATTCATTTTTAGGACACTCTCCTAAGGTAAATTTTAGTGTGAATTAGTGATATAATGTGAACCAATAACTTCCAGATGCACCACACACAGGATGTTCACAGTAAGCATTTATCATGCAAAACTTCCTAAGTCTTTTCTCTGAGGCTTCTCTTTTCTGAAGCTTACCTAACTTAGCCTAACATTTTTTTCCAGACTTGTAAGACCATGGAATGTTTTTCTATGTAATAATATTGCATGAACTTACCATGTAATTACCATTTTGTGCAAGTAAGTTTTATAAGCTCTATGCTAAAGACAAAGCTGAGCACAACTGTGACTATTATTCACTACTTTTTTGGAAGAGGTAGCTTATTCTATAAAATAAGATTGAACCATATAGATTTTGAAATAAATGTTGCCCCAATCATTATTGGTTTGCAGATAATGTTACCTTCTTGAGAAACCCAAAAGGATACACTGAAATTCTAACGTATCTAAAAAATGAGTTCCATGAAATGACCTTTTATAAAATCAATATATTAAGTCAATATCATTTCTATAAACCAACAAAAATGATTAGAAAATTTGATAAACATGTCTTATTCATGACATCATTGCAATTAAACTTCATAGGAAATATTTTAGGACTTTATGAAAATACATACAGAAGAATCTGTACAACAAAACTATATTTAAAATCAGTATAAACAAAACCTCATTAAATGTAGCAGTTTTAGTGGCAATCAATTTCAAGAATTGCATTCTAAGTCTTCCTAACCTGTGTTCTAAGTTCATTCAAAAGACCCGCCTTTAACATAAGGCATTTAAAGAAAAGGTACTCATCAAAGTAAGACTAATATCCTACAATTTTTTTTTTCTACTGGAAAAGTAAAAGTCATCTTTCATTGCAATCAGTTGGAAAAGTAAGACTCTAATTATTAACTCAATTATTTTATCTTACTTAAGGACAATAGTTCAATAATTCAAACCATTTTTCTTTGGTAAAATTGTACTGCCTAGTAAAATTTGTCCTTGATTTATGACACATTTTAAGCCAAAATTATACTTCCTGAAATTTCCATAGGAAATATGACTTTTGCTTCTTTTTTTTTTCAAAAGGAAAAAAGTCATTAGCATATTACAGAAGGAATGCCCTAACTAGTAGTGTCATTCTTGCCTTTCTGTTTTTTATTAAGTAAACTTAAATAGCAGAATTTCCTTAAAATTTTTGCCCAAATTAAAGTAGGACCTTTTTGTTTATAAAACCTGACAAAATGATTAGGATGTATAATTTGAAAAATAAGGAAATTTTTAAAAAGTAGGTATTGAAATTAATAAAGATATTCAAGCAGAACAGCTAGTTAGTGAAAATAGTAGTACATAAATCAGAACCATGTACTTTCTGCAGTATGTAACAATATCAACCTGTCAAGCAAGATTTGAAAGACTAAAATATTCAATATGTGGTTTTGGATTAATTTGATAACCATAAAAACTCTTAGAGTGCCTCATATCTTTATCATAACATGAAAGTTATACAAATACAATGATTTTTCACTAAGAGCATAGCATAGTTCATGATATGATTTTGTCATGAGCTTACAGGCTGTATGTTCATTTATTTTAAAATTGGCAGTTTGCTTTGTGGAGAGGGCATGTCATACAATAGATGTGCATGTGGCTGTGGCCTTTTATTATATAGGCACATAAAGGCTCTAGTAGTGAATATGCATGTACAGTTTTATACTGAAGTCACACAGGCTTAAACTTAAATCAATGACTCTATCATAAGAAACTTCAAATAGTTTATTTTGAAGGGTGTATAACACATAGGCTAACTTAGTGGCACAAACCCAACATTGGTGCTCCAGTGTATTAAAATCATCACATATAAAACTTTTTATGTGTTTAATTAAACAAGTAATTTAAACTTTACAAGATTCAGTATTCTCATCCATATAATACAAATAATAAAACCTTCCACATTGGAATTAAGTAAGACTGCATGTCAAGACACTGGCTTGTAGTAGACAGTTATATATAATTTTTTTTTCTATTTCTCTCAATGCCTGCCCACTCCCACTGAACACTTAGTATAAAATGAGCATTGGTTGATTTACCACTGACCCATACAAATAATGGTATTTTAATCTTTCCATGATTGCTTTTCCAAATACCCAACTTTCACTTCTGTGTCCACTAGGTTCACATTAGTGTAGTGAAACCCCTGTCTCTT
>NW_025999900.1:31797598-31824201 GCF_001458135.2 Marmota marmota marmota | reverse complement strand
TATGTATGTATATGTGTATATATATATATATATATATATATATATATATATATATTTCCTTTTGAAGATGTTAACCTATTAACCCAAGGAATACACCCAAACAGCTGCAATTTCAAATGACACTTTGGGAGAATCCCAAATTCAACACTGCAGTTTGTAGATCTGCATCTCTGGCCCTGAATACTCTAGTTGAGCATTCAGAGGAATATTGAGAAGACTATTAAAAATTCAAAAGTCAGGAAATTTGCATTTGCATTTCTGTGCACACAGGTCAGTTTTGTTAACCCAGAACTATGCAAAGTATCATATCGCCTCTGCCTCACAGTCTTGTTTCAGTCCTTTGCTTTTTGTTGTTCTCTCTGCCTGCAGTATTGTTCTTCCAGCATTGTCAATTTCTTTAGTCTATCTAAAATCCTGCTCCATCTGAATTTTTAAATTTAGACATTATTTCCTTGGGAAGTGTTTTGCAATTCTGCCAAAGTTGGGTAATATATTTACCCCTTTCATGTTCTTCCATGGCACACTGAGCTTCCCTTTCCAAGCTATTTCTCAAATTGTATTGAAATTACTTTCTATACTTATACACCTGAACTACATACTACACAGCAAGCTGCCTGACAGCAAAGACCTGCTGTATTGTTAGCCATTGTCTAATGCTGTACATAGATCATGACACAATATAAACATTCAATCACTATTTTTTGAATTGAGGTTCACTAGGAATAGAAAAAGGCTTCCTTTTGGGGTTTCAACCTTATATAAAATCTAAGAAGAGAAACATGCCAATCTAAATTATGAGCTCAATTCAGCATTTGAGAGCCTGCTATGAATTTTAAACTAACCTATTATGTTCCTTCTATGTAATGAGGACTTGATGGTTGCAGAAAAGCTAAGTGATGCCTTTTGAAGAACATTCATTGCCGTGTACATGTTTAATGAACAGTTTTATTACCAGCAAAATTATCAACTTGTGGTATCTGGAATCAAATCTCAAGACTAGGATGTAAAATTAAGTTGATTTTTGTGTATTTAATACCTATACTCTTCACTTTATATGTCTCGTATAAAAGTAAGGTGTCCCTAAAATAATGAGATGAAACAATAAAACTTGATAAATATGAAACTGGAAAAATTCTATTAAACACAAAATATTTGTGATTTTAACATCAATTAAAGGAAATGACTTTGGGATCAGGCAAGCTCAATAGTGCTCAAGTGCAAGTTTGAGTGCATTAGGTAATCTATTAACCACAAGATGTATGTTACCGAGTCATTAGATAATCTGTTAACTGAGGGATGTGTATTACTGAGTCATTACCTGTACAACAAAATTTATCATTTTCGTTGTTCACCTTATTCTTTAAAGTTTGTCGGTATTTGCTAGATTCAAGTCTTAGGAAGCAATTGGCATGTAGTTGTTGAAAGGAAAAAAATGCAACAGAAGATTTTCTTCATGCCTTTAGAAGCTTGTAATCTAATTAGGGACATTTTAAATACCGAAACAGATTTTCTGTAATTTAATTTGCTATTAATATGGATTATTGCAGATTACCCTGTTAGACTACACTTAACAGCTGAGGAAAAGATAAGTAGCAGGGAAACAGTCACATGGGCTCCAGGGTGAAAGGCTTCTGGAAGATGATGAGGCTTACACTATGCATAGTAGATAATACACTTTCCATTGCAAGTAACAGAAAGTCCAACTGCATGAAAAAATGACAGGTGATTTATTGACTCCCATGACAGAAAATTTCAAAGGAAGTTCTGATTTCTGAAAAGGATTGATCATGCGAAGTGAACTGTCACCCCTGCTCTGGTTCCTTCTTTTAATTTTTTTGCATCTGCCCTCCTTAATGTGTTGGCAATATGTT
Source organism: Marmota marmota marmota (assembly GCF_001458135.2). Taxonomy (NCBI): domain Eukaryota; kingdom Metazoa; phylum Chordata; class Mammalia; order Rodentia; family Sciuridae; genus Marmota; species Marmota marmota. Next base: position 31,822,330 of record NW_025999900.1, on the reverse strand, counting down.
TAGGTGCCTCTCTTTTGATATAACAATGATTGTACAATTCTAGACTTTACCTACTGTTTGCATTCTCCAAAGGGTGAGTTCTCCTGGGAGACTCTCTGAAGGAATTACAGGCTAGTGTATGTGTCCTATTGTGGTTAGTGCAAGAGAAGGGAAAGGGTGGTTGTGGAATAAGAGCTCATAAGGCAAACAATACACTTTGGCACTTGGATTTTTTTAAATTTATTTTTTTAGTTGTAGTTGGACACAATACCTTTATTTTATTTATTTTTATTTTTATATGGTGCTGAGGATTGAACCCAGGGCCTCTCACGTTTTAGGAGAGCAAGGGCTCTACCTTTGAGCCACAACCCCAGCCCCAGGCACTTGGATTTTAAGGAAGTGAAGAATGCAGACTTTCAGAGAGAGCAAGGTAAGATACCAGGAAGATATGGCAATCAGTAATTATGTTAAATTGTAGTGATGACCTTAACCAGCATGTAAAGAAACAGTGACATATTGATTAATTATGTGATAGGAAGTTTTTGGATGGTCTTGAAGATTAACTCAAGGATGTTAATTTTAGAAGCCATATCATCTAATAGGAATCTGGGATAAAAGTTACTTCCTCTGAAATTAATCTCTCCCTTCAACTGTTTTTTCATGGATATGGCAACCAGAAAAAGCAGTATTTTTAAGATATAAGCACAATTATCAACAAGAATTTTTCAATTATGCATGAGAAAAGCAGTAGTCTTAGAAAGGTTGAAGAATCTCTTCTTGGCAGAGCAATACATAGTTAGCGTTATTGATGTTCCACAGTTGGTGATATTTTTGACAGGTTAAAATAAGTTTGCTAATGTTAAAATCTGTTTTACAGTGTGACAAGCTTCTTGAAACCACATAAGAGTATATTCCTGTGAGAGGTAGAAATGTTTTAGTCGAAAAGAATACAAATTCTCCCTGTTTATTCTTTAAAATGGTTCCCTGAAATGGGGAATAAGATCTAAGGATAAAGAAAAAATAATTAAAAATACTCTTTTAGAATCACTATGATTGTTCCATTCTGGACTTGAAACTGTGGACATACTCAAAATAATCTCCGTGGTTGGGGGTAAGCTGATTTTTTATCTCATTTAGGCAATATCAGAAATGATGGGGAGAAAGCCTGGCAGAAGGCCCTTAGCTTTTGGGCTTGGAGAGTAGTGATATCCAGTAGCTCATACAAGTAATTCTTTTGTTGTACCTACCTTTCATTTTAGCCAAATCTTTAGAAAGACAAATGTGTCTTAAAAGTTTATTTTCATCTTTGCTGAGCCATAGAGAATTGGAGAGGGTTATACCAGGTCTAGAATGAAATAACCCAAGGGTTAGTTCTGTCTTCTCCTTTGATTCCTGAGTAATGGCAGTTGAGGTGCCCCTCCCCCCACCACCCATCAAAGAGAGTTGAAAAATGGAGCCAGAATCTTAGAAGGGTCAGCAACAGCAATGGAGGCAGTGAGGCCGCTGGTTACAGAAGTTGCAGGGAGAGAAATATTCCAGAATGCAATAAGACACTCAGAACTATGCCTGAATAAAAACAAAGGCTTTCTGAAGGGTATTCTCCTGAGTATCTGGGGGTGCTCTACTGAGGGTTATTAAACAAGAATATTAGTTTATATTGTTCTCAAAGGCTGGCGAAGGAAGAACATTTTGTCTAATCTAAGGAGCCAGAGTAATAACAGTGTAAGAACAGGAGCATCAGAGTAATAACAGTGTGATAACAGAACTGGAGGAGCATCATCAGTACTATTAGTTACATATAAGGTAGATCAGAGGGCAGGATAAACTAAATATCAGGCGAACCCAGGGAACAGTAAGAGAGAAAAAAAATCTCTTTAATGGAGTTTAAAGTCCTGAGTTTCAATTTATTTATTTATTTTTTTAAGTTTCAGGGTTAAATAAAATGTATATGGTGAGTGGTGTTAGCTGATGGTACTTGAAAGAAAGAATTTGACTCTGGGGAAGAAAAAGACGTGAGAGAAAGGGCTCTGCATCTCCAGATTTCATGTTTATTTGTGATTTGGAGGTGTCATCAGGTCTTCCAATCCAAGAACAGTATCACAATTCATAAATGCCCCTCTTCATATGGTCTTCACTTTGCTTAGAGGTAAACCTTGTTCACCAAAATCAGGTATTTGCTCTACTGTTCAGGTCTGAACTCCTCACACTGTGAAATTATTCAGGGGACATGCAGAATATGCAAAACCATGTCTATCCCTATTCCTATTTTTATAAGTAGGATGAATTTGAACATAACAAATCGTATTTTTAAATGCGAACTTATGACCATCTCACTTTAATTTGAAACAAAAGCCTAAAAAAAGAAGTATATGTTTCCCATGAAATTATCATATTAGATTCTAATTTGTTTATTTTTAATAGATAAAATAATATGCATTTATCATGCACAACATGATGCTTTGAAGTACATGTACACAGTGGAATGATTAAATCCAGCTGGTTAACATATACATTACTGCATTTAGTTACATACATTTTTGTGAAAAGAACAGTTAACTTCCACTTAGCATTTTTCAAGAATAAAATATTCTGTTAACTATAGTCACCATGTTGCATAATAGATTTCTTGAACTCATTTCTCTTATCTGACCAAAATTTTGTTATCTTTGACCAACATCTCCCCAAACCCTTCTTTTTTGTGTACTGCCCCAGTTTCTGGGACGTACCTTTCTTCTCTTTACTCCTGTAATATCTACTTTCATAGATTCTACATATGAGTAAGATCATGAAGCACTTGTCTTTTCATGTTTTAGTGTAATTTTAAGGTATGTTTTAAGTTGTTCTGAGTTTTTTTTATTAAGTACTTGCTGAACCAGGGGCATAACTAGAGAGTCAAGTAGACTTGCAGTGAGAAGAAGACAGAAGTTTGACATCTGGTGATATTTAAGGTTTAATATCATCTGCTATTTGGAACCCATTTTGAGTTGCTGGTTAATTTACAGTTGCTCATGTGCTTCATTAGCTAGAGAATATTTACTTTAATTTCAGGGATCATTTTCAGTTTTAATAATTATAGTCATTCTATGATTTATACTTGGTCACATGTATATGGGCCCCTGTCACAGAAAAGTGGATAAAATATTATGTATAATTATAACAAATGACTTTCAAATAAATTGAATCACAATGAGAAATCAAAATATATTTCCAAACAGAATAATTATGTTATTATTATGCAAGTTTTATTTTTAATTATACTAAAAATCTTTAAAATATTAACCAAAAATTACTGAGGATTTAAAATCATAGTGTCCTTTCAAATTTGGCTTCTGTAGAAGAATTAATTTTTTTTTTGCTAAAATGTCTTTATGAAAGATATAATCTTAAAATTCTTTAAATTAATGAACAATGATAGATAAGTTATTAGTTTCCTATTTTTCTCTAATGCTAATGTTAAGTGTGATAAATGATCTTTCAAAGTATTTAAAGCTTAAATTGTGCACAAATGTGTTTTTTAATAGCTTGAAAATATTTTATCCTCATAAAAAGAGTTCTTTGTTGTTGTTGTACTGGGGATTGATCCCAGGGCTCCTTTAGGCTAGGATAGCATTCTACCACTGAGGTGTATCTCCAACCCATAAAACTACTTCACAAAAACACAAATTTGAAAATTTATATTGCTAAGGTCAATTGTAACTTATTACGTTTGGGAGATGTTTGGTAGGGAAATCTCAAGGAAAGCAAATACTTCGGTTTACAAGTTTCACATAAAACCTGGTAGCAGGGTTGATTTGTTAAAGTTTTCCTCCCCTTACCTCTCCTTATTTCTTGTCTCCTTTTTTCTCTTCTGTTTTTCTTTTCCCTTTTTCCTGTGATTGAAAATAACTCCACTGTGGTTAGGAAGTAAAAATGCCAGGCATCATGTTGTAATGGAGAGCTGTCTTACATGTATGACAATCTTTTAGCTGTTGCCATGTGAAAATGAAGGAAAAAAAAAAAAAAAGATGGTAATTCCCTTGAGGACATGGGCCTTTTTATTTATTATAGGCACTTTCAAAACGAACTTCAGTAAAATAACCATATAATAATGACTCTGAATCTTACTTCTGATTGCTGGTATGTTCTTACGATAAAACATCGGACTTTGGGATGCCTTCACTCCTTTTATGACATTAGTTAATTCCATTGTCTTTTCCTTGACCAGTTTAATTATGCTGTTATTTCTAGTTTTTTTTTAATTAACATTTTATGTTTATTCATTTTTTAATACAACCATGCAGTTTTCTTGGTATCTGAAAATAAATTTCAAAAACTTGATGTAGTTTTTCAACTTCCTTTTTTTTTTAAAAAAAAAAAGTTAAAGTTCAGTTTTAAGTGGAATTAGTTTCTTTCTATGACAGAAGACCAATTAAATTGCCTATGACAATGACATTAACAATGTTCTTTAAATATCACATTTTCTCTTATATTGATTGTGGATGAAAGAGTGGACATGAATTCCTAAAACTAGCTTTGGATGACTCAGAGGGGAAAGTGATTCCTGCCATCCTGATCAGTGAGATAAACTGATCAGTGAGATAAACCCTTCCTGTGTGAGGCTTCTAAATACTACATCTGACATTAGCTCTCCTAATGAATTTCCACAAAATTTTAGCCAAAGTTTTCTATGTCCCAAATGTTCATATGATTCCAGATGAAATAATGCTTGTTTTGTTGTGAAAATACAAGCATTTCCATAGATCTGTGATAATGAACATATACTTTGTTTTCTAAAACCTATTTTATTCATTACTTTGCTGAAACAAACATCCAAGCAATGAATCAAGGCAAATAATGAAAATGTTTCTTTTCTTATTCTGATTTTCAAATGACAATATTCATAACAGAGAATAACTTTGAAAATAAAAGCTCATAAATTAGTACAAATTGACATGTCCATCATTTGCCTTATATGAATTCAGTTTTTCAGTAATCCAGAAGTTTCAGTGGGTCGTTGACAGACCTGATGCAGAGTTGATGATCTAGTTATATTAGAAACATTTCTATCTTCTTAATTTTACTGAAAATATCTGCATTCACTACTTACTTCAAAGATGTGGCTCTCCAGATGTTTTGATTTTGAAATGATTTTTAAAACTCAAGTTATCAAAGTTGTTATCAAATTGAAATAATCAAGTTATATTCATTTATTGTTTCTACAGCTGAAAAAAATCATAGTACATGGAAAGTGAAAACTGGGACATTTTCCCTCTGAGCCAGAGTAAACATGAACATGGTTATTTTGGAAGGCTTTTCTTTATGACACCAGGGCTGTCAAATTCTTGACACTCAAGTGTGGGGTCGCTAGTATTGAAAATACTTAATGAACATGAATGCTTCTCAGAACTTTGGAGTTGTAAGTTCCGAAGGAGGGATGACTTCTATAATTTAAAATCAGGAGTGCTTATTTTATCATAGTCAATATAATTATTACTATGAAATTTGTGGGGATCTTATTTAAGAGAATATAAAAGCAAGGATGGAAAACTAGACTATCCAGCTGAATTCCCTTTATCCCATCAGTAGTTAAAATATTCATTCCCCCCAAAAAACACTTAAATTTTTGTTGATCTTTTAGATTTATTGGCAGTGTAGATAAAATATTGAAAATATTATCATGTGAAAAATCATAAATAATTGTGACACTTATAAAACAAGGACATCTTGGGATGAAAAGATGAAAATCATTATAACAAATAGTTATTATGTAAAATGTTTATATAATGTTCACTTGAAAAAATATTTTTCTAAGATTATGTGTTATTGTTTGTATACGAGGTGTCCACCAGAAGCTCATCTGTGGGACAATGCAAGAAAGTTTGCTCTTGTCAGGTATTTTGGTCACAGCAGCAAAAAGCTGACTAAAAGAGTCTAAAATTTATGCAAAAAAAAAAAAAATATATGATCTTTATTTTATCTATTCAGGGTGGCACCCAAAGCCTTCTCACAATTTATTCCAGAGGATTAAGATGTTTTAGTTCTTAAAATGTTTGAAGAAGAATTTTAATGTGCTAAGGATAATAATTATTCCTTGATTGATGTGGTAGGAGAGGCTAAACTCTAGATTTAGTCTGGCTTGGTTCATGTCACGTATAGGACAGAAATAGGAAGAAAATGTGTGCTCAGGTCTGCGAAGGCTTCAGATGGGACAGTGCTTTGGTTCTGTTGGTGGGAGCACAATCGTAGTCATGAAGAGAATATCACCATACACATTAGGTGATAGGGTTTCTATTTGCAGTGCGAGTTGTGATTACTTCCAAAATGTAGAGCACAGGCAAACATGAGCTGGAGCCCTAATTCTGACAGATCAGGCTATTTATCTAATTGAGGAAATAGCAACAAATGTATCTGATTGCTGCTGCTCAAAATAAGTTGCCATAAATTCTAACCACACCACACTGCTCATGCATCTTTCAATGTGTTGTGTACTTTCATGTTTTCTTGATCTTTCATCTCCACAGAATTCCTTTTCTTTCCATCTCAATTTAACAGTCTCTTATATACTTCAAATAGATTCCTTTTAAACAAAGTCATCTAGTCCTAGGCAAAATTAACCACAGAGTAATAACTGTTTAGTCATTATTAAATTATTTGCTTATGTGCTACGTTTCTACTTTTAGGTGATATTTAACATGAGGGCCAGACTATACAATTTTCTATCTCTAAGTCCTCTCTTAAATATTTATGGAATTGAATAAAATGATTTATCATCTTGTGTTACTTTGTAACTCACATTTTGTTAATACATTTCTATGCCTTGATTGATCTCCACAAAGAATTTTAACATGTTTCTCCATAGAAACTTCCATATTGTTTTCAATGTTCAATTGCAGCCCATTTATTTCTAAACTCTTTTGTCTAGGTCTTACCTTAGGTCTCGTCTCTTAAACTCCAAAAGGTAAGGGGAAATGTTTATTTGATATTCTTTAAAAAAACAACTGTTATTGGGGAATTGCAAAAGTTATTCATTCATACCCTATTGTTTCAGTGAGCTTTATTGCTTCTGTGCCCAAAAGACCTGACAAAAATGGTTTTAGAGGAGGAAAAGTTCATTTGGCACTCAGGGTTTCAGACGTTTAAGTCCATAAATGGCCACTCCATTGTTCTGGGCCCAGGGTGAGGCAGAACATCGTGGTAAATGGTGTGTAGTAGGAAAGCAGGTCAGAACTTGGCATCACAGGAGCAGAAGGAAGTCTGCTCACCAGGGACATAATAACCCCCAAAGCATATAGTGACCCACCTTCTCCAGTCATACCCTATGTATCTACAGTTACCACCAGTTAATTCATCAGTGGATTAACACACAGAGATTAGTTTAAGTCACTCATGACTCAATCATTTCATCTCTCAACTATTTTGCATTGTCTCACATATGAGTTTTAGGAGAACACCACATATCCAAACTATAGCATCTGTATTTCAACAAAAAGTCAATGTTAGGAAAGGTAACTGTTTTCCCTTTTCTGTACATCTGTATACCACAATGTAGGAAGGTACTTTTCACCATTTCACATTCTCTGATCTGATCGTGGCTGCACTCCCCAAACCAGTTTGTCAGCAGCCTGCTGCTTAAATCTAATGCCCTTGCCTCCCATTCATCTTAGTTGAGATAGAATTATTGACAGAAATGATTTCTGGAGGGAAATTAAGAATGATAATTAATGTGGTGCCCCTTACAGTTACTAAATGGCATGTCTATCTCTATTTGTTTTGGGGGAGGTGTAATAACTCCATCCAATTTAAATGAATCAGTATAAAATTTGGCACAGGGACTTGCAACTTAGAGACCTTATTAAATACAAGGATGATACTACATTACATTTAAGCAGCACCTGTTGAAAATTAACACCTAATAGTGTGCAATTACTTAGCAGTTTCCTCAAGAGGAACTCTGCCTTATCTTTTTAATTCAATTCACTTTGCTTCAACGAATTTGATGTGTATTATTCAGCTTCTGGCTCTAAACAGAGGTAAAAGTATTTATTCATTTCGAAGTAAGCACCTTGGTTGTGGAGCAGTACTTTATACAGCAGAAACACTCTCCCCAGTTTAGACTTTTGTTTCAAATACTTAGCTTGAATTTAATATTTCCTATGTATATTTCTCATATGAATTCTTTAGCATTAAATAGATCCGATAGGGTTCAATGACTAAACATAATTAGATGTACTCATTTTAAAATAAATTTTCAGACATAATTTATACATATAATTTAATAGGTCAAATAATACACCAAGGCTGATAACATAATAATAGCAATCTCCTATCCTACTTTTGTCCTCCTAAATTCCAATCTCCAGAATTGGTGCTTCATGAGTATATTCTGGTATTCTTTAACTGGTTCGTTATGGAAGATGTTTAGATTAGTTGGTGTATATGAATTATTGGTTATTAAACATTTTAATAGTCAACCTTACTTACTTACCAATTATGTTAGAAACTGGCATTTGCACTTTTAATTCTTTAAAGTAAAAAAAAATTCTCAACAAAAAAATATGCTTAATACCGCCTTTAGAATTTCTTTTGACAAGATAAGGTGCATTTCCATGTGGGTAGAAGACAGGGTTGTGCTGAGCTAAGGGAATCTATGAAGAAAAAAAATCTCACAAGGAAGTATTTTGAAGTAACACAGAAATAAGTGGATTTTTTGGTTACGTCCAATTAGGCATCTAGAATCCTATTCTAGGATCTCTGGTCCTATTAGGTTTCATCTTTTTCTTTGTAAGTTGAAACTACAAAACAAAATGGCCATTTTTTTTAAATCTGCAATTTTCAATTCTTTGACTAAGATCTCTTCCCTCTCTTAATATAATCAATTTTCCACAATATGTGAGAATATCTGCTAATTTTTGTTGTTGTTGTATCAACTATTTCCCCAGCACAATAGCCAGAGGGTAAAACAGAAAAGGAAGTGTATTGCCAGATTAAAGTTGTAAGATTTTGCTAGTGATGTCTGTTCTTATCCCAGACTATTGGTCCTTTTAGAAGAACAGTTTTGTACAGTATGCCACAAAGCAATACCACTGTGTCCTTCAACATCAGGGGATAGTTTTTACATTGCTTTCTAAATGAATAATTCACTAGTGAATTCCAGGAACTTAAACAAATATATATCTTGGCTTTTGTTACATTTTAAAATATAGGTCTTGGATTGGCACAATGTGGCCTTCTGATCCCAAGAGAGAGTCCACTTGACCAAAGGTAAAACCTTGAACAATATTTTTTCTTTTTTTTTTTCCTTCCTTCCTTCCTTCCTTCCTTCCTTCCTTCCTTCCTTCCTTCCTTCCTTCCTTCCTTCCTTCCTTCCTTCCTTCCTTCCTTCCTTCCTTCCTTCCTTCCTTCCTTCTTTCCTTTCCTTTCCTTTCCTTTCTTTCTTTTTTTTGGCTGGGTGCAGAAGACTTTATCAGTGGTATATGAAGATTCCCCTTTTCATGGGGTCTGGGATGAAAATTGAATTGAAGAGGTGTGATTCTCAGTGTGTTGGTATACGAATTTGGGCAGAGATCCTCACCTCCCACAAGCAGCTGAGTGCCTCTTTCTTTCTCTTGTGCTCTTGGTGATTCAGGGTACTCTTACTTCTTGGAGGCCATGTGTTCCACCATCTTGTTGCTGTAACCAAATCCATTGTCATCAGGAAATGATCTGGAGAAAATGAACCTTACGGTAATATGAACCCGAGCATCAAAAATAGAATAGTGATTGGCTATTAAAATCACAGAAGACAACCTGATCATTGCTATAGTCCAGGATGCCTTTTTGGGTCTCCCTGATGCCTGCTTTACCACCTTCTTGATATTGTCAATTCTGACAGTTTTCTCCAGATGATAGATTGTATCCATGACTGACATGAAAGGCCATACCAGAGGTTATCCCATTCAGCTCAGGGATGAGATTGTCCACAGCCTTGGCAGCATTGGTGAATACAGGAATGATGTTCTGGGCCACCTCAGGGCTGTTATGCCACAGTTTCCCCAAGGAACTATATATGGTCATATAGGGATAGTGATGGCATGAACTGTGGTCATGAGTCCCTTCTGATGTCAAAGTTGTCATGGATGACCATGGCCAGGAGACTGAGCAGTTTGTACTACAAGAGGCACTGCTGATCTTCAGGGAGTTATTATTCTTCCCATGGTTCATACCCATCATAAATGTGGGGGGTATCAGAGGAAAGGGATTCACCCTTCAAGTGAGCCCCAGTCTTCTTCTAGGTAGTGAAGACACTGGTGAATTCCATAAAAATCCAGCACCAGTTAAATCCCATTAGCTGTTGGTGGGATCTTGCATCCATAAACTGGAGATGAAGTTTTCACTTATGACTGCATGACTGTGCCATGGATGGAATAATTCCAAAGTATATATAATATGTATTTGAGGTCAATGATGGTATCGTTGATGGTGACAATATCCACTTTTCCAGTCGTTCAATATGGTCCAATACATTTACCCCACTAGAGGAGCCATGCATGTCTTAGTGATGCAGCTGACACAGCACTGCATGAGAAGGTGCACTATCTGTGGAATGGGGAGGAGCAGAGCCAGAAAAGTCTTTTTAATGATTAAAATAAGGAAAGCTTCCAGGGGAGAAGGATAATAAAGAATGTATAGGGGAAGAGAATCTATGGAATTTGATTACTGCCTATAGTTTTGCTTTTAAGGGTGGACTTAAGACAATCTCAAGGTAGAAGCTTCATTATATAGAGTGATAACTCTCGAAATCACCATAGCATCATTTGTAACAATGGGCATATATTACCTGCTGCATCTGTCTTTTCATTTTTATAAGCTTATTTCACTCATTTTCAAAAGGAAGCAACAACAACAAAATCATTTGCCTTGCCTTTCCACCCTGCCTAAGAATTTTTCTTTTGTTTTGCCGAAAGAGAAAAATCATTATTGATGCAGCTGTGTGCTCACAGTAGATGATACAACTGAGCTCATTTTTACTAATAATTTCACTAAAGGGGCATTTTTTGAAGGATGGAAAGGCATTTTCACAATCAAATTCTGTTTCAATTTTCTCGTATGTGGTGAAGTTAGAATAACAGATATCCTGAAAGATTATGTTAATGACACCCTTCTATTTTTCTACCTCACAATTGTGGGCTTTTGAAAATACATAAGACAACCATAAGCCTTTTGTTCCTGGATTTTTTTTTCAGTAATCTCTCAGTAGAAAGAGCAAAAGAAAATATTTTTAAGGGGGCAGAGTTTGCTGGGCATCAAACCCAGGGCCTCATGTATGCTAAACAAATTATTTATCACTGAGCTACATCATCAGTCTGGAGAAATAAGTTAGTGTCACTTATTTTAAGGGAAAAGTAGATTTCAAATTCTTCCAAAATCAATCCCAGTCTCTAACCCTTTTAGGGGTGTAAACTACTTGCCCTTCTACCAGACTTCACTGTTGCCATCAAATTTTATCTCTTCGATCTTTAACGGAATCCCATCTTATTTTTCACTTAGCCATTCCTGTGACATCTTCAGTTCCTTACTTTTCTTATATGATACATTTTACCACCTATCTGTTCTGCTCCTGTACTTACTGGTTTCCATTTGAACTGCTTAATATAGTTAAAAATCTACCTCAATTGCTAGTGAAAATAAAGAGAGTAAATATATACAGCCTTTTTCTGTCTAATATTGCAAAACAAAGTAAAATGAATGTGCTATACAATGTATGTTTGCATTTTCTTTTTGGAAAATATGTTTTAAGATAAGAATGATGAAATGTTAGGTATCTCCATTAATTAATCTAAAATACCCTAAGGATGCAAATATGAGTACAGACTTCTGATTTTCTTTATAACCTTCCTGATGGTTAGTAAATATATTAATGACTTTTGTCTCAAATTAAAAATTTAACCCTTTACAGGTTAAATGTCTAGTGGAAATAAACCTAGACTACCTTTCAAACTCATTAAAAAGTTTTTCCAGTAATCCTTAAATTCACTGATAATTCTTGCATATGACCTAGCTCTTTCGGAATTTTGTATCTTTACTCTTGTTGAAATTTAGTAGAGTCATGTTACAGTCAACTAATATATCATTAAAAGAGCAATAATCTAAATTGTAATTCTATCCACACATTTTCAAATATGAATTATGCATCTATTTTCCAAAAAGTTTTCAATACTGTTTATGTGAGGACACTAAAAATGTATCTTGTTTCATATCATAATAATTATTTTTTAACTGGCTTCTGATCATTTATTTCCCTTTTTTCAGTTTCTTAAAATCATCAATTTTCATTCAGCAAACCTTGCAGTTGAAGTTACTGCCTACCCTCTGGACTCCATGGATTCTAGGAGTGGAGTAGATAGGCTAAGATAATGATCTCACTTGATGCTCCTACCTTAAGTCAGGGGTACAATGTGATTTGAGCTATTCTAATTAGAATACATAATAGGAATTCTGCAAAAAATACTCTCATTTTTAGATTTTAAACAGGTAATAAAGAATGTGAAGAGTTATGTGATCTGAAGGTATAGGCACAATGAAGATTAATACTACATGAATTAGTTTGCTTTGGTTTCGTTATCACACACAAACAACAAGCATCTCTCAAATTTCACTTGCTTATGACAGCTTCTCTTTTCATGCACGTCTGTGGCTATTGTCACTCAATAACAACTCTTCTCTTTTTCTGTATTGCTTTTTCATTTGAGGTCCAAGTGGAAGGATCAGAAGTTTGGGTCATGCAATTCTCATGGTATAAATAAAGGAGCAATCACTGAAGTGCTCAGAGCTTCTGCTCAATCATGGCATACTTTACATCCATTTACCTTCCATTAGCCAAAGAAAATCACACATCTTATTCCAAGATTAATTGGACCGGGTAATCAGGGAGTTAATGAGTAAAGTCAATTTTCCTTTATGTACAGCTAGCGTAACTTTCTGGGATTTTGTACCTACCAAAATGTGATGGTTATTAAAAAAGTAATGTACAGTTAAATGTTATTAAAAGTTGGATTTTAGTTTTAATTACTGGGAGAAAATGATGTCATTTTAAATAATGATTTGCCTTTGGTTTTAATGAGAGAAATATGCAGTGAGGAGTTGTGAAACATCCAGTGGAACTTCTCTAAATTTACCAAATGCTTCTCCAGATGTCTATAAGTGTCAAATTAAACTTGCAAATTATTTTGCTTCATGTAGGGTTTTTAATTGAAGAATCACTCATTTTCCTCTTTCTTCCAAATTTCTGACATTTGGTAGTTGATAGTACGAGAGATAAAAACATAGTTTCAATGAAGTTATGCACTTGTCTTTCCAGGATCACCATGCCCTTGCTGCCTTCAACGCATACATGTGGTAGGGCATGGCAGCCATTTCAATGCTTCTTCCATGTCCCTTTGTCCATAGGTTATGTCAATAAAAAATGACCTTCTTACTTACCCATAATGTTTCTTTTAAACGGAAAAGAAGATTGCTTATGTATGTTACAAAATTCTTAAGGCATGTCCAAGCCCAGATTTAATTCAATGTTTATTTTAATATAATTTTTTGAAGCACATTTAACATAGATGTATCTGAAGCTTATATCTGAAATTTTGTCACACAAATTAAAGACAGAGGCAGTGAAGAATATTTTTACTGCTTTTCTTTTAATTCAAAAGTTAACAGTTGTACAATGTGTTATATAATCAGATCTTAAAAGGTCTGGAAATAAGTAAAAGGAAAGAAAGTCATAGAACTCACAGGGAGTGGAGATACAGACGGAAATTCACTCTTGCTTAACTTCTGATGACAAGGGTGCCAGGTGGGTACCAGGCATATATAATCCATGTGAAGAATGAGACCCAGGGCTGGGCAGCATCTAAGACAGTGTTCCTAGCCATGATCTTGCTATGTGAAGTATTTGTTTAGATATCACTGCTTGCTTCATTGTCACTGGATGTGTGGCATTTCTGGCCCTTCTGTCGCTGGACAATTAGTTGATGTGCTGCTAAGCTCTAGGGTCTTGAGTATTTGTTCTCTGTCATGGCATTAGGCTGCCAGCTCTTTGGTTTCATGGAACTTCTAACTGATCCTTTATTTCACTCCCCTTACATTCATTTTCCTGGACAGCAGCCACTCATTGGATGCTCTGGGTCACATGTATAACTCTAGCTGCTGTAGTTTGTTAAGAAAGACAAGTTTTCATGTGCTTCAGTGGTGGGAGCAAATTGCTTGCCACCCTGGATGTCTCCATGTGGGGCAGACAGGACAACACAACACACTCTATCACTGCTACTTACAATCTTACCATACAAAAATGAGATCATTAGCATTTTTTTGCCTTCTTCCAATAATTTTTATTAAAATCAGTATACTGAACAAAAACATTTCTTTAAAAAAAACTCATTTTAGTAAAGCAAATGAAAGTGAAGAAAATCTTTGGGTTATTTGTATACTATATGATAGATAAAATGTTAATGTTAATTTTGAGATCAATAAGACAAAACAAACATTCCATTTCAAAATTGACCAAGGATTTAAAGGAGTCATTCAAAAGGAAATTAAAATAGCTATTAAACTATGTGAAAACTTGTCAACATAACTGGTATTCAAGGAAAAACAAAACAATTGTCTATTATTGTTTTGGCCATTCAGACTAGGAAAGATTAAAAACAAATTCAGGATATTCAATGTCTGTAAAGACAGGGGAAAATTACTACCTCTTTGGTAAATTGATACTTCCTGTATGGAAGCATGTGAATAAATGCACATTATTAAAAGATGGTACTGTTTTAATGCAGATATCCTTTCTTCTAAGTCTTCAAATTGACTGAATGAAGATCAACAACATTATAAAGGGCAATCTGCTTTGGTCAAAGTTGGCTGATTTAAATGTTAATCTCATCTAAATAAACACCATTCACAATTGACCAAATATCTGGGTACTGTGTTCTAGTTAAGCAGTGTTTTAGTCAGCTTTTTCACTGCTATGACTAAAGAATCTGACCATAACAATTTTAGAGGAAGAGTTTATTTAGAGCTCAGGATTTCAGAGGTTTATTCCATAGAAGGCCAGCTCCATTCATCAAGGCTCCAGGTGAGGGGGGACATCATAGTGGAAGAGTGTGGCAGAGGGAAACAGTTTACCTGGTGGTCACGAATTGTGGGGTCTCCACTTGCCAGATACAAATATGTAACCAAAACCATGCCCCAATTTCCACCTCCTCCAGCCACACTCTACCACTTCAGTTACCACTCAGTTAATCCTTATCAGGGGATTAATTCACTGACTGGGTTAAGACTCTTACAACCCAATCATTTCTCCTCTGAACCTTTTTGTATTATTTCATATGAGCTTTTGGGGAACACTTCATATCTAAACCATAAGAAGGAGATACATAAAAATTAAACATCACATCTTGGAAGGTCATGAAACCTAATAATTTAACTTTTTGGAGAACTGTTTCTTAGTGGCTTCACTATAGAGCTAGTCTTTTGGCAAAGATTGATTTTTAAGAAAAACATAATTTCTCATTGATCCACCATGTCAACATGGACTAATTTTATTGTAACCATATTAAATAGCTTAAGCGTTAGCTTTTTGAAAGTTATGCATCTAAATAAAATTCTCTAAATAAAAACAAAACCATATCAAAATTAAAATTAATAGCATTGACCTCCACTGATAATGGATGATGTTATTTTGCTGAAACTGAGGGTAGAATAAATAAAAATCCAAGACTGTTACTGTAATCAGTCTATTTCTGCATTCTTATTTCAATGATTTAGTTGTAGAGACAGCTTCTTAGTATTAGAGTCAATATTACTGAAACTTGGGTTGAGAATTATGACTGAAATTTGCAAGTCCTTCTGAATGTTCAGAGTCAATGTATCTGGACTATAACCAAGTTAAATGCATTTTAAATTATCTTCCCAGTTACTATAATTTTGTCTAAGACTCTATAGTACATATCCTATAGGAATAGGTAGAAATATAACATTTAGAAAAATTATTAGATAATATGAAGATATTTTCTTAAAGTATAGATTCAATTTCACAAGCCACTTGTACTATATTAGAATCTCTAGAGATGAGCCCTGAAAATTTGTTGCTGTTTTAAAGTTGTTCAAAACATACTGTGGTCACCCAAAACTGACAGTAACTACTTTTTTTTTTTTTTTTTTAACAATTAGAGGTTGGTTTAGGAACATCTCATGTCCTAGATAGTGAAAAACTATTGCTCTTGTCCACAGGTGAGTGCTTGAGTAACAACGATTTTGTCTATTTAATTGAGATATTTCGTACATTACAGATTTAATAGGAAAACTTGGTTCTTTGCTATGTTAAAAAAAATTTACATGCTTTCTTGTTCAAACGAAAACATATCATATCTACACATTATAATGAAGCCAAATCACAAGCATGGAAAAAGAATTTGTTGTACATTTCATAAAAATATATTTTTTTTACTTCATTCATTTTATAAATTAAAGGATGTTGCTATAAGTTCAAGGAGAAGAGAGCTAAGAAAGAACATGCTTCTTGTACATTTAGAATATATAGTTGGGAAAGATGGGACAGACTTGGTGCCAATCATCTCTGTTCAAAGAATTAATCACTTTGGGGGCACCCTAAACTTGAATGTTTATTCCCTAGGCATTCCAATTTATGGAGTTAACCTCCAATTTTTGATGGTGAACACTTCACAAATTCTGGTTAAATGTTATTTAATAAAGACTCTCTCTTAAAGTGTAGTTGCTCTGTTGGGAAGATAGTAAACTTTGCCATGTCTGTTAACTATAAGTTCCTTGAGAACCATCAGTAGTAACTCCAGTATAAAGAAGAATTTGAATAAGAACCAAATGTTTAAGCATCTGTGAAGCTAGAAGAATGGTCACAAAACTGTTATCTATTTTTTCTTTCAATATTTTACTTTCTTTTTTTTTAATTTTTTTTCTTTCAATAGAACTATGCTGCCTTAACATTCCTAATATTAATACTACTACTAATGGTGCTGATAAATAAAAAAGAGAAGATAAAAAGACAGATTACTCATTACTGCATTTAAAACAGCATATACTCTCTAGTCAAATGAAACATAAAGTCTTCATATGGATCCAAGAAAGTATGGAGATTTGGAAGGTATAGACTTTAGCTTGTATTAGTGTAGAATAACAAAAATGTCAGTGGATAACTGATTAGCCATTTGAGAATCAAGAATTTGGCTTTTTACATTCTTTACATCAACATAGATGAAACACTTATTTATATATAAAATGACATAAAAAATACTGGAAGAAAATATTTTCCCCTAGTCCTTATACAGTTGAGAAATCTTATTCAGGCATAGTATGAAGCTTAGAAGTGACTTTTAAAAGATTAAAATTTAAGTATATGACAACAACAAAAACATAAAGAAAGACATATTCAGCCTTGGGAAAATGTGTCACAAAATAAAATCTTGGTAATTCAACGAGCCCTTAAAGTCAATTTAAAAAATCCTATCCTATAAGAATAGAAGGGGAAAAGACAGACCTGATAATTTATAGAATAAACTTAAATGACTGTCAAGCATTAAAACACAAATTCACCAACCAACAAATAAACAAATAAAACTTAAATAAAGTGAGGTAGGATTTTTCATAGTATAATGATACAAATTAAAAGACGGATGATGCTCATTTTTGCTAAAGATGTAGGCAAATGGACATAGTTGACATTGATTGAAGTGTAATTTGGTATGTTCTGGAGGATAATTAGGCAGCATCAATTAAATGCAAAAATGTTCATATATTTTACTTTAGTAATTTCACTTAAAGAAATAAATCTTACAGAAATAATCTCATCACTGACCAACAAATTAAGTGAATATGTACTACAGTGTATTTTATAATAGCAAAAATTGATAGCAAAATAAGGTTAACAAAAAGAGATCAGCTAAATAAACTGTTGTACAACTACAAGATGGGATATAATGCAACAGTTCAAAAGAATAAGGTAGCTTCAGCAAATAAGTAAAGAGACCAATGGGAATTTAAATGAAGAAGGTTGCAAAACAATATTTACAGAGCAAGCCCACTTTGAAAAACAAATTATACATATGTTTAATTAGAGATAATTGGATACATCTATTTAGATAAATGACTGTTTGACAAAGCATCAAAAATTGTTATCTCTGGAGAGGAAGAATGTAATAGAAACATTTCTGTTTCCACATTATCAGTTTCTGTATGGTTTAAACTTTTGTAGCATGCTTGTGTTAGTTTCATAAGAAAATACTTACAAGGAGGACAAATAAAAAAAAAGAAAAGATTAATGGCTTGCTGCCATCTGGGAGTGCCACAAGGCTCTGTCTTCTGCCTTCAGACTGTTGAAAAATGTTATCAATTATTTGGGTGAAGTCATTTATGACAAGCTTATCATACTTCAGGCTGGAAAAAAGTTGGGAGGGATAGTTAATACATAGTTGATTGAGTCAATTTCAGCCTCACTATTGCAAGAATACCAGGCTACAAATAATACAAAAAATTAACAAGGATGAATATAATTTACATTATGTAGGTATAGATAATTGATTAATTTAGTTCAATATATAAGGCTATCTAGTTTGAACTTCATGTAGAAAAGAGATTCAGTTTCCCTGAGTTTGTGATGAACAGAAGACTGATACTCTTGCATTTTCAGGTTATCCCAGTCTGAGTGTTTTTTGTGGTGCTCTTTGCTGCTCCATCTGGAGGATCCTATTCTCTTAAGAGTTCCGCCTCTTTACAGAAGCATAACAAAACTAGAATGCATACAGAGAATAGGGATCAAGGTGATGGAGGATCTACAAACCTCTGCTACAAATCAGAGCACTTCAACTTAAGAGAGAATTAAAGTGAGACAGAAAGGGTGCACTCAAATATTTGGAGGTTGCTTTATGACAATATTTTCCTTTGTTGATTCTGAGAGCAGAAATGATCCCATTAGAGAAGCAACAATGCAAGCTCATCCTGTTTGAATAAGAAATTCTTAATCCCTGGACATCTGACCAAACCTAGATGATGTGCACAGACATTGTTCAGTGTCTTTTTATTTGGAAAAGGGGTATTGAATTAGATATTTTCTAATTAAAAAAAACTCTAGTATTTTAAGATATTAGAAGAATGATTACAAACTACATTTTATAAATAGGTACTTAAATCTATAAGATTTCTAAACCTATATGTTTTGCAGAAATCTAAGAATATATGTCAGAAATAAGAATAAGATATAGATGGCATACAGTTTAAAGTTATTTTGATTTATATACACATATGATAGAATCATACATCTGAAAAATGAACTTTGTGAAGATGGGGATTCTTTTGTGTATCTCTGTGTATATAAAATAATTTCTAGGACATAGTAGGTACTTAATAAATGTTCTGAAAGAATGAGAAGAGAGACCTCAATATCAGAATCAGGAATGAGTGGCAGAGGAATTGAATAGATTTCATAACTATGAGAAGGAGATATATTAGAAAGACACCATTAGAAATCTAGGCATATATACTGTATCAGGGAAATAATTTAATCCAAAATAGGAGAAATTCAGACACTGGTATTTATTAAGATTAAATTTAAATTGATAAGTCAGTCTGTGTTATGTTTTGGACATGAATATCCCCCCAAAGCTCATATATGAGACAATGCAGAGGTATTCAGAGGTGAAAGGATTAGATTGTTAGAGCTGTAACCTAATCAGTTACAGATTAAGAATTTCTAATTCAAACAGGATGATATTAAGTCCATTTGATGGACTAATAATTTGAGAGCACTACTGTACTGGGGTTTAACCACAGTTAGGGAGGATGTGGCTGGAAGAAGTGGTCACAAGGGTATGCCTTTGGAGTTTTTCCCTGGTACCTTGATCTCTCTCTCTCTGTGCTTCCTGTTTGCCATGAACTGAGCCGCTCTCTTCTGCCATGCCTTTTCGACATGATTTTCTGTCTCATCTCCAGCCCAGAGCAATGGAGTTCTCCCACCATGGACTGAAGATCTGAAATCATGAGCCCAAATAAAGTTTTCCCTCTCTAAGTTGTTTTTGTCACGTATGTATTTTGGTTACAGAGAAGAAAAGATGACAAACACTCTCTAATAGAAAATGTCGGTAGAGTATGAGGATTAGCCAATACTCAGATTAAGTTTAAATCAAAGAGTTTCTGTATGGTGGGGAGGAGAATTGATACTAACTTGATGATCTACTTGATGATCTATTAAAAAGGTATCTGATCTTTGATATTCATCTGAGAATAGAAATTATAGATTTAATCCAAGAGACTTTTGTTTTAAGGTCTAGGAAATTAAATCCCTCAGTGTTTTGGAGTACCATGCAAGGACCAAGGCACCTGGCAACCAGGAAATCTCTGAATAAAATTAAGATGGGCCAACAGATAAGAGGATTTATTATTATATACTGACTAGGGCATCTTATACTTGACCTTGTTGTAAAAAGAGGGAGGTGAGACAATTAAATACGCAGGTGAATGATGGTAATTCTAGTTCAGATTTAGAGGGCAAAAAGGCCAGGGAATTAATCATATTACTATATCATCATTTTAAGAATGAGGATTGTGATATTAATATTATCAGTGGCTGGTTGGGCAATAGTGGTTCCTAATTTTGTTTTGTTTTTTAATATGCCCAATCTTAGACATCCAAGTGCCTGTAGGCTTCTTGTAAGTTTTAGAAATTGTAGCTCAAATATAAAAGAGTTTTCCTTTAACTTTATCTAGTCTAGTTTTTACAGAATACCAGTAGCAAACTATTATTTCAATGATAACTGAGATCATTCTAATTAAATACTGAAAAAAGTGGAACAATTTAGTTGTCAGGAAAAAATAAGAAAGCTTTTATATGATCTCCCCTATTGTAATGAAATAAAACCTTAATAATAACAGGAAATAGATCCTTGAGAATTTTTCCTGAAGGAACTGTTAAAACAGTATGCAAATCCAACTATATTAAAAATATAGTAATCATAGTAATAAGTGACCTATAGTATATTTTTGTGCATAGGATATTCCAAAGTGTAGTCACATAGTTTTTCCAATTATATAGCAATTAGACCGCAGTTAACCATTGCTACAGAGAACACACACACACACACACACACACACAGGATGTAATGTTAGAAAAAGAAAATTTGAGAAATAAAGCTCCAGATTTGCTTCCCAATTAATATCACCTATATTACATTACTGTGTATTATTGATACTCAAATTATGGTCCATGGACCAGCTAAGTAAGAATCACTGGGGAGTCTATTAAAGAGTACAGAATCTCAGAACCTATCTCATACCCACTGAATCAGATTCAACATTTTAACGTGGTTTACAAGTGCACATACATTTAAAATTAAAATTAAATACTGTTGTAAACAATTTATATTATTTTGAGATCTCACTCAATTGCTGGCATCTCAGGAAAGCTGTTTCAGGCTTCACATTCATAGCTGGTCATGGTCCTTTTAGAGAGCTGCTAGCTAGAAAACCAATACGCAAAGATATGAAATTTTATATTTCCAATTCTAATACCATGCTTCTCCTATATTGGAGCCCACCAAATGATTTTTGAGTGGATGAAAGAATAGATGAATATTTCCTTGGAGAATCTAATTCTCAATTGTATCTTTACCACCCTCAGAAGGCTGTAGAATTTTCACTGTAGAAAGTATCATAGCACAGAAATACAAAGTGTCACAAAACTGCTATGAACAATTGTGTGACAACAAATTGGTCATCTAGAAGAAACAAATGAAGTACCATATACATACAACCTACCAAGACTGGATCAAGAAGAAATAGAATCTAAACAAATAAGGAATAAGCAAATTAACTCACTATTAGAAGTCCCTCATCTAAGAGAAACCCAGGACCTCATGGCTTCACAGCTGAATTCTATCAAGTATTTAAAGATGATATAATACCAATACTTCTCAAACTCTTACAAATATTTAAGAGGGAACATATTCCTACTTTTATAAGAACAACAGTATCCTGATATCAAAGCTGTACAAGGTCACTACAATTACAGGCCAATATTTCTGATAAATATAATTGTAAAAATCCTCAACAAAACACTAGAAAACCGAATTTATCAGCACATTAAAAGGACCATTCACTATGGCAAAGTGGGATTTATCCCAGAGATGCAAGGATGGTTCAAACTATGCAAATCACAAATGTGAATGAAGGACAAAAGCCACATGATCATCTCACTTGATACAGACAAGACATCATACAAAACTCAACATTTTTTTTCATAATAATCACTTTCAACAAATCATCTCACTTGATACAGACAAGACATCAAACAAAACTCAACATTTTTTTCATAATAATCATTTTCAACAAGTTCAAACTATGCAAATCACAAATGTAAATGAAGGACAAAAGCCACATGATAATCTTACTTGATACAGACAAGACATCATACAAAACTCAACATTTTTCTTCATAATAATCACTTTCAACAAATTTGGTATATAATGAATGTATCTCAACACAATAAGGTCCTTATATGACAAACCCACAGTGAACATTATACTAATTGGTGAAAAGCTAAAAGTTTTCCCTCCAAGATTAAGAAGACAAGAATTTTCAGTATTACCACTTTTAATCAACATAGTACAAAAAGTCCTAGCTAGAGTAATTGGGCAAGAGAAAGAAACAAAAAGCACCCAAACTGGAAAGGAAGAAGTTGTATTGTCTCTGTTTGTAGAATAATGATCTTATATTTAGAAAACTGTAAAGACTCCATAAAACTTCATAAAAGACTGTTGATAATAAATGAATGCACTAAATTTTCCATATAGATCACAATATAAACATCAGCATATAAAAATAAGTAGTGTTTCTGTACACTGAGAAATATTCAAAACTGAAGTCAAGGAAATAATTCATTTACAATAGCTACAAAGAAAAATAAAACAGGATAATTTTAACTAGAGAGGTTAAAAAGCCTATAAATTAAAATTATAATGTATTGATTAAATAAATTAGGAAAGAAACAAATAATTAGAAAGATGTCCTGTATTTGTGGATTGGAAAAATTAATGTTGTTAAAATGCGATGCTACCCAAGGTGATCTACCAATATAATGCCATCTCTATCAAAATTCCAATTGGTATTTTTCACAGAAATAGAACTATTAATTCCAAAATTCACAAAAGCCAAATAGCCAAAGCAATCTAGATCAAAAAGAATAAAGTTGCAAGCATCATGCTACCTGACTTCAAAGTGTATAATAACAGTGCTGTAGCGATTAAAATAGCACACTATCAGCATAAAAACAGACATATAGTTTCTGGTATCTTTAAAAATATATTTAATTAAAATAAACAATAGACACATAGACAAATGAAACAGAATAGAGAGCCCAGAAATAAATACATGCATTTATGGTCAACTGGTTTTTTACAAAGATGCCAAAAATTCATAATAAAGAAAGATAGTTTCTTCAATGAAAAGTGTCAGGAAAACTATGTATCTGTATGGAGAAAAATAAAATTTGACACTTATCTCACCCATATACAAAAATCAAATTGGAAGCTACTAGAAGAAAACAGATGAAATATTTAAAGATGTTGGAATGAACAAGGTTATTTTTAAGATAAGAACCCAAAGAAATTAAGCAAAACTAGACAGATGAGATTATATCAAATTAAAAAGCAACTGCACAGAAAAGAAAATAATCAATAGAGCGAAGAGATAACCTACACTTATATGTGTGGCCTAAAAAAGATGAACTCATAGAAGCAGACAATAGAATGGTGGTAGAAGGGCTGGAATAGGAAGGAGAATTAGGGAGATGATCAAAGAATGTAAAATTTCAGTTGGGAGAAATAAGTTCAAGAAAATTATTGTACAACATGGTGACTATAGTTAATAACAAAGTCTTCTTGAAAGTCACTGAAAGTAGATTTTAAGTGTTTTACCCACACAATAAGAATGTGTGGTATTATTTATGTTAATTAGCTAGATTTAAGACTTACCCAATGTACACAAATTCCCAAAATATCATGTCTTACACAATAAATATATAATGTTTTATTTATCAATTAAAAAGTATATTAATAAAGAAATTTAAAATTATCACTGAACCAAGAGCCCACATCTACCTATGTCAAGAAGATCATACAGTATATTGTGGAACATGAAACTCATCTATGTCTCTGTGTTACGATATCCAAATCAGAGTAATTCATGTTGGCTGTGAGCTGCACTGGTCTTCACCTTTGTCCCACCTGCATTTTGAGAACACCATTCCTGTTTCTGGTATTTGATTCTGAGGCTTTTCCTTCCCTACCCCTTCCCTTCTCCTTTCTTCTTCTGGTATTAGTATCAAAACGTCACTCCTCATTTCCCACCGTTGGTCTTATAATGTTTTTTTTTTTGCTTTTATGAATTAATAATTCTCTGATGGTTTCTTTATAAATTAATTTTCTTTCACCCTCTTATATGTATATCAGATTTCCGTGTTTAAAACACAGATTATTGTCCCATTTAATGGGCTATTTTGCTCAGGTCTACCTAAGAAGAAATAAAAATATCTCTAAGAGTTGTCCATTCCGTTCCTAGTTTCCACTTACTTGGAAAAGCATAAATAAGAATATAGGGGTTAGTTCAGGTCCTTGGCCCATTTGTTGATAGGGTTGTTTGTTCTCTTATTGTCTAATTTTTTGAGTTCTTTGTATACTCTGGATATTAGGGCTCTATCTGAAGTGTGAGGAGTAAAGATTTGTTCCCAGG
>NW_025999900.1:31716726-31792103 GCF_001458135.2 Marmota marmota marmota | reverse complement strand
TTGGGATTTTGATTGGCATTGCATTAAACCTATAGAGAACTTTTGGTAATATCGCCATTTGGATGATGTTAGTTCTGCCTATCCATGAACAGGGTATATTTTTCCATCTTCTAAGATCTTCTTCTATTTCTCTCTTTAGGGTTCTGTAGTTTTCATTGTATAAGTCTTTCACCTCTTTTGTTAGTTTGTTGAATCATATTTTTATGTTTACAACTTTGAGAGTTTTAAAGGATTTTTTTTTTACAACAGTATATAACCTCCTTGAGTTTATCTAAATTCTGAAAATTATTCACTGTTCAGAGATATTCTGGAATGGATATTAGGTTTAAATTAAAGCATGACTTGTTTTTTTTTTTTACAAATTTTTGTTAAAAAATATAAAAACATTAATCTATCAGAAAAAAAATATTTTAAAATGTGAACTGTTGTGTTTGTTCCAGGATTTGCTGTTATCCAGAATTACCCTCTCTTAATCCCTTGGGGTAATGAGACATTCGATTTCTCCAAGAAAGTGGTTACAGGTCTTGAGTATCTGCCTCTTTTGGCATACAAGGACATGGTGCTTTTAATGTTCAAAGCTGAAGTCCTGAAGATTGCTGTGCATGAAGTTCAGCCTATAACTAATATATTTGGAAAAAAATACACAGTCAGAGACCTTACCTCCCTGTATTGTTCCTTTTTGGATTAAAGAATATTTCCATTGCTTTTGCAGAGTGGGCATAGACTTAGTGAATAGCACTTTGGTATTGTGGTGTGTTGGGGGAGAGGGGTGGAAGGGTAATTCAGCTGTCTTGACCTGCTCCTTTACACTAGTCAATTACCACAATGCATATGGCCTTTGATTTGTCCTTTGATTTGGCTACAGTAAAGTAGAGATGGATACTTAGTGTGACTAGTGAGGTCTGCAGAGGCAGCCAAAATTTCAAACAATTCCTGTGTCCAAGATTGATGCAGACATAGCCAAGAGAAAGCACAACTCAAGATGCCTTGTGTTCCAAAATGTAGAAATACATAAATGACTTGGAGAAGAAAATGAGTGAGGACAATGTGGGACCCAGGGTCAGGGATCTGTTAACATCTTGCATGAATTGAAGGCTGAGCACAGGATGGGATAATGTAGCTATCCATAGTGAACATTAATAATTTCCTCAGCAGATGCTCAGTATTCAAAGTGTTTTCTGTGTATATGTCAAGGACACTTCACAACACATACGATGTAGAACATACTTTATTGTTTCCATTTTACAGAAGAGGAAACTGAAATGCAGAGAGATTAATCTTCTCACACTTTCCATCACAACATGTATTGGTTCCACATGAGGGAATGTGCATCTTAGTGAATAGATGAAAATAACCTAAAATTAGGTCCTTCCTCTTCCTCTGAGGTTTATAATATTCTAAGAAAATCAGAATATTAACTCAAACCACTGTGAAGTAGTGAGTCTCTTAAATGATAGGAAACCCTGAAATAACTGGAAAACTCCTGATAGATTGGGTAACCCTGGGTAACCCCAATTGGAAAATATTTATAGAAAAATATTGTATTTTGTAAAATTCAAGTTACATTTCATTCACACCTAAATTTGTAACAGAGAGCCATATCTATTGTACACTGATTAAAACAATGGGGCAGAAGCACTAGAAAAGGAACCCCAACTCCCCAGTGCACTTAGATTATCAAATAGAACTTGGGGATGTAGATTCTCCATCTACTATACTACTTAACTTGGTTTGAATAAAGTTGAATACTAAAATTAATAAAATATTGTTAAAAATAAGGGGAAAACCTGTGTAATTCTTAAATGTATTGAAATTTAAAAAATATCCAACTCAGTATTCAATTATCATTTAGTTACATTTATCAATCTGATTGTTTCTAGTTTTCATATGGACTTCCTCTGTTTACAAACTTTAACCATTTCACTTACATTTTAAAAAAGTAAATTACTGTTTAAACGGTTGAAGGTTATATAGGTCAGGACATTGAAAGAATATTTTTTTCCACATGAGAATACATATATTAATATGTTTTATAGGAAAGCTTGAAATTACATAATTATTTATCTGCATAATTAAACAAATTTTTAAAACCAAAGAATCTACTTATTACAAGAATAAGCTACTTTAATATATACAGGGTAAAATGCTTTCTATCTTTTAATGAACAAGGGAAAAATGTGCCACTTGTAAATTAATCATGCTTTACTATTTAAATAAAAAAATAATTTTGAGTGGTATTAATAAGATAAAGCCTTTTAAAATATAATAGCTATTTCTTCAAAGTTAAAGAAACATTTATTAAGAGAACAATTTAATGCATTTAAAATGTTATAATCCAGACTTTATGATTATCTTGATTACTCATTAGTTACAGTATATGTGAAAATACAGTCAGTTTGAGAATATTCAGAATAATGGAGGGAACACAGCCCAAGTCAATCATTAAAACATTGAATCAACACATAATTGAGTGGCTTGCTGTATAGAACACTGTGTAAAGACACAAACTAGAATAATAAGTAGTAGTAAAAAATTTATCCAAAATGAAAGTTTATTATTATTATTGTTATCAATCATCAGTTATATAGGGAGCAAGTGTTTAAATGTGGTTCTGGAAATAAATTAATACATTTCATAGTCTCTATCAGGCTTCTGAATAATATTCAGCATTTCTCTTTTTATTTACTAAATTACCATGGTTTGTAGGAATCATTGATTTTTTTCCCATGCTGGGTAACTTGCTATTTGGAGTGGCTTAGGTACTGGAAGATTCCACCTTATTATGTCAGAAAAGCATACGGCAAATTTATTATTACAAGACTCAAATTGCAGCCCTCCTTTATTGATTTACTTAGCACTTTACTCTAGTAGAATTAGTGTAAAAATGAATTTTTATTTCAAGAATTATTTTGTTTTTGAAATTGTGTCAGAAGATTAACAGAAAAGAGAAACATTTGATTTTTTTATACAAATGTGAACTACAGTACTTAAATATTACTTAGATGTTTTTCTTAGTAATTTTGTAGTCTGAACATGAATTATAAAAAACTGGATATTATTTTTTTCTAGAAAAATACTCTATGGTAGAATTTCAAATATTTTGTTGAATACTTTTTAAGTTAGTGTATCTGTCTCAATTTTAGAGTGATTATTACATTCTTGAAAAGGTCAGAACTGTTGGTACTCTGGCTAAAGACAATAACATATACATCTTGCAGAGGAAAAACTCCCACAAAGGAGGTTATTTAAATAAGCCTTCCCTGCCCCCTCTCTTATTAATGGCAGACTGAGAAAATGGACAGGATTGTAGTGTTTTATTGGAAGATACCATAATACCCTATAGACGTCAATTCAGAGTAGAAAACAACAATATTTTGCTAGTAGGATTTTTTTCTAGTAATAACAACCAACCAAATGAAGACACTCAGACTGTTGAGATGGGATTTATTACTAGTAACCGGTGGCAGCTGTGGACTATGAGATTTCCCCTGATGTGGCATAATTGACAATTTAAAATATCTTCCTTTTTTTTTTTTAAAAAAAAATAGATTTATGTTGAGTTTTTCAGCTCACTTTACCAAAATGACCCAGATTTTTGTGACCAGGTCCACTCAAATAACAAAAGTAAGTACATAGGTGCGTTTTCATTTTCTATAAAAGAAATATGCAAGGGTAATCTTTGGCAGGTATTGTAGCTGCATCCTGTGAGATCCTGAAAGCTATGATATTGCAGGTGAGGATGTCAGTGATGGACAAGGTATGGTGATATGTGTAAATACATAGGTATTTGTGTGATTCTATCCTCCCCTCCCTAACCTGCCCATAATTCTGAAAGGCGGTGCATTCTGCAATATCAATAATACTATTTTTTCCATTTCTATGTGTGTCACTCTCAGTCTAGGCCAACAGAAAATACAATTTTTGGTGAGTCTATAATGCTACAAAATAAAAGGAGAAATATCATCTCTCTCATTATACAAATACATTCATAAAATTGATATGCAATTTCCTGTTAACAATAAATACTTGGGTGGAAAATAGATATAATGAAAGCTTTTGTATATGACATATTAGGGTAAAATGTACATTTTTGTGAAATATGTAGAGAAAAATTTCACTGGCAGGGTTGCCTGCAGCTGAATTCCATATTCTATTATAATTTCCACTGGAAGCAAAATATATACAATCCTGTTGATAAGGTTTCTCATTTTTTCATTCATTTTTTTTTAGCAAATATTTTGTAGTCCTTTTAATGAACCAGTCAGTTTATTAAACACTGAGGCATATACTGGGACAAATAATATACTATAGGGGAGTCCATATACTGTAGCAGAGGAAATGGGCAAATAAATTACATGTGATGGTGCTATATATTAGAGGTGTGTGCTGTGGAAACACTGAGGTGAGAATATTTATTTCTCTCTGACAAGTGGATTTCCAGTCACTAAAGTGAGGCTGGAGTTAGAGCTTAGAAAATGAATTATCTCCACTAGGTAAAGAATATTGGAAAAGGCTCTTCATAGAGATGGACAGTTTCATTTTGAGCAAAGGCAGTGAGTGCGAGTAGGCACAGTATATTTAGTGAATGACAAACAGGGAAGACATGGAACTCCAGAGGAAAATGTCTATCAGGGTTACAGATTTTTCTTTTCTCCCTGCAGTTATCTCTCCTAGGAGTGGACAAAATCCTTTTACTGTAAGACAATGTCTCAAGCACTGCTGATTTTTTCTCTTTCTGCTCCCTACCTTTAAATGAATGATGTGATGAACAAGTGAAGGGGAAAGTGCATTGATTAATTAACAGTCTTAAGGACTTAGAATAGTTTATAAGAACACAATGCTAGAGAGAAGGCAGCTTTATAGATCATTTTAAACTAGGACATTTTCATAACCACCATTCATTTGGACTCAATAGATAGAAAGTTATTATGGGATTCCATATGAGTAGCGCAAATGGGGCATAAAGGCTTCCGTGTGTATGTAGAATTGGAGCAGCTTTCATTTCCATTTGATGAAATTGAATTTCTCAAAATGGACTCTCTGTCTCTTTAATTCAAAGGACTTCAGCCAGTAGGATAGTATCCTGTAATTCATGAAGATAGTGTTTTGTTATTATTATTTTTATTAGCTTTCAGCATTAGCAACTACTTCCCTTCTTTCTTTTCTCTACCAGCCATCTTGCTGCTGGTGATCCTTATGAGGCAAGCCGCCTTTCATTTTCATCTTCTTTCACACAGCTGGTGCTTACCCCACCCTGAACATTCATTGAGTCATTTCCTGCTGATAAATGTCTATATGTAGTCAGGATTGTCACCTATGTATGTGATACAAAACTGTCCTCTCTCTTTTGAAACCAAGATAGCATTTGTACCAGCCTCTAATCTTATGTACCACTTTCTCCCCTTTCAGAACCAAGCTGGCAATTCTCATCTTGAATAGCTTTAAAATTGCTCATAGCAATCAATGACAACTGAGGCATCACTAAAGAATTTCTTTTATCTCCAAGCTCCAATTTAGATCTGTCATTAAGCTTGAGTAAGCTTGAACTGTCAGAACATTTTCCCTCATCACATGCTCTAAGCACAAAAAGTCAACTTCAAAATCAAATTTGTTCTATCTCTTACTATACTTCGTAATGGTTTCATGTGAACAATAAACTTCACTGAAATAGTACTGTCAATCTTTAGTAACTTAGATAACTGTGGCTTTAAAAAATAGTGAGTTGCTGCCAAAACTCAAGTATGACGTATGATAAATCATTCACTCATATTCAGCTGCTTTCTGCTGGGCTTTCTTGGGGAAAGGATTGTGCTACTGGGGGAAAGAGTCTTGACAGTGAGGAAGGAGATGAAGGAGTCTCTTTCCACCTTTCAGATGTCAGGTTGTGTCTTCTTTGGCAAATCACTTTTGCTTCTCCATAGGCCTTAGTTTCCTCATCTGTAACATCTGAAAAGTGAGTTACCTTTATTAGATGAGTTTTAGGGTCCCACCCATTTCTAACATTTGGCTTCTTGCTAAATTTAACTTTCCAGTGTGTGGTATTCTTCTTCAAGAAATGGATTAGAAACAGCATAAAGACCTGGGAAATGCAAATTAATTAGAAAGTCTGTAATCCACGCCTAAATTCAAATATGCCTCGGCTTCATCTCCTGGACCAAAATCTTTTGTTTGGGTTCTGTTGTGAACAATAACTGTCTTAAAGATCACAGTTTCTATCTTGGAGATCTTTCCCTGACAGCTCCTTCAGCCTCACCCACATATTTAAATGTACTTTGATCTTTTTCTTTATTTTGCAAATTTCCTTTTGAAACAGTCTGTGTGCACATTAGAGGTGCCAGACTGAGACTAAAGACCACAGAAATCTGGCAGCGCTACACATGCGAAACATTCCCAGCTCAAATATGTTTATGGGGTCCGTGCTCAAAATGAGTGATTGCTTTTTTTTTTTTTTTTTTAACAATTTCTTTACAAGTTCCAAATTGGCTTGTATTTCTTCTCTTGTCCATAAAAGAAAGAGGAAGGTTGTTTCTCAATACTCACTTCTTTACAAATACTATAGATTTTTAAATTGTTACTCTTTTCTCATTAATACTACAACTAGTTTAGCAGATAACCAATGGAATCCAAGTTATCCCTCCATGATCCTTTCCAGTGTCAGATCTTGATAATGCCGGTTCTATATTATGGACCACAGTCTGATCTCTTAGTATGTTTAGAGCTGTATTCTTGTTCATCCCTCACTCATATCACTCATTGACAATTTGGATACTGACTATTTGATTAGCATCAGCATCTGATATGAATCTTTGCAACCTTAGCCAGATTTTCCTGCTCATAATGAGAATGTGTGTTGTTTCTCAGGGAATCATTTGTTAATGGCTAACCAATCTTTTAGACTATTTTATCTTAGAGTGCTAATGACTAATAGTAATTTAGGAATGAATCATCTCAGATATTAACAGCGGTTTATATTATTGCTTTAGCCAGATGGACTGGGGATCTGAGGCATTTACACATAGAATCATATAAATTTTAGCTTTCATGATCATGTAGAATCTAAGTTGATTCCTGTTTAGTTTTTGGTATTATAATAATCATACTGATTTTTTAAATATGCAGCATACATTTCTCTTAAACATACACTAACCTACAATATGATTTTGAGGCAGAGTTAATCTGTAAAATTATTTTGGTGGTAAAAGGAAAGCAACTGATACTTTATTTCCTCTCTAATAAGTAGGAACACTCTTTCAGACTCAGTAACTATGCACATATAGATATTGCCCTACATCTTTCACATCTATATGACATCACTTTCTTCTTATAAGTGAATCTTACACTTCACAAAATGAAAGTCTCTAACGTTTGTTTAGATCTCCTGACACATAATGCTAAGTTGTGATTTCTTAATACTAGTATGTGATGACTTTCTTATATGTGCTGCATGACATAATGAAAGATAAACTAAAATATACATTTGCTCTATTTTATATGCTAAATAATTTACTACATGTCATCAATCAAGGTGACATCAGTTGTCACATGGACCATTATTTTGTATCTTTAAACAACAACAACAACAACAAAAAAAAAAAGCAAGGAAAATCAGAAAAAAAAAGTACTGTCAGAGTGGGAAATGTCACCAAATATAAGTTGCACACAAATTTAGGGATGCTAAAATATAAAATATGTGCATTTTCAAATAAGGGAAATATGGTAATAGGATTACTATGAACAATCAAAAAAATGAAACTTTGGCCTTAAACATTTGAAATAATTTTAAACATATTATTTCAGTTGATTTTACAAAATCTTTATAGTATTGATTAGGACAAACTTTTGTTTCTTTTTTAGAGATGCTGGATTAATTAGGAAGGCTTATGAGGGAGAAAGAGAATAAAATTCTTGAATCTGTATTAACAATATAAAATAGAAACTTTAAAACTGCTTTGTTTACATTTTCTTAACAGCTATTTGAGGAATACTGGAAATGTTTGGAATTGGATTCTGTACTGGAGATATTTTCCAATTCCACTTTGTTTATACTGAGGTAGATTTACTTTCATATCTTACTTGCAAATGAGAATTTATGCCACTTAAGTTGTGTCTTTTTGATAGTGGTAAATATACATGTTAATATTCCAGTTAGGATTTTTTCCTTGGCCTTTCCTATTGTATATATTACTGCATATTCACTCTGATAAGTTCTTTGTAAGAACTTAACAGTGTTAATATTAATACTGGTTTACAATGAATTACTCTGTTGCTTCAGTTTATTTGCATATTCATATATAGCTCTAAAACTAGAGACAAAAAGAATTCAGTGACACAGAACAAATCTTTGTAAAGAGAATCTAAATATGAGGAAAACAATATTTATCTACATGGGGAATTTCTGAAATGTGTGTTATTACAAAAGTTAATTCCCCTTCTGAATAAATAATATTTGGTTTTTATATTAGCATACTTGTTTGAACAGCTGCACAAAACTGCTAAGATAAATAAAATAAAAAAAAATAAATTTTGGATCTAAATTTTGCTTTGAAATTAATAGGTGCAGAAGATCCCAGGACATACCTTTGTGTTTGGTGAAAACTTTCTATTAGATTACTTAGATGTATGCAGTGATAGTAAAAAAATGATAAGTAGGAGGTTTTCATATACATTAGGATAAAATGATTAGGACAGAGGAAACAGCCTTCATGACTACACAGTATTAATACTCACAGAAAACAACTCTTTGGGCCAAGAAGTCTACCACACAGATGATTCAGGTGCTGGCAAGGCAGAATTTCACATTTCGGTGTATATGAGTGTTCTTTAAAGAGATGTGCTGATTGTCAATGAGAAGAATGCTTTAGTGAACAATGTTCACTCTTTTGTGTGGAGAAAAGCAGTACAACCTTGGCTGAAGTATATAAATAATTTGAGTTTTAAAAACATGGATTCCTTCTTCAATTTGGCAATTGATTCTTGGCTTCTGTAAAGTGGCAATATTACTGTGTAAATACTTTGTACTGCTAATCATAGTTTAGAACTTATAATAACAACATAACTGCATAATAGTAATGTATTTTATATAGAAAATTAAGTGCATTTTAAGTATAATTTATTTATTTAAAAAATTATTTGTTCTAATTAGTTATACACAGCAGTCGAATGCATTTTGACACACCATACATAAGTGGAGTATAATTTCTCGTTCTTCTGATTGTACATGATGTAGAGTTACATAGGTCATGTAATCATATATGCACATAGGATAATATTGTCCATTCCATTCTACTATCTTTCCTACACCCCTATCCCTACTCCTCCCTTTATTCCCCTCTATCTAATCCAAAGTACCTCTATTCTTCCCTAACCATCCCCTGTATTGTGAATTAGCATCTGCATATCAGATAAAACATTTGGCTTTTGGTTCTTAAGAAATTGACTTATTTCTCATAGCTTAATATTATCCAGTTCCATCCACTGACTGGCAAATAATTCCATTCTTCTTTAAGGCTGAGTAATATTCCATTGTGTATATACACCATAATTTCTTTATCCATTTACTTGTTGAAGGGCACCTGGGTTGGTTCCATGCTTTAGGTATTGTGAATCAAGCTGCTACTTATGGGTTTCCAGTTTTCCCAGCACCATTTGATGTAAAGGTTATCTTTTCTCCAATGTGTGTTTTTGACACCTTTTTCTGGTATGAGATAGCTGTATTTATGTGGATTTGTCTCTGTGTCTTCTATTCTGTACCATTGGTCTACATGTCTGTTTTGGTGCCAATACCATGCCGTTTTTGTTTTATGGCTCTGTAGTATAATTTAAGGTCTGATATTATGATGCCTTTTGCTTCACTTTTCTTGCTAAGGATTGCTTTGGCTATACCAGGCCTCTTATTTTTCCAATGAATTTCATGATTGCCCTTTCTATTTCTGGGAAGAATGTCATTGGGATTTTAATAGGAATTGCATTAAATCTCTAAAATGGTTATGGCCTTTTAAAATCTTTTTTCTTTTTGGTACCAGAGATTGAACTCAGAGGCACTCAACCACTGAGCCACATCCCCAGCCCTGTTTTGTGTTTTGTGTAGAAATAGGGTTTCACTGAGTTGCTTAGTGCCTCACCATTGCTGAGGCTGGCTTTGAACTTGTGATTCTCCTGTCTCAGCTTCCTGAGCCACTGGGATTACAGGCATGCACCACTGTGCCTGACCCTTTTGACAATGTAAATTCTGCCTATCCAAGTTTATGGGACATCTTTCTATCTTCTAAGGTCTTCTTCAATTTATTTCTTTAGTGTTCTGTAGTTTTTAGTGTAGAGGTCTTTCACCTCTTTTGTTAAATTGATTCCCAAATATTTTATTTTACCTTATTTTTTTTTGAGGCTATTGTGAATGGGGCAGTTTTCCTAACTTCTCTTTCAGTGAATTTATCACTATGTAGCATTTGATTTATGGGTGTTAATTTTATATCCTGCTACTTTGATGAATTCATTTATTAGTCCTAGAAGTTTTCTGGTGGAATTTTTTTTTTTTTTGATCTTCAAAATAAAGAATCATGTTGTCAGCAAACAGTGATATTTTGAGTTCTTTTCTTGTTAGTATCCCTTTAATTTCTTTCCTCTCTCAATTGCTCTAACTAAAGTTTCAAGGACAGTTTTGAATAAAAGTGGTGAAAGAGGGCATCCCTGTCTTGTTCCAGTTCTTAGAGGGAATGCTTTCAATTTTTCTCCATTTAGAATGATGTTTGCCTTGGGTTTAGCATAGATAGCTTTTACAATGTTGAGGTATGTTCCTACTAATGTTTTGAACATGAAGTTTTTCTAGTGTTTTGAACATGAAGCAGTGCTATATTTTGTCAAATGCTTTTTCTGCATGTATCGAGATAATTATATGATTCTTGTCTTTAAGTCTATTGGTGTGATGTATTATGTTTATTGATTTCCATATGTTGAACCAACCTTGTATTCCTGGGATGAACCACACTTGATTGTAGTATACTATCTTTTTAATATGTTTTTGTTTGTAATTTGTCAGTTTTCTAACTTATATATGACAGCAGAATGCATTACAATTCATATTACACATATAAAGCACAATTTTCCATATCTCTGGTTGTATACAAAGTATATTCACACCAATTCGTGTCTTCGTACATGTACTTTGGATAATAATGTCCATAACACTCTACCATCATTTCTAACCCTATTCCCCTTTCCTTTCCCTCCCACCCCTCTGCCCTATCTAGAGTTATTTGCTCATCAGCGATTTTGGTTGGACATTTCTTGTCCTTGATGTGTCTTTGCTTATTTGGTATCAGGGTACTAGCTTCATAGAATGAGTATGGAAGGGTTCCCTCCTTTTATATGTCATGGAATAATTGGAGAAGTATTGGTGTTAATTCTTCTTTAAAATCCAATAGAACTTGGCTGAGAATCCATCTGGTCCAGAGTTTTTCTTGGTAGGCTTTTTGATGGCATTTGCTTGAAATTGACCTGTTTAAACTGGGTATGTCCTCCTGATTCATTTTGGGTAGGTCATATGTCTCTAGAAGTTTGTTGATATCTTCAATATTTTCTATTTTTTGGAGTATAAATTTTCAAAATAGTTTCTGATTATCTTCTATATATCAGTAGTGTCCATCGTGATATTTCCTTTTGCATCATAAATTTAAGTATTGAGTTTTCTCTTTTCATTAGTGTGGCTAATAGTTTGCCAATTTTATTTATTTATTCAAAGAACCAAGTTTTTGTCAATTTTTGGAATTGTTTCTTTTGCTTCAATTTCATTGATTTCAGCTCTGATTTTAATTGTGTCTTGTCTTCTACTGCTTTTGGTGTTGATTTGTTGTTCTTCTTCTAGGGCTTTGAGATGTAATGTTAGGTTGTTTATTCCTTGACTTTCTATTCTTTTAATGAATGAGCTTAATGCAATGAACTTTCCTCTTAGCACTGCTTTTATAGTGTCCCAGAAATTTTGATATGTTTTATTACTAGTCTCATTTACCTCCAAGTATTTTGTTTTATTTCATCCCCAATTTCTTCTGGCATTCATTCATCATTCAATAGTGTAATATTTAAGTTTTCAGGTGTTAGAGTAGCTTCTTGTTTTTCTTCCACCTTTGATTTCTATTTTCATTCATTATGATCTGATAGAATGCAGAGTATTATCTCTATTTTTTTTTATTTGCTAAGAGTTGCTTTTTGGCCTAAGATATGGTCTATTTTAGATAAGGATATGTGTGCTGCTGAAAAGACAGCATATTCGCTTATTGATGGATGAAATATTCTATATATTCTGTTAAGTCTAAATTATAGATTGTATTATTTATTTCTACAATTTCTTTGTTTTGTTTAGTTTTTATTTGGAGGATCTATCCAGTACTGAGAGAGATACGTTAAAGTCTATTTGATTCTTGAAATTGAGAAGGGTTTGCTTGATGTACATAGATGCTCCATTGTTTGGGGCATATATGTTTATGATTATTAGTTTTGTTGATGTAGATGGCCTTCTTTGTCCCAACTAATTAACTTTGGCTTGAAGTCCACTTTATCTGAGGATAGAAACCTCTGCTTATTTACACAATCTATGTGAATGATATGTTTTTTTTCCCATCATTCACCTTCAGTCTGTGGACGTCTTTGCCTATGAGGTGAGTCTTTTGGAAGCAGTATATTTTTGGGTCTTTTTTAATTCAATCTGCCTGTCCATGTCTTTTAAATTGATGAGTTTAGGCCATTAACATTCGAGGCTATTATTGAGATATGATTTGTTTTCTTGGTAATTTTGGTTTATTTCTAGTTTTTAATTTGAATTAGTTTTTCCTTTGATTCACTATTCCTTTAGTGTAGTTCTTTCCTTTGCTGGTTTTCACTCTTGTTTTTTTTTTTTTTCATTTTATCTTCATGGAATATTTTGTTAAGAATATTCTGTAGTGAAGGCTTTCTAGTTGCAAATTATTTTAATTTTGTTTATCATGGAATGTTTTTATTTCATCTTCAAATCTGAAGCTTAATTTTGCTGGATATAAGATTCTTGGTCAGCATCTATTTTCTT
Source organism: Marmota marmota marmota (assembly GCF_001458135.2). Classification (NCBI taxonomy): domain Eukaryota; kingdom Metazoa; phylum Chordata; class Mammalia; order Rodentia; family Sciuridae; genus Marmota; species Marmota marmota. Next base: position 31,779,052 of record NW_025999900.1, on the reverse strand, counting down.
TCAGAGCTTGGTATATGTTTTTCCAAGACCTCCTAGGTTTGAGGGTTCAGGTTGAGAAATTAGCTGAGATCTGAATTGGTTTCCCCCTATATATAATCTGATATTTTCTCTCACAGCCTTTAAAATTCTATCCTTCTTCTGTATGCGAAGCATTTTCATTACAATGTTTCTCAATGTGGGTCTGTTATAATTTGTATATTTAGGGGTTCTATAAGCCTCTCATATTTGATTTTCCATTTCATTCTTTATATTTGGGAAATTTTCTGATATTATGTTATTGAAAAGATTGTGGATTCCTTTGGTTTGTATCTCTGCACTTTTATCTATCCTGATAAATTTGGTCTTTAAATGTTATCCCATAATTCTTGAAAGCTCTGTTCATGGTTTCTTAACTCACTCTGTGGTCAACTCTATTTTGTTTTTTGTTTTTTTTTTTTTTTTTTTTTTTAGTTTTTTTGGTCAACTCTATTTTGAAGACTATATTTTTTCTTCATTGCCTGAAGTTCTGTCTCCCAAGTGGTCTTGTCTATTGGTGATGCTTTCTATTGAATTTTTAATTTGGTTTAATTTTTTCTTCATTTTGAGAATTTCTGCTTGGTTTCTTTTCAGAATCTCTGACTCTTTATTGAGGTGATCTTTCACTTCCTGTATTTTCTCTTTTCTCTCTAATTTTATTCCTTTTTTTTTCTGGTATCGAGAAATGAACTCAGGGGCATTCAAGCACTGAGCTACATCTCCAGCCCTATTTCATATTTTATTTAGAGACAGAGTCTCATTTAGTTGCTTAGTGCCTCACTTTTGCTAAGGCTTTGAACTTGGAATCCTCCTGCCTCAGTCTTCTGAGCCGCTGGGATTACGGGTGTTTGCCATGGTGCCCAGCTGATTTCATTCCTTATTCGGTCCTTTACTTTGCAGATCAGTTTAACTATGTACATTCTAAACTCCTTCTCAGATATTTCTTCCACTGTGGTGTTGATGGATTCTGTTATTGGAGAACCTTGGTTGGTTTGGGGTGATTTTTTTCCCTTTCTTTTTCATGGTCTTTGTATATCTACCCATCTAACAGTATGGATTTGAGGAAGGAGAGTTCTACCCTGTGGACTTATAGTGTCCCTGAAGTTTTCCAGTGCTTCACTGTTTACAGGGAGACAAAAACAACAGCCAGTGCAAACAATATGCAGCATTAAACTAAAGAGTTCCTTCTATGACATCTATGTTTTTAAATATCACAATAAACAGAAATGATATAATCAGTTATTGCCTACAATAAAAACAGCAAATTTTCAAAAGGGTTTACAATTTCAAATGGTGGTCAGGGAGAGAACAGAAGTGATAAGGATGTGATGATTATGAGGGAGGAGGGGAGAAGACAGAAGTAAAAGACTAAAGAAACAGTGAAGGGGAGAAACAAAAGAGATTGGCTGTTAGTGGAAGAGGAGAGAGAATCAAGTGAAGCTAGTAGAAGGAAATATATATATATATATATATATATATATATAGTAAATATTTTTAAAAAATTAAAAATAAAAATAAAAAAGTCAAACAAAACTAAAATATACTCTCATCAAACATCTTAGTTCACAAAAATCTAATCCATTAAACATAACTGGCTTAAAAAATGCTAGAAATGAGAAAACATATGAAAATGTATAAATGTCCATGTACCATCAAGATCAGAGTAAAATAATTTAAAAAGAAAGGGGAAAAAAATCTTGATAGAAATTTAAAGAATTCTATCAGAGTTCAATATATTCTCGGTTTCTCTTCTCCAGAGTTTTAGGTGAGATGGTCTGGAGTGTGATGCTCCCCTCTGGATTCCTGGGGTGAGAGAGGTGATCCCATAAGTGGAATTCCTGTAGGCAGGGTTTAGGCTTACGCAGACGCAGGGCTCTTCACTGAATGCCAATTTGGAGATTTTAAATCAGTGCACCTCCAGCACTAAGTACTTGCTGGTCCATGATGGAGGACTTTACTCCAGGGATCTCTCCTTGGTTCCACTCACATGGTGGAGGAGACAATTCTAATTCTCCTACATCACCTACAGGCACCACATTTCCTGGTCTCTAGTTCAGTCTCCAAACAATGTCTCCAGCCCCTGCCAGAGTTCCTGGCCAAATGCGTCTCTTCCCCCAGAACCAGCAAGCAGTTGGATTGGAGTGGGAGGGGTAGAGTGGGGTGGGTTTCCCTGCCCAGTTGTCCTCTGTGTGAAACTTTCTCCACATTTGATGTTTCTCCTGGTCACTTAAGCACACTCTGTTGTGCAGGGTGTGTTTACTGGGTCTATATTTCTGCCAAACTTGGGTTTGCCAGGAATCAGCTTCCACAGCTGCTGGCCACCCCTGCACTGCACTTGCAAAATGGTTTCCTCCTTTGTCTTCCACACCCACTAGAAGAGATGGCAGCTTCTTTCCCTACACAAGAATATAATGTAGCTCATCTTTCAGGTTTGTTGGGCAATGTCTTTGATCTCTAAATGCTCCTTACCCAGACACATCTCAGGCCTCTCAAAAATGTGGGTTCCTTTAATTCCCTTATTGCTCCAATTTGCTCACAGAGGGACCACTCTGGTTGATGCTTCTGTCCAGCCAGGATATTGGCTGTGCCTTTTTTTTTTCTTCTTATTTTATTATATCCAACCTCTTGTGTTCCTGGTCTGCTCTGAATGTCCAATTTTAAATTCCAGTAAAGTCCCACCCCCCCTTTTTCTGTTCACCCACCTTGTGGAGAAGCTGCCAATCTGCTTTCTTGGTTTCAAGCCACAAAGCAGCCAGGAACGTGACCTTCTGTATTTTGTCATCTTGAAAAAACCCATTTTAAATACGATTTATAAAACAAATTGAATAGATTGCTTTCAAAGATTTAAGTTACTTTTATCCTGTGATTATCTGTAAATGCTTACAGTTTATTATTACTTAAGGTCTATTGAAAAGTTCATGAATTATGCACAACTTTGATTTCATTCTGGCTGCCATTTTGTGCTTTGCTTCTTCAAAAGTAGCACATACTTACAAAGAACATGAAATAATGAATCACTTCAGGGATACAGAGATGAGCAAGGCAGATGGACTCTGTTCCCCTGGACTTGCTGTTTTCTTTCTTTTTTCCTTCCTTCCTTCCTTCCTTCCTTCCTTCCTTCCTTCCTTCCTTTCTTTCTTTTGGATAAGAATGACAACTACATAGTTCAGCTCTATAATATGTGGACGACACAGTGACAGGATCATCCTATGTTATGGAAGCACCTAATAAAATTTGGGGAGTTGGGAGAAGATTGTTTTGTTTGTTCAGCTTTCTAGAACTGGGTATCCAACCTAGGGCCTCACACATACCAGGCAAGCACTCTACCACAAAAGCCTCATTTTCAGCTCTGGGAAAAGCTTCAGTTTCTTTTTACATATCCAAATTACTTGATCCTTAGCACACTTCTGATTGATTAGTCACTTCTGACTTTATTGGTAGAACATTCACTTTATTGGTTTCCTATAATTTGGTTGCTATAATAATTACCATAGACTTATTGGCTTAAAACAATAGAAATGTACTCTATTATGGAGACCATAAGTTCAAAGGTGGTTTCATTGGGCTGAAACTTGGGTATCAGCAAAGTTGTACTCCCTAGTAGAACATACTCTTGCCTTTTCTTACCTCTATAATGGGAACCTGGCATTTCTTGGGCCACTGAGCCTTCCATCTGCAAAGTCAGCAGCATCCTCACATCACTTTCTCCTCTTTGTGGTACATTTCCTCTGACCTCCTTCATATATAGACACTGATGATTACATTTAGGGTCCATCTGAGAAAGCAAGATAATCTCCCTACTTCAAGATCCTTATTTTATTAAATATGTAAGGTTTCTTTGACCAAACAAGAACACTCACAGCTTCCAGAGATTAGAATACAAATATTTGGGGAAGCCATTGTTCAGCCTACTCAAAAGGCTCATCAAAAATTAGTATTCAGCTGGCTGCGGTGGCTCACACCTGTAATCCCAGAGGCTTGGGAGCTTGAGACAGGAGGATCATGAGTTCAAAGCCAGCCACAGCAACGGCAAGGCCCTTAGCAACTCAGTGAGATCCTGTCTCTAAATAAAGTACAAAATAGGGCTGGGGATGTGGCTCAGTGGTTGAGTGCCATGAGTTCAATTCCCAGTACCCAAAACAAACAAAACAAAGATTAGTATTCATAAATAATTGAGTGTGTAATCTGAGAGAATTCTTGTACATTATACAAACAGGCATTTTAAACCCATTTTAAAAAGAAGTCCATTTTTTATAAGGTACTAAATTCTTGATGCTTTCAGTAAGATCATACAATTTTGTATTATCATAAACTTTTTTTGTATGTAAATTGAGAAAGCTAGCCATTCATGTAACTATAGCATGTGAACAGGAGAAAACCTCTGAAATTTCGTCCTATCTCATTCAACAGTTGCAGCTCATGTTGACCAGCTCAAGCTGAGTCCCATCTATACAGATAGCATTTCATGAAAAGAAAAAGAATAACTACTTATTTGGTTCTGAAATGCTTATGTGTTCAGTTCTCCAGAGAACAAATATGTCTTTCATATATGTTATGAAGAATACTTTGACTTCAGCAATAAACAAGTCTCTTTAATTGTTTATTCCTGGACTCTTCCTTTGAGTTGTGGGTATGGAGAGCAATTCTTCTTCCAATAGGTAATGCGATCTCTCAACCACAAAAAAAAAAAAAAAAAAAAAAAAAAAAAAATTCTAAGGAGAGTATTTCAAGAAAAAAAGTTCAGCTGTCTCTAAATTTTCTTTTTCTTTCTAAAACCAGTTCCACTTTTCAGATCAAAAGCCTAATTGTGATGATTCCAATTGACTTTTGTTCTACTCTTCCCCTTAGACCTAGAAGAGGAATGGAATGAAGTGCTGGGAAGAGAAAGTCTAGAGGTATTAAAAAGATCAGGTATGTGGTCAGACTGGTGAACTGGTGGTGATAATGTAGAAAAATAAAAGACCAAAGCCAAAATCACATATGGCACCCCAAAGTTTCTGAGTAGCAGCTAAAAGCTTAAAAAACCAGAGCAAAGGTAATGTCTGAAGAACTAGAGATGAGTGAACAAATAATTACTGAGTGTTCCTTGTGCTTTAGAACATTTTCTAGGTCCTTTTCTCTCAATGGCACTGTTCATTTAGTGAGTTCTCTTTAACACAGAAAGAACTAAGGTCGAGAATAGTGAACTGACTTTCCAAGGTAATTCACGTAGTGAGTAGCAATGTTTGTATTTAGAGTCGGCTTTGTCTGAATCCAAAATCTATTGCCTTGTAGACATGATATCTAGTATCCATGATACCCTACTCCTTCTCCTGGGTTTCTGAGTTTGTTGCTTCTTCATAGAATTACATGGAAGAGACTTGGAAAAATTCTTCAATTGTCAAGTCATTCTCCTAAAAATGATTTTGCCACAGCTGTGGAAATACCGCCCTAGGGTATATGACAGAATCTAAACAAGACCTATGGAAAATGTAGCTTGATTCCACTCTTTTTTCTTTCTATGCTGAGTTCCTAATAGAAAATGAATGTTGATTGCTTTTCTGTTGATATTTATGATATTTTCTTTTCATAGAATTATCTCATGTAATTGATATTTCTTTCAAATTTAGGGTAGCTTTTAACAAAGTTAGTTCCAGTAGGGTTTGCTATTCTAACACACACAACTTCTGAGTAGGTAAAAGTAAAATTAATTTTGCTGCTGCCAAAATGTGATCAGCAATTAATAAGTGGTCTGTAGATTTTTTTTTAACTGAAAGAGTGATTCTCTCATTCACTTCCTGAAAATTAGAAAAGCTCTTCTGATTTCATTTGCATGTGGAGATTTTCTATTATGACTTGTATTCAATTTAGCACACTAAAATGCAAACTAAATCTGTTCATTTAATCTGCTGCCTGAGCTAGTATCTCTGCAGCAAGAGATAGCCTACCTTCATGTGTGCATGTGCTTGAGAACAATTGTTTGACTATAGCGCTTATTAATATAAATCAACATCTACAAAGAAAGCCTCCTCTATTCCTGCAATTCATATTTATATAAATAGAAAAGTAATGGATTTCAAAAAGGGTCCAATAGGTTTGAGCTTCTAGAATTATCCCAAGTGTATAGACTGGATTGAAATATTTCAAGGTGTTTTTCGAGTGGGGTGTTGATAAAGTATTTCCATGTTTGCTGAGTGCCTCTGAGCTGGCGGATTCATACTAATAAAGGCAGAAGCCAGGAATAGTTATAATACGCTTAATTAACTCTAAGCTTATTTAATGCCATGGTCCAGATGAACTCTAGATAGGGAGACATAATACATATAGCTCATTAAAAAATAATTTGGACTTCTCTAATCTATATTTGCATAAAGTTCAGGTTCTTGTCCTGAAGGTATTAATTATTTTCTAATATTATTGTTGAAAAATTGATGCTTATGAAAAAATGGCAATTAGAGGAATACTGGCTAACATAATTCAATTTCACATAACATACTCATGCCAATTATACCATGAGATTTCTTTGTCTTCGGGAAATACCATTTAAAAAGAGGGCTCTGATAAAGAAAATGTATAAAAGATTTCTTGGCTAAGAGCAGTTAGAAAAAAAATACACAAAATTAACCTATTTGTCTCTGTTTATATAAATTGCAAAGGTACTTGCTAGAGCCTTTGTGTTTCCATAGGGAACAAGTTATTTTTATTTTGACCATATTTTAGAACTCATTTTCTTAAGGATAGTATGTGTTATTTTGAGAAAATGTATGCAGAGAATTAAAAGAATCTGATTAACTGTTATATTTGATGAAATCTCATATGAAACACTTCTTGAATTTTATGGTGAATTGCTAACAGTGAACAATTCTAGAAATCAACATTCTAGCAAAGAAGCTATAATAGCATCCTAAATAAGAAACAGCAACTTGAGCTGAATGTACTACTGGAACTTTTTCTTCTAATTTTATGCATGATGTGATTTAAAAAAAATGTTTTCTCTATCTATTTCATATGTATATCTCAGGGATATTTTGTGCAGAGACACAGGTCAATAGTTCTAGCCAATATTATTGATATTGACAAACAAACAAAGGAGAGATGAAATAGTGGGCATGCAAGAGACTGCAAAGAGTAAAGGAGGGAAAGCCATAATTCAGCTTTCATCCCAGTATTCTAGGCAGTGTCCTAGAGATAATACATTTACCTGATTTCATCTGATGAGACTATACTTTGTCTCGATTGTTGTTTGCCAGAATGTGAATGTCAGACTAACCCAGGTGTGCCTCATGCTCTGTCCCATTCCACCTGTTTGCTATCTTACTGCTAGGGCTTTTCTACATTTTGTATCTTTATTTGCCTCTTGTATTTTTGTTTTTAGATTATTTCTAGGAATAAACAAACTGGACTACTTAAAACAACAAAGAATATTTTCTGTATTACCCTCAATTTCTTATATAGGTACCTGCGACTCCTCTCAAACTTTCCCCCAATATTTTGAGAACTTTAGTGTAATTTTCTTTCTTGCTCTTCTTATTACTCCGTATTTCTGATGGGACAGAGGCTGCTAAAACAATTAGTTTCCACTCAATCCTTCAAAGGATCTTTATGGCTATAGATATCACCATGGTCCTTTGATGATTATCACTGAAGCTAAATTATGCCAATATTCTACTGAACTAAAGCTGCTTTTCTTTGTCAAAATAACATTTATTGTTGATGCTGAGGTATCTACATATGGCCATTTTGTATCATGCTTAAGGATAGTGAAGCCATTTCTATCATGTTGGTGGAATGAAGAATAAAGCTTCCTTTTGATTGACATCATTGTAAAGTTGAGTATGCCCTCATTCTCAAGGATAACGTATTTTCAAGGTGGAGCAGTCAATGAAATAAATTCCTGTTGGGCTTAGCTTGCCAATTCTCCAGGGAGTTTCAGTAAAATCTGAATCTTTGAGCAACAATGTCTGACTAATCTGGACACAAGTTTCTCCTTTGTCTTCCCATATCTACTTCATGTATAATAACACTGATTTACTGGACTGGATCTAATGGTTTCATGCTAGTTCCATTTAACTAATGTTATTGTCTTCAGGAAATGGAGGTAGGTCATGTAGAAAACAGGATATTTGAATGTGCTTTTATGAATTTTCTTCTGCACATGCTATTTTAGAAGCATTTCACTTTAGCTGAGGACATTTCTGCCAGGTTTAAGTTAGGTAGATGATCCATGCTGGGTGATGTGGGTAGAGCAGAGTTTGGCTGCCTGAGAGTTAATACTGCAGCAAGATAAAGAAATGTCTTGATTGAGTGCAAGACCGGTACAAAGAAAATATCTGAGGTCAAACCTGGGTGTACTTAATGTCATGAAGATAGGGAGCAGAGAGTTAGGGGTACCATTCTGACTAATATGAGGATTCTGAGACAAGCAAGGAGGTGGTTGTCTGTAAAGCTCAGATAAGCAACTAATCAATATGGCAAAGGATAGCTTATTAATAGTAACAGATAGGATTTTTGCTGGACAGCGACACATATGAGACTGTCAATAGTGATGAATATGAGCCAATGTATGTTTAGCACAGAAGGAGCCTCCAATGAGCTCTCCTTGGCAACAATAAAAAGGAGGTTCTTTATCTAAAATATCCAAGGCTGGTTTTTGTTTGTTTGTTTGTTGCCCTAAACACAAACTTATCTGCTGAAAGTGCAATGGGAGACTTTTAAAAGTAAATTTTATGCATCCTTTGAAAACAGACAAATCAGCCTCAGGTTAAGCATATGCATTGTGCACACCCAAAGATCGTGTAATACTAAACACAGTGTCCACCAAATGGGGCTTTTATAAGGTGGTGTTCCCATGGTGGAAGTCATTCTGGCTTCTTCCATCAAGAAAAACAGGGGATATACAATAACCTTTTGCATGTGTAAATTTAAACCACATTTTATAGGTAGTATCTTCTGGTCTATATCCAATGCTAAAGAAGAAATATGACCTCTACTTTTTGTATACTGTATGGTGGTACCAATCATATATCAAAGCTTGCTTGAAAAAATAAACAAAAAAAAAACCATAAAAATGCATCCACTATATGCCAAGTATTATGCTAATACAATAAAAAGAAGATGTGGAAAATCTTTTGCAAGACATTTCTGTGCTTATCTTCTAATTTTTTGGAGACCGGTAGATTGTGTTTTCCAAAGATGGTCCCAACCATATTATCCTAGGTGCTCCTGGTCAATGTAACTTGTTCTCTTCCCCTCAAATTGTGAAATCTACTTCTCAACTCTTTGAATATGAACAGGCTCCATGACTAACTTTGGCCATTTGTTTATGATAGAAGTGATGCTATACATAGTCGTCAGGGTATATCTTTTTTTCTTAATATTGGTCAATATTTTTAAAAATATTTTTTTAGATGTTGGTGGACCTTTATTTTATTCATTTATTTATATGCAGTGCTGATAATTGAACCCAGTGGCTTACACATGCTAGGCAAGTGCTCTACCACTGAGCCAGAATTCCAGTCTAGGGTATATCTTTTCAAACCTGTAAAAACATTGTTCAGGAAGCAGTGAAAGGGACACTTGGAGCATGCTGGATTCCATGATGAAACTTTTTCAAGACAGAAAAAATCAACCTGGTTGATATCTGAGAGCTACAGAAGAACAGAGACTGGTTGAGAAGCTATATTAGAGAAAAATAATCTTATTTAATTTTTGTTTTGGTTTGAAGTATATTTTTATGGCTAGTGATTTAAAATACTCATTTCACATTAATGAACTAAGGAGGCACTTTGCCTGAGGGTGATGACATTACCTTATTAAGGCACATTTTCCTGGTTCTGCTAAGTCATTGGGAGCTATTGCCACATGATGAGGAAGTTAACAGTGTATTATGAGGAAGTTAACAGTGTATTAGCAATAAGGTGAGAGAGTTGGAACAGAATAATGTGATTTTGAAGGCTACAACCTCTGAATTTTGAGCCTTGTTGGATTTTGGAGAAAAATTGTTATGCAAATTCTTCTTCATGCTTTTCCAGTGTGTTAATAAGGTACTTATAGATACTAAGAAACAAACATGTTTGAATCTTCACTTATGGTGGGAGTTCATTGTAGGTTTGTAGGAGAAATATTAAGTGCAAGAATCTGCTTCAGCAAGTGGGCCTCTCAGTCTTAGGAACTCTGCATGCATCCCAAGGAACCTTTAGCTATGCCATCGGAGGGGAGTTCCAGCATTCCCCCCCTTTTTTTTTTTTAGAAAAATGCTTTTATTAGTGCATTATAGTTATACATAATAGTGGGGTTCATTTTGAGATAATCATACATGAACTGAATTTATTTTGCTTCATTTCAATCCCCAGTGCTGCTTCTCTCCCCTACGCATTTCCCTTCCTCTATGTTACTAGTCTTTTTTTCTATTTATGTATCATTTTTTTTTAATTGGCACTTTATAGGTATACACAAAGGTGGAATTCACTGTAGTATACTCACATATGTACATGGCATAATTTTATCAAATTAATTCCGCATTTCCTCCCTTATCTCATCCCTCCCCCTCATATCTCCTTCTTCTATTCCACTGATCTTCTTTTTTTATTGTTTTTATTGGTCATTCAAAACATTACAAAGCTCTTGACATATCATATTTCATACATTTGAGTCAAGTGGGTTATGAACTCCCATTTTTACCCTGAATACAGATTGCAGAATCACATCGGTTACACATCCACGTTTTTACATAATGCCATACTAGTGACTGTTGTATTCTGCTACTTTTCCTGTCCTCTACTATCCCTCCTCCCCTCCCCTTCCATCTTCTCTCTCTACACCATCTGCTGTAATTCAATTCTCTCCCTTGTTTTTTTTCCCTTTCCCCTCACAACTTCTTATATGTAATTTTGTATAACAGTGAGGGTCTCCTTCCATTTCCATGCAATTTCTCTTCTCTCTCCCTTTCCCTCCCACCTCTTGTCCCTGTTTAATGTTAATCTTTTCCTCATGCTCTTCCTCCCTGCTCTGTTCTTAGTTGCTCTCCTTATATCAAAGAAGACATTTGGCATTTGTTTTTTAGGGATTGGCTAACTTCACTTAGCATAATCTGCTCTAATGCCATCCATTTCCCTGCAAATGCCGATTTTGTCATTTTTTAGTGCTGCGTAATACTCCATTGTGTATAAATGCCACATTTTTTTTTATCCATTCATCTATTGAAGGGCATCTGGGTTGGTTCCACAGTCTAGCTATTGTCAATTGTGCTGCTATGAACATCGATGTGGCAGTATCCCTATAGTACGCTCTTTTAAGGTCTTCAGGGAATAGTCCAGGAAGGGCAATAGCTGGGTCAAATGGTGGTTCCATTCCCAGCTTTCCCAGGAATCTCCATACTGCTTTCCAAATTGGCCACACCAATTTGCAGTCCCACCAGCAATGTACAAGTGTACCCTTTTCCCCACCTCCTCGCCAGCACTTGTTGTTGTTTGACTTCATAATGGCTGCCAATCTAACTGGAGTGAGATGGTATCTTAGGGTGGTTTTGATTTGCATTTCTCTGACTGCTAGAGATGGTGAGCATTTTTTCATGTACTTGTTGATTGATTGTATGTCCTCCTCTGAGAAGTGTCTGTTCAGGTCCTTGGCCCATTTGTTGATTGGGTTATTTGTTATCTTATTGTTTAATTTTTTGAGTTCTTTGTATACTCTGGATATTAGGGCTCTATTTGAAGTGTGAGGAGTAAAAATTTGTTCCCAGGATGTAGGCTCCCTATTTACCTCTCTTATTGTTTGTCTTGCTGAGAAAAAAACTTTTTAGTTTGAGTAAGTCCCATTTGTTGATTCTTGTTATTAACTCTTGTGCTATGGGTGTCCTATTAAGGACTTTGGAGCCCAACCCCACAATATGTAGATTGGAGCCAACTTTTTCTCCTATCAGACACAGTGTCTCTGATTTGATATCAAGCTCTTTAATCCATTTTGAGTTAACTTTTGTGCATGGCGAGAGAAAGGGGTTCAGCTTCATTTTGTTGCATATGGATTTCCAGTTTTCCCAGCACCATTTGTTGAAGATGCTATCCTTCCTCCATTTGCATGCTTTTCTAGTCACTCTCATGTACCATGTGTTTCTGTTTTTACTTGTGTCCACCTGTGGCTCTTCATTTTTAATTCCCAGCTTCTGCTTATTCCTAATGTCCACTGTCTCATGGTTTTTTCTTGCTTGTTTATTTCTGAAAGTCCTATAAGTTCCTCTACTCTTAAATCCTTCTCTAATTGTGGGGGAAAGCCACTGTCAACTTCAACATGACCTTATAATTGCAGAATATGCAAGCCAAAGCACCCTCTACTCTGCTGGCCAGCTTCTGTCAACTTTGTTCAGTAGGAGAAATGGGTATGGAATAAACTGAAAGTTTTGGGTAGCTCTCTAAAACTTCACCATCCAATTCCTTATTAGTTATTCCAGCTGGTTTAGTCTGACCTTAATAATAGTATCAGAGCATTTAGATGAATGTGCACAATTTGTTGAACTCAGTAACATTTAAGATGGTATAACGTGCCCATTAACATTTATTTTATATCTCTCAGCTTCTTTTGTGTGTATTTCTTAATTATTAACACTATCATTGAAAGATCAAAAGGAGTTATTTCTTGACATAGAAGAAAATATTTTAATGACTTATCAGTACTCCATAAGGCAAGAATACCCTTGTTTTAGTACTCGGCCCATTTATTGCAAATTGTGCATTTGAAAGAATCAGGGCACAGCAGGGTAGAGTTGACATTCTCTCATTTTTTGGATCATCAGGTATAAGAAAATGAAGGACAGCATCAACACTTCCATGCTGTCATTATTGACAAATTCAATACCATCTGGAGAGCTGGCTCTGGCAGTTACTCTGTAAGATTGGCTAACCAAAGTCATTTAATACATCTGGAGAGAGCTCTAGGAAGAAATCACTGATTGAAAAGGAGTGAGTGGCATATTGCCTGAATATTTTTTAAGAGGGTTGAGAAAGATTCAAGCTCAGTCTATTTTCTTCATTCTGTTTTATTTAATATCAGGAGAGTATATGACATGCATCCTGAGTATACATGTGACATTTCCTGTTCACTTGAGACTTTTCCTAACACTATTTCTGAGCTCATTTCAGATATACAATGTGACCTGCTAGGATCTGGGATTTAAAAGGTGAATAAAAAAGTCATTTATATAAGGTGAGAATAGTTAAAAACAAGTGAATGCAGATGTAAGGCAATCAGTGTATTGATGACCTGAGATGTTATGATAAAGACCTAAACAGAAAAGCGCTAGAGGCATGAAGGATAGAGTGATAAAGGGACTCCAAACCACTTAAAAGAAGTTTCAGGTGATATGTAATAGTTTGTAAACTGAGACCTGACAGATTTAATGACCTTCACTGGTTAAGAATTTAACGAAATGCTTTGCATCCTGTTGTTTCCGGTACCATCAAACTGCTTCATAAATCCTAGGAGCTAATATATTTTTACAAATACATATATCATTATTCAGACCAAAGGTCTTTGTTAAGACAGTTTAATTCAGCTCCCCAAATTTACATAGGTAGTGTTTCATGTAATCAGGATTCAAAGTCAACTCCTTCTCATTCCAATGTTTATGGTGTGTGTGTGTGTGTGTGTGTGTCTGTATGTGTGTGTGTGTGTAGTAGTCAGAACTAGTGACACACAAGAGTAGAGTCAGACTTGTCAAAACAAGACGAAGCTCATCCAGATTAGTATTACTCTAGGTAGGGAGTAACAGTGTTAGGGAGAACTGAAGAAGTAGTAAGTCATGAAGGGCATTATATCCTACATCCTAGGAACAATGGATTGTCATTGAAAATGTTTAGTTTAGGATATCTTAAGATAACATTAGTTTTAGAAAGGTTATTCTTGGTCAGGATAAAATAGAAAGGGGAGTAACCTATTTCAGTATAGATGGTAAAATATAAACTAAAATGGTGACTGTACGAATAAAGGAAAGATGGATAAGAGTAATGTTAGAGGTAGCAGTCAGAGGACATGATCAAAACTTGAAAATGTAGGAATAGGGTAGGCAGGAAGTGAGTTGCTGACGTTTTTGGCTTAGCTGTCTATTACATAGTGGGATCAGTTATGGGGCACAGAAAAAAATTCAGGAGAAAGAAAATATCAGTAATTGTGACAAGAATTGTGAAATATATGAGCAAATGTTCAGTTGAGAAAGCTGAAAAAAATTTGGGCCAGTGAAATAGAATTTGGGGTGGTTGGGGAGTGAACTGGAGGAGAATAGCTGGGAAATATAGGATTGTCCATTACCATCCTTGGGGTTTGGTTCAGGATGCCAAAATCTGTGGATGCTCAAGTCCCTTATATAGAATAGTATAGTATTTGCATATAACCTTCTCACATCCTCTTACAGTCACTTCTGATTACTTATGTTACCTGATACAATGTAATGTTATGAAAATTGTTGTTGTACTATATTCCTTAGGAAAAAATGACAAGAGAAAAAGTCTGTACATGCTCATTACAGACTCATTTATTTGGGATATTTAAATCATTGTTCATTGGTTTTATCTAAGGATACAGAACCCTCAGGTATGAAGGACCAATGAGAGCATATTAGAGATGCTTCCAAAGCTCTATGAAGTTATTTTCTTAATATGTATCATACAAGTGAGTTTACTTTCAAATATTTAGAAACACTTCATGCCTCTCTGTGTGTTGTGGATGGCATTTAACAGAAAAGAAGGTGAGTACACTGATTTCATTAATATCCCCCAAACTTCATCTCTCTCTCTCTCTCTCTCTCTCTCTCTCTCTCTCTTTTCAGTTATCTTATTAAAACGTGGAATTTATTTCTCTGCCACTAGAATCTAAGTCCAGCTGAGTAATTTTATTTGGTCAATAAGAAGTTAGCAGGTATGATGGAGGTTGAAAACATTAGTTATAGAATGGAGAGGATCAGTCGTATATAGACATTAAAGAACAGAAGAGGAAAACACATCATAATGGTATTGTGGGAAAGAATGATGAAATATGTAAATAAAATAATGAGTTAAGAAATTGGAGAAACGTTTATACGGCTGAAATAGGTGGGAAGAAAAATCCAGTGGCATTTCTGCTGCCATTTCTCTACTTTTTACCATGAGAACACAACCAAGATAGCTTGTAGGTGAGGTGAAAGATGCATGAAGCAGAACGGAGTTGCTCTAGCCAACACCTACCAATCCAGATGCATAAGCCCCAGGCTGGATGCCAGGGAATCTCAATATGCAAGTGAGCTCATCTGAGACCAGAAGAATCATATGGCTGAGATCAGCCTAAATCATTAACTGATGGACTTGTGAGCTAAATAAATGTTTACTGCTGTAGACCACTGAAGCATTCTATTATTTCACAGCATTATTATGGCAAAAGATAACTGATATAGGTAGGAAAAAGATGCTTTATTATGGGATATGGGGGAGGATACATGTCCTGATTATAATCTTAGTTCTGTACTCTTTCTTCCACCACTAGACCTAGTCAGAGCCAAGAGTCATCAATAAGAGAAGAGCAATCCCTAAATATTCTTATACATACAAAAAATAACAAATCGATTTGATATAGATTATGAGATAGTTTTGTTAAAATGAGATAAAACAAAAAAACTTCTCTCACATAAGTATAGAGTCACAATACCACATTTAAACCAAATTGGTTATTATTTGGGTGTTTTTTCAAAAAAAGAACACTTTGAAATGGTTTACTCTGATTGTAGGATTTGCTGCCAAATCTCTTCTCAGCCACTTTGGCCTTGTTATCTCTGAGCCTAAACATTCCTTTTTGAAAATTCGAAGACATATGTTGTACCTATAGCTAGATATATTTCCATGTTTATGCAAAATTTATTGTCTAAATCATGGATATGAGAATGATGGGCATATCAGGCCAGAGAAATAAAGATGACAAAAGGATAGATACTGCAAAGTAGGAAATGTACTTACATATAGGTTGGTGTTTTCTTTTTACTAGAATGCCCATTATATATGTATATAAAATATATATGTTATATATATATGATATACATATGTTACATACACAATGTAATAACATTGTTTTTATTGTGTACATCATGATGTTGCCATATATATATATATATATATATATATATATATATATATATTAGTGGTTATTTTAGCTAATTGACAAATATATCATTTCTCATATTTATAATTTTTGTGGCAAATATCATATAATGTCAATTCTTATTACTTTTCTCAAGAATATATTGTTGTTAACTATGGTCATCTTGCTCTATAATAAATCTCCTAAGTTTTATCCCTCCTATATAACAATAATTATGTCTACTCTGACCCACATTTTCCCTTCCTGCCTTTCCTTTAACCACCCCAGTCTCTAGTAACCACCATTATATTCCATACTTCCATGAGCTCAACTTTTTCAGATTTCACAAATGAATGGTATTTACTTTCTTTGCATGGCTTATTTCACTTAACATATGTTATGGTTTGGATATGTGGTGTCCCCAAAAAGCTCATGTGTGAGACAATGCAAGAAGGTTCAGAGGAGGATTGGGTTGTAAGAGTGTTAACACAATTAGTGAATTAATTCCCTAATAGTTATTAACTGAGTGGTAACTGAAGTGGTAGGATGTGGCTGGAGAAAGTGGTTCATTGGGGCCCTGGTTATGTGGTATATATTTTGTATCTGGAGAGGGTATTCTCTGTCTCTCTGCTTCCTGATCAGCATGTGGGCTGCTTCCCTTTGCCACACTTCCTCCATGATGTTGTGCCTCACCTCAAGCCCTGAGGAATGGAGCCGGCCTTCTATAGACTAAGACCTCTGAAACTGTGAGTCCTCAAATAAACATTTCTTCCTCTACAGTTACTCTGGTTGGGTTATTTAGTCCTAGCAGCCAAAAAGCTGAGTAAAACAGAAATTGGTATTAAGAAGTGGTGTTTTGCTGTGACTAACCTAACCATGTGGTTCAGAGGAGGCTTTGTAAGCTTTTTGGAATTAGTGGGAGAAATTTTGAGATGCTTAGCAATGCAAGCTGGAAATGTTTTAGGTTGTTATAAGGAAAGCTTAATGGTTGATTCTGGTGGTAACTCAGAAGACCAGAATGCCAATAGGAATGTGAACAGTGAAGACAAGGCTCAAGAGGGCTTAGAGGAAAAGGAGGACACTATTGGTAATTGGACTAGAGGTCATTTATATTATGATCAGCTGAGAAGCTGTCTGCATTTTGCATGTGTCCTGAGGATTTTGGGAGACTGATTTTAGAAGCAGTGGTCTCCTTAATTTGGCAGAAGAAATGTTTAGGTAGAATAGTGTTCAGGAGGTGGCATGGATATTTCTGGAAGCTTTTAGCCAAATTTATTGTGATAATCAGCAGGAGAAAGCAGAGCAGAAAGATTTGGAAAAAAGTGGACTTGAAAGGCTGGAGTAAAACTAGTGCTAAAGAAGGTACAATTGTGAAAAACATTAATGCCACTAAAGAAATGCTAAAGACTTTGCCTAAAGACAATAAGAAAGATGGCTTCCTTAGAAGCTGGCAAGACCACACCCATTTTAAGCTCAAAAAATTAAAAGTGAAAATTCTCTTGAGAAGAGACCAGTGGGGAATCCTTCTTGTACAAGAGGGTCTAGGAAGTTTTTTCAACATGCTTAGCCACCCAGACACTCAGTGGCTGCTACATGCAATGATTCTGGAGGCTTGGCTACTGCTCAGGATGGCGGCAGACTTTGTGGTGCTGGTTCTGAAAGAATGCAGGATACTGAAGTTAGGGGTTCATTGAGGCTTTCACCAAGATTCCAAAGGAAGGCCTTGGAAGCCAGGAAACTTGCAGCAGGGTCAGAGTCCCTGCAGGCACTCCCTGAGAAGGCAAGATATAGAGATTTGAGGAGGAAGCCAAAGCTGCAGGTGGAGACCACTGAGATTAAGAAATGCCAGTCCAAGAGTTGGTGAATGAACAAAGTGTGGTACATATAAACAAAGGAATAATATTTAGTTGCAAAAAGAATCATGTCATTTGTGACAACATGGAAGAACCCAGAAAACCATCTATTATTCTGTTAATTAATTAATTATTTGGGGGGGTACCAGGGATTGAACTCAGGGGCACTTGACCACCAAGCCGCATCGCCAGCCCTATTTTGTATTTTATTTAGAGACAGGGTCTCAGTGAGCTGCTTAGTGCCTCACTTTTGCTGAGGCTGGCTTTGAACTTGTGATCCTCCTGCCTCAGCCTCCTGAGTTGCTGGGATTATAGGCATGTGCCACCATGTCCAGTTTATTAATTTATTTTTGCCATGATTATTTGGTATGTACTGTTTTAGTCAGCTTTTTCACTACTGTGACCGAAAGACCTGACAAGAACAATTATAAAGGAGTAAAAGTTTATTTGGGAGCTCACAATTTCAGAGGTCCCAGTCCATAGACAGCTGGCTCCATTCCTTGGAGTATGGGTGGGTGAGGTTGAACATCTGGTGGGGAAGTATAGTGGAGGGAAGCAGCTCATGATATCACATCAGGAAGCAAAGAGAGAGAGACTAATACACCCCAAAGGCACTCTCCCATTACCTACCTCATCCAGCCACAGCCCACCAGCCTGCAGTTACCATGCAGTCAATTCCTGTCGTGGAATTAATGCACTAATTGGGTTAAGGCTCTCATAATCCACTAATTTCACCTCTAAACCTTCTTGCACTTTGTCACACATGAACTTTTGGGTAACACCTAATATCTAAACCATAACATGTTTTCTAGGCACAGACCACAGATTCATATTTTTTTTTTCTTTTAACACACACACACATATTAAAAAACAATTTATGTTGTATTTCAAGGCAATGTCTTTCTATGTTAATGGATATAGTCTCATATCTTGATTCTTATTTTCCTGTGTTATCTCCTATGTTCCCTTTGAACAAAAGTCAGAGATGATACAAACAAAAGCTTAATATTTATTTATCGGTTTTTATAGCTTTCCTTTTTCTCATTATTCCTCCCTCTATTCGTTCCTTGATTTCTGTGTCCCAGCAACCAAAGTATAAAAATCAAAGGGCATCCAACACATGACAGCTCCAAAGTCCAAAAGCTTACATCTGACTGGAAAGCTGATGGAGTACTTCCACCTTCTCACTGCAGCTCACTTTTCCTCCCCTCTGCAGTTCTCTGAGTTTCAATCATAAATTCTTAACTCTGCAATATTTTCATTGTGTCTCCTTTCACCTTACTTGTGTGATCCTTCATGGTGATATTGTGAAAAGGGTGATATTGTGGCATTGAGAAAATGTGACATCAGCTATGAATACCCCACCAGTGTCATGGATAAGCTCTTTTAATAAACTTAACTTACGTAATTATTATGCTACCTGTTTCTTTCTCTGAAGATAAGAAAAAATAGTAATTAACATTTGTATGGTACATAAAGGGTTTTAAAGTGTTCAGTGTTTCATTTGATGTTGTCAGACACTGAACTGGGCAAGAAGGATATTAGACTCCCCTGTTCACTCTCTCTCTCTCTCTCGCTCATTTTTTTTTGGGAGGGGTGGTAGTGCCAGGGATTGAACTTGGGGGCATTCAAACACTGAGCCACATCCCCAGCTCTATTTTGTATTATATTTAGAGACAGGGTCTCAATGCGTTGTTTAGTGCCTCACTTTTGCTGAGGCTGGCTTTGAACCTGAGATCCTCCTGCCTCAGCCTCCTGAGCCACTTGGATTACAGGTGTGCACCACGGTGCCTGGCAACTCTACTCTATTCATAGGAATGAGGAAAGTAAGGCTCACACAGTTAATGTATACATAGTTTCAGCATTAATAAACAGGAAAGCAAGGACCAGAACTCTGATTTCATCTCTAGCCCAGATCTCTTTCTCTTGTATCTTGATGCCTGTTGAGATTAAATCTGAGAATTTGAAAAATATCATAGGAGCTCTTCTTCTTTCTCTCTAGAACCTAGGTTATATGTCAAGGATAGAATTTAAGATCTTTCGGCTTCTCTTCACTTGTAAAAAGGGAAAGAGACTGGATAAGCCAGTGTAGATAAGAGGTGGCAAGACCAGGTCTTTTGAATCTCAAATAGTTGTTATTTGTGTGACCAACAACACATGTTGAGGGAGAAGGAGCTGTAGTGATAGACACATGGTCATATCATCCTAACTGGGCTAATTTTGAAAGTCATATAGGATGTTAACATGACATGATATTGGTATACCACAACTATAAGTTGGAAAAGTTCTGGGAAAATTGGAACATATGGTCACGATAGGACTTGGGAATTTGGATTTTCCAGTAAATCCTGAATGATTTTTAGGGTTTGGTAAGCCTCAAACTGGTAATTAGCATTTAACTTTGCCTTTATTTCCAAGCTTCCACATCTATATTCTGGAGACAGATTCCATATGTAGCCACATCAAGCCATAATTATTGCTTAAATTCACATCTTGCCATTTCTCTTCTCCCACATGTATTTGAATCAACCCATCTCCAGCAGACTGGTCCTTCACTCTTCTAGTATCACTTTGCCATTGACTTGTTGATACAAGGCCTACCTTTATTGGTTACAAAATTTCCTAGCAGCTTTCTACATTTATTATAGTTTCTGAATAACTACAGGTCTCAAAGACTCTCTTCAATGTAGTCAAAAAAGAAAAAAAAAATCTTAACATTATGAGCCTCTGGGGTCTTAAAGATGGGAAACTAATTACCGTAGGATGAATCCTGTCCTCCACTCACTCATTCAAATGTTGAGACTCTACCCCTCAATATACCAGACTGTGACTATAGTTGGGAGTATGGTCTTTACAGAGGTGTTTAAGTGAAAAGTGAGGTTTTTTTTAGGATGGGATCTGATCCAATCTGATGGGTGTCTTTATAGGAAGAGAAAGTTGGGACACACTGAGAGACACCGAAAAACATGTGCATAAACAGAGGCAAAAGCATGGGAGAACACAGTGTGAAGGTGGACACCTACAAGGCAAGAAGAGAAGCCTCCAAATGACAGGCGCCTCACTGATGCAGTGATCTTAGATTTCTAGCTTCTAAAACCGAGAAAATAATTTCTAGTGCTTAAGTCAATCTGTGATATTTTGCAATGACAGCCATAAAGAACTAATATACTATTTGTCATGTATTACTTTCTTTGTGACCAATTTATGTACTGTTTTGTAAACCCAAACTTCCTTCCTAATCTGTTATAGGAAGAATCATTTGTATTTAACAAACATATAGTAAACAAACATTCCTAGTTTGCTTATTTCAAGCACACTTTTCAAGCACTATGATGAATCCCAAGATGTAGTATGAATTTTAAATCATTAGGATATCTAAATATTAGGTATAAATATTACAGCTATTTCTTTAACACTGTTATTTAACAAATAATAGTAATTTCTTCAGAGAGTATTAAGAGCAGGGAAAAAGCACATGCATTTAAAGCAACAATTACTTCAAACAGATTTTTTTAAAGTATTCAGAAATGTGTTTTCTTTAATATAGAAATTACTAAATTTATTTAAAGGCTAACAGAATCATTAGTCTCTAAGTAGTTTGTCGTTCTACATTTTAAAAGACAAAATTGGAGGCTCAAATCCCCTCATTCCAGTATTTTCAGGCAATACTTCCTTCCAACTGCAAGTTGAAGACACGAACATTTGACTATGCAACAACAGCTATAAAACCAAAACTTTGATGAAGCTATCAGCATTTTCATGAAAACTGTGTGATAAGTATCCCCACCCCCACCTTTTTTTTCTTCCACTTAGCTCAAGGTGACAAAATGAGCCCTGCATCTGTGGCTTGGCATTTTC
Source organism: Marmota marmota marmota (assembly GCF_001458135.2). Lineage (NCBI taxonomy): Eukaryota > Metazoa > Chordata > Mammalia > Rodentia > Sciuridae > Marmota > Marmota marmota. The sequence goes on along the minus strand of NW_025999900.1, from coordinate 31,757,255 downwards.
AGGAATACAATGACTGTTTGCTATACCCTTCTGTTGTGTTCTGCAAAAAGTAAAGTAGAGCTAATCTCTCAGTTGTCTACTAGCACTTTAGCAGTCACTGGATAAAAGTGAATTTCTAAGTTTCTAAGTTCTTTCTTTTTAACAAATGTCAGAAATTGAGATAAGAAGGGAGCGTGAGGTTGGACTTTTCCTCCCATAGGAACACATCTCTTAGCTCTTATGGGTTTAGCAAACTTTTAATATTTTAATGAAGGCTTTTTATGTGCCTATGCTACTTAATATTCCAAATTAAGGCCTATTCTCCTCCTGATATGCACATGTAACTCCATTATTCACCATCAAGAGGAGTGTGGTAGAAAATCCTCTATCTATGTGGAGCAGCACATGCTTTCAGCATACAAGGTCAACAATCACCCTTTGACTAAGCAGGGCCACTTAATGAGAACTTCAATGCCTCAGTAAAAGTGTTTTACATTTTAGTCAAAGCACCAGGGTTGGGTAATGATAAGTTTCAATATGTTCTCCGTCAAAAATAATTTTATAGTTATTCTAATGTCATTCTCCACTTCCAAAAGAACAACACATGCAATCCATGGTGCAAAGGTTACCTCAGGATTTTCAGAAAAGCAGAGATTTAAGCTTTAGTGGTGAAAAAACTTGGTTAGCTGCCACATACTTTCTATTCAGACCCTAATGACCTGAATTCATTGGTTCCCTTACTAAGTAAGGACCAAGTGGTCTATCACTAAAAGGAAGAGATTTTTTGAAGCTAGAAAGAAATTCTTCATTTTTATAACTAATACTTGATTTAAGTGAACAAAAATCTAGGATTAAAAAAATTAAGAAAAAAATATCAGCAGTATATTGCCATTTCTAATGATAGACCATAGAATGCATTTGTAAAAAAAAAAAAATGCTATTTGAACAAATCTGATCCTTTGGAAGTTACAAGATGTTTTTATTTGCTTTGCAAAATAAATAACCAGAAATACTTCCAGCTTAATAGTCCGCTCATAGTGTCAAGTGGTCATAAAGAGCTGCTACTCTGAATTACTGTGGGAGGAAAAAAAATTATCTGAATCTTTAATGCCAAAAAATGACATACCATATTTAAGAGCAACAAGGAAGAGATGAGAATGTCTACCTCTCCCTTATGCAGGGATGAATTGACACCATCTCTACACTAGAGTTCCTCCTGGAGTAAGCTGATGAGAAAAACAATCTAATGGAATATTTCAGAGATTGCAAGTTAAATATTTGAAAATCAAATTATGTCCCCATAAGTGCCACCATTGGTGTGTCAGTCTTCTAAGTGAGAGCACATCTCATGAGTGCCAGAAGGCCCAAAGTGAAAAAACAAAACAACAAAACAAAAAAAACAACCTAGGTGATTGAATGACACACATTCTTGATTTTATAATGGGGAAGTTGGAAGCTCAGAGGTTTCTAATGGATTATCACCTATTAACATATTACTGTAAAGTTTATCATATGCTTTACTAATGATAACTAGGTATATGTTTTGTTAATGGAGAGTTTGTTCAGAAGTCAAAAGAAACATCGGATGCTGTGAGATGTGTTCCTGTGTGACAAGGTACCATAACATTTAGGACTATAAAATTATACTATTTTATTATTGTCTCAGCATCAACTCAGCTACTATTTGTGGTCTAAGGACTGAAGGCTGAAGAAGTTGGAGGATACCCCTTCAACTTGGTTTCTTTACTCACAGCTCTGGCTCCTAATGTAAAATGGCAAAAGAACAGATTCAGTAAAGAATGTTGCCTGCGGGTACTCCAGCTGGGCTGCTCTACACAGTTGTTGCTCAGGGCTCAACAAGTAAGGGTTCTAGGAAGAAAGATAGAAGCTGCATAGATTTTTTGTGGCCCATCTTTGAAGTTAAAGCAATGGAAACATCGTCCAGTGTAAAAGGAAGAAGCCATGGATCTCACCTCTCACTGGGAGGAGTGTCAAATAATTATGGCCATGTCTTAACCCTGTATCAAGGTGGAATGGAGTGGAGACAGAGGCTGTGAGGTAGTTCAAAACATGATGAGCAGGGCATTGCTCATAAGCTTTCTCTATTGTTATGTCTCATTTTATTATTTTTCATCTAGAAGAACTATGTGAAATGGAAAAGCAAAATAGCAAAAAGATGAAATCTCTGTCTCTAAAATTTTCTGTAGTTTTTGTTAAATAATGTTTTCTCCTCAGAGCTTATGTGGAAAGCTAGGATCTGATATCTTTTTGACCATCAGAGGTAATGATAAGAAAACAAATGTTGACTGGTCCAGGGGAAAAGGTCTAGCTCACAGTGGTTTTTAATCTTGCCTAAAGATTTTATATTGCTGTACATGAAAATTGGGCAGATAGCCTTTTCTGCATGTTGGGTTGGAAACTTTCTTTTTTGCCTTGTCTTTCCATTTCTTTTCTGCTATAAACATGCAAGGTTATAAATCTTAGAGTAAGACAAAGTAAATTGGCATAGCTATTTAAAGAGAATGAATGATGAATGGGACAAGAGGATCAATTTAATTAGTCAGAATGAATCCTTCAACCTAGTCAAGATTTCTTTTATTACTTGCTTGAGTGAGTTTGGTTAGTTCATTGGCAGTCTGCTGAACTAGGCAGGTTTCCTGGAGGAACAGATTTGGACCAAAAGAAAAGGCAGTGTACATAGTTGGGTAAACACTTGAATAAAATTTGACTTGTTAAATTTTTATGGCCCTTATTAGGTAGACTAAAGCCCCTGAAATTGAATGGGTCAAGTGTTCCTTGAGGGAAAGTTACAGTAGGAAGTTAAATAGTCATCTTTTGTAATGATTTTGAAAAAAACAGCAAAATATGGAATTGGATTGGGGACTGAGTACAAGTGGAGACAAGAGAGAAGCAGAGCAGACAGAAATAAAGCAAATGGATGGAGAACCAGAGGTGACTATTTAGCTTACTCCAAGGACAGATAAAAGATCTTGTCCAGCTTCCCAATGAATTTCAGTTTTCTGGATTTAGTTATTATTATATGTGGAAAGGAAGGTATCTGGAAAATACAGTTCAGTGAAACAGATAAACAGTAAAATTAATATACGCAGTTAAAAATTTTAAACTGTTTTTATTTGTATTCTTCGTACCAAAATTGTACTTAGACTTATCTTGTATGGGCAAAACAAGATGCTGAACAGTGTGGATGGACATGTGGCTCACAGACTCTGATCTTCTCTTAATGGAGACCCCCCCAAATAAGAAGAGAAATAAGATACACACAAATAACTATACTATAGTGCACAATGTATAAAATAGCTTCACATGGGAAGATTCACTCATTTAACTTTGAGCTAAGAACTTGTGATTGAACACATTAAACTATGTTATTGTAGATCGTATGTCTTGATGTACAGCAATTAAAAAATACATGTAAGTAAATTATAGAGCATATTAGAAGGTGATAAGTACCATGAATAAAAAGTAGAACCAACAGAGGTGATCAAGGGGGTAGGGCAGGGAGACAGAGGCTGTCAGAGTAGACCTCATGGATTATGCAGAGACTAGTTGAATGTGAGGAGTTATCATGAGTAGTCATCTTTTGTAATGATCTCGAAGAACATGTGAAGCAGATAAACCAGTCATTGGCAATGACAGTAATAGGAATTTGCCTGGTGTATGTAGGAATCTTAAATAGATAAGTGCAGCTGGATTTGAGTGAACCAAGTAGAAACAGGCAAGTCATGAGTTTGGAGAGGTAATTAATGGAAACGACAAACCATGTAGGTCTTAATAGAATGTTGGCTGCTGTATGAAACAGTAAGAATAAAACTTTAGTGATCACTTAGTAAGATGTTGCAAAAACTCCTACAAGAAGATAGTGATGGATAAGACCAGGTGATAGTAGCAGCATTTATGAGAAGTGATTTGATTCTTTGTAAAGTATGAAGACAGAACCAAAAGGATTCATTGATAGATTGGATGGGGTTTGTGAGGGAAAAAATATAAGAGTACTCCAAGTTTTTGGCCTGAGTAACTACAAGCATAATATCCTTACTCTTTGGATGGGGAAGAGCAATTTCAGGTGGAAGTTCATCAGTTCAATTTTGGACATGTTATATAGGAAAGGCTATTAAACATTCTGAAGCAGATATCAAGTACATAAGTCTGAAGTACTGATAAAAGAACTGAGAAGAATACATCAATCTATGAATCACTGGGAAATAGATGATACTTAAAACTACAAAGTTGGATGAATTTACTACATAAGCAAGCACAGATAAAGAAGGTGATCAGGGATTGAACCCTGGGGTACCCAACAATATTAGGCTGATTCCAGAAGAAAATGCTGCATGTCAAAGTAGAGAACTTGTTATAAAAGAGATTATTTTGAGTAGAGAAAACTTCATGAATTAAATAATATCTGAATTTGAGTTCTAAGAATTAGAAGGATTTTGAATGTATAAAATTGGGAGAAGGGAGTTATGTTATAGATAAAAGGAATAGAATCAGGAGTTCATGATGAGGATCAGCAAGTATTTAGCAGTAAGGTTTAGCAAGATTTAGCAGTAGGTTACCCAGATAATCCAGACTGTATGATAGAGCTTGTGGAGAAATTTGAAAGGCTTCTGCAGAGTGACACAGAGAGAGGGAGGGTATTTCAGGGAGACAAATCTGACAGCCCAATGTGATTAGACTCAAAGGGGTGAATTTGTCCTTAGAGAAATGGGTTAGAGAATAAATAGCAAACTACAATCATTAATGAGAAAAGAAGTCTTAAAAGCTAATATGAGGCGCATTACTTACCTCTGTCACTGATTCTGGGCAATTCCAGATTGTGGTCAACTTTGACTCCTAATTAATTAGTGAAGAAAATGTGTTCTATTAATACAAGGTTTACAAAGACAATAAAATACATAGTATTGATCAGAATAATAGAGGAGAGGGAGAGAAAGAGAGTGAGGGGGGAAGAAGAAAGAAGAGAAGAGAGAAAAGAAAGGGAAGGAAGCTTTTGTAGTCTTTCATGCTTCCTCACTGTTAAGTTTAATTTAATGTATCCATTTGGATACATACTAGGCCACCAGGTAGCCAGGCATTTGGTGAAGCATTATATATATATATATATATAGAGAGAGAGAGGGGGGGGGGCTGTTTTTGGCTGCTTTGGGATATGAGATTGGCATTTGTACTGATTGAATAAAGTAAATCACCCTCATTAATGTGTGTGGGCGTCAACCAATCAGTTGAAGACTTGAATAAAACAAAAAGATGGAACTTCCTATGAGAAAGGGGAGCTCTTTTTGCCTACCTTTGAGATGGGACATCAGTTTTGATCTAGCTTTGGGAATTGAACTATACCATTGATTCCCCTGGGACTCCAGCTTGTCAACTATAGATCTTGGGATTATCAGCCTCATATTATATATAATTATATTATATATAATTACATAGCCATTTCCTTATAATAATAAATTACATCTCTTTGTGTCTTTATCTATTTCTCCTATTGCTTCTGTTTCTCTGGAGAATCCTGATGTTCATGTAGGAAGGAATGGGAGAATTATCAAACAGGTATGATCAAGTAAAAAGTTATGCTACTGGAATACAACCTTGTACTCTTTGATAATTTTTAAATACCTGCTCTAACTCTATTCTATCAAGACGTAACTAAAAGGCAAAGAGCTATTAATCTTTCATCCTGTAACGTCTTTCTATTGTTTTAGCTACTGCTTTAACTTATGTTTATTGTGTCAGGCCATGTAACCTTGACATTAAAACAATGTGCTACTCTCATTCAATGTTTGGCCCATATGATACCTGCTGTTACTGAACAATTGGTTTTGCTCTAGATCCTGAGGTATCTGTTATTTTGGATCACATTTCTCTCCTATCTATGTTGGCTTCTGGTGATATAGAGAGTTTTCTAGATAAGCCCTCCCTTAAATATTTTCTGTTTACTTACTATTCTTAGAATACGAGCATCATTAATGCAGACAAATTGTCTATCTTATTTATTAGAATATACTCAGTGCCTAAAATAGCATCTGGCACATTGGAAGTACTCAATAAATATTTGCTGATTAAATGACTGATTGAAAGAATGAATATAGGACTACGGCTTTCAAATTAGATGGCAGCATGAAAAAGTCTCTCCTTCTATGAAATAATTTTTAATCCTAAACTACTTTCATTTTGGGAAGGCTAAATGTTTCCACTAGAGATAATAATCATAGTTCCATCAAAAAGTTTTATATGCAATTTTTGAGAACCTAGAAATTAAGAGACGACTAATGTGCTTAACATATGTGTTCCAAAGGAGGGGTGGGGAACAGGACCAGGAAGAGATTTTAAAAGGTATTTTCAGAATATTTGAATAAATGGGAGTTACTTGGGCTAATGTTGACAAAACCCAAGGACACAGTGTAACATGAAAGAAATTATGATGATAGATATGGTGAAATAGAATATATAGGATGGGATAGATATGAAAAATTACAGTGGGGCCATCAACATGGCCTCCAAACTGACTGTAGGTGAATGGCAAAGTCCATGGAGTTTTTTTAAAAACAATAATAGATAATTCTAAGTTCAAGACTTGATGTTTGATGAAAAAAGTCAAGTTGCTAACTATAACAGGGAATTAAATAGGACAAGTCATTTTAATCAGGAATCCAGAAGTCAGGTGTTTTAATGTAGCTTTTGAGATTTTGTTATGATCTCAAATTAGACTGGACAACAGACTTGAGGTGGCTCAGGGCACCAAAATTGAAAGAACAATTATCTTAGAAGCTTAAAGGTCCTGGAGAGGGAAGATGAAAAACAATATGCATGAGCTGATAACTAAGATTAATTCTGGCGAGAATTACAAAGGAAATGGTAAGAAAGAGAAAAAAAGACAACGTTGAGGTAGATTAGTCTTTAAATTTGGTTGTAAATACACACATAAAAAATCCTTGTTGAATCCCAGAAATTCTTTTTGATTTGAGTCTGGCTAAAACATCTGGAATACTTCCGGGCCTCTTGACTTCTTGGTCTATAAATACTTTTGTCTTAAGGAAGCCTATTTCTCTGTCACAATCAATTGTCCTTTTTGTTCAGTCAATTTACAAGGTAGCAGTGCTGAGTCCATCTGTATAGACAGACACAATGTGTGAGAGTTAATTAAAGAAAGTATTGATGAAAACATGATTTGTTTCTGAAGTTTATCAACTGAAATGGATATTAATCCAAGGGCTTGCAAAAAAGCCAATTCAACACATCTATTTCCTTGTGTGACAAATAAATTTCTGAAATATTATTCATAGGACTTTATTTGACTCAATAAAGGTCTTGATGGTGGCATTCATATACTTTATTATGTGAGAGAATGTACTCATATCAGTACAAGGATATAGACTTTCCGCGAGTTATAGCAAAACAGAGCTAAGGCCAGCCACAGACAATGCAAGTTCTGCAAGGTAACTTATTGTGCATGTGTCTACTTGAACACAAAAATCTTAATTTAGTTTTTAAGTACTCTGAAGATTTATGTTTTTCATTTATTCATTAATGTAGAATGTATTTATTAAGTTTTTATTTTTTTAGATGATTACTTTTTTTGGTAGCATCTGGAAGGCATTTCGGGTGTTAAATAAAAATGCTAGAAAGAAGCTTACATACTTATGACCTAAACTAGAAACAGAGGAAGTATTATACTCTTCCCATAGCAGTGAGTAACACTTGTACCTCACTACTAGAAGTATTTCAAAGTGCAGTGTTGCCCTGTTACTAACATTTTTATCTCTAAAGCATTTCTCTTAGCTTAAGTTCAATAAGAATTTTTCATATGATTTCTGTCAAGAAAAATAATCTCATCAAAATTTGCCATAGCAAGAATTTGAAATGTTGTTATTTTTTGGATTATTATTATAGTAAATGAATGACAGAAATAATATATGTTGTCATGACTGTTATTTCTTCACTTTTAAGACTGAGAAATTGTCTTTATAATTGGGTTATTTTAGCTAAAGTATTTGCATATAATGGTTTATACTAGTAACTCCTAGACATATATTCAGGAAATTCTTGATTCATTATTAATGAAAAATGTTTTGCAAAGATATAGACATTTGATATGAATCCTTGTGAATATTCCTCGTTTTTTTTCTACTGATAAGATAAGCAGGGAAAAATAATGAAAACATAAATTTTACTTTTGGTTCTTAAAAAATCTATGAATGTATATTATATTTATGAGAAATTTACATTATTGAAAAAAATCCTTTAAAAGTGGCAATTTAATTGATATTCCTACATATGTTAGTAAGCTTTCCATTATTATAACAAATACTTTGGATAATCAGCTTATAAAGAGAAAAGGTTTATTTTGGCCCACAGCTTTGTAGGTTCCAATCCACAATTGGTTGTCCTCATTGCTTTGGGCCTGTTGTGAGGTGGCACATACAGTGTACAGTAAAACCATTCACCTCACCTCTGGGACACAAAAGAGAGCTAGGAAGAAGAGGTCTGGGTACCATATTCTTCTTCAAGGGCACAGCTTTGATGACCAGATGATCTCCCTATAGGCCCATGTCTTAAAAGTTCTATCCCTTCTCATTAACACCTTGCTGGGTACCAAGCCTTAACCACATAAGCCTTTGGAGGACATTTCAGGTCCACACTGTAGCACTGTAGAAACCATGTTCCTATGACTATCCTAATCAGTCTCAATGCCTAAATTCCAGAAGAAATGATCATTTCTATCATGGGTTACATATTGAAAAAAATATTACCTGTGTTTTCAATGAAAGGCATTTTAAAGAGCGCACAAATCAATTAAAAGGAATGGTGCAATATCTACACTTAAACTTCATTAATGAATTAGATAGTCCTTGTCAGTGAGTATGAAGGTCAAGCACAGAAGATGGGACAACAGAAAACAGCCAAACTTCCTCTGGAAGTGGCTAATGGTTTCCAAAAGAGTTAGGACTTGGCAAAGTCTCATGGAAGGAGCACATTCATAGGTGACATATTATATAAATCACTTCCAATAGTGATTTATTATTTTACATGTTTTTAAACCTTTGATGTACCCAGTAAATTGTAAATATATTCTATTTTTGAGAAAAATCATTGGCATTTTTATTTGTCTATTGTGTATGTATGCTCTTTCTCTTTGCCTAAATCATTGTGCTTTAATTTTTTTATGTCTATATGTTTAACTCAGAAGTAGGTTTTTAAAATTCTTCTATATTGCTCTAAGTAATCTAGTTCATTGCTTCTGCATGCTACTTGATATATGATGGTATATATTTAATACCTTTTACTCTTGCTTCTATGAGTATAATTGAATCTGGGAAGTGAAATTTTCTTTACCTCAGTGAATTTCAGGACTTCTTTATAAACGTAAATAATCATTAAAGGTTATCTTAGTCTGAGTTCTTTCTAAGGAATATTGAAATAATAGGGACTATGTAAATGGAGTTTTAAAACATTTCACAACACTTGAGGTTACAGACTTAGTTTTTAATTTACTGAAATTGCTTTAGAAAATGAATATCTGAATAAGAGCTACCTTGTCGGTACCATACTCACATAAACAGAAGCATACTCTAAAGCAGCATTTCCCAAGACACATAATGAACTGTGTAGATGGACTCATCAAAGGATCTCACTGCAATCTGTGTTTGGGAAAACATTACCTAGAAGGTTATTTATTAGATACATTTGACATAAAACCAGTGAAAGAACAGAAAAAAAAATCCAGCACTAATGAAATTCTTAAGAGCTTTGTCCTTGAATAGTTAGATTCTGAAAACGTAGGTGGAACTTGGGCTCAGCCTGGCTCTACCATTCAGTGGTTCCCACATTTGGCAAGGCTCTCTGTGCCTCTGACTCGTATCAGTAAAGATTTTTGTTAAAACAAAATGTGTTGCTCTTGTTAAAATCCTTAGACTACCACCTGACTTATCATAACAAATACATGCATATGATATGTAATAAAAGCCATTCATAAAAAATACCTTCAACCTCTTATGATTGGTTCTAATATATTATATTCAATTTAATTTTCCTATGGCTAATGCTGGTCATAATACAATAGAATGATATAACCATCCATCCTATACAATTGGAAAAAACTGGCATAGAATATTTACAATTTAGAAAATAATAACATACAAAAGTTACAAGTTACACATGTAAATATGTTATACAGAAAAACGAAAGGTGAAACCTACTTATTATGACTTGTAGACAGTATTTCTGAAGTTCACTTGTCCATAGAAATTTTTGCATGTAAACTAAGTTTAATAGGTCAAATTCCAAAATAAATCCCCAGGATTCCCCGCGCTAAACCCTTGGACTATGAATATATTGAGATAGAATAACTTGATTACATTACCTTCACTTGAAAAAGAGATTTTTTTTTTTCAGGAAAGGGCAGTTATTTTCAAAAAATGATTCTGAGAAAATTGGATAACCACACACAGAATAATGTATCTAAATCCCTATCTCTCATAGTTACTAAAATCAACTGTAAATGGATTAAAAGTTTAAATGGAAGATTTGAAACTATGAAACTACTAGAAGAAAATACAAAGGAAATGTTTGAAAACATTGGGAAGAACAAGGAGAAGTTTTCTGGATAAGACCTCTAAATCACAAGAAGCAAAAGCAAAAACAGAGAAATAGTATCACATCAAACTAAAATGTGTCTGCTCAACCAAGGAAACAATCATTAGAATGAGGTGACAGTATACCCAAGAGAAATGAAAATGTGTCCACACACAAAAAAGTCGTACACAAATATTGATATTGTTTTTCATAAAAAAAAGATGGAAGTCTACACTAGGAAGTCTGTAGAGGCAGTGGTTGCTTAAAGCTGAGGAGATAGGTGTGGGGTGAGGCATGACAGCTAAAGGGTGTAGAGATTCTTTTTAAGGTGCCAGAATAGAGGCAGGGCCTTTTTAGGCATAAGAACAGCATGAGTTCATAAAAAGGATTTAGTGATTTTTTTGTTTTACCTTGTCCTGTTGTTGCCACTTGTATGGAGAATTATTTAACAGCATAGATGCCATGCAGAACAATATTACCCTTCCACAGGTGAAATTTCCCCTACTCATTCCATTCCATAATCAAACTTAAAATCAACATGAAATCCTCTTTTAAACATTCCCTTATATGTTTAAGTTACTTTTTAAAATTTTGATTTGTAGTTTTATGTACGGGTGTATGTTTTCCATTGCTGTATCACAAATCACCACAAATTGAGCAGTTGAAGATAGCATCTCTATCATCTCATGGTTCTGTAAGCTGAGGTCCTGACAGTCATATATGGGTCTCAGAAGGCCGAAATCATGATATTAGCCAAGTTCTTTTCTGCAGATTCTCGGGAAGAATTCATTGACAAATTCACTCTTCTTGTTGACAGAATTTGGTTCCTTGTCACTATAGGACTGTGGGACCATTTCCTTGCTGGCTGTTTTCTGGGAATTACTCTCAACTCCTAAATGACACCATTTTACCCTTGCCCATGAACACCTACATCTTATCTTGTATTTTTTTTTGTTAAATTTGTTTTTAATTTATACATAAAATTCAAAAAAAATATGTGTTATTATAGTAACGTGAAATTTCAATACATGCATTCATAGTGAAATCCTGAAATCCAAGTAAACATACCTACGTCATCGTTACTTTATGGTAAAAATATTTAGAAACCTTCCTCTAAATCTTGAAGTATGTAGCATATTCTCATTATTTATACCCCACTATGCAATAGCACTTGAGATTATCTTTGTCCTATCTAATTACAGCTTAGGCCCATTTGTCAACCTCTTTCCATCCCTACAATATGCCTTCCTTCTCCTACAACTGTTAATGTCCTTCTATTCTCAACTGCTGTTCAACGTTTTAGATTCTATATGTGAGTGAAATCATATGTTATATTTCTCCTTTATCCCTGTCTTATTTCATATAACACAGAACCTTTATGTTATCACAAATGACAGATTTCATTCTTTTATTACTGAATAGTATTCCATGGTATATATGTATCAAATTTTATTTATCCATTCATTAGTTCATGGATACTTAGTAAGTTTTCATTTATTGAATAATGCGAATAACACTCTAACAAGGGAGTGTTGATGTCTCTTCAACAGACTGATTTTATTTTCCTTGGATTCACATCAAGTAGTGGGATCACTGGATCATATTTTACTTCTATTTCAAATTTGTTTGCAGAATGTCTATACGATTTTCCATAATGGTTGTACTAATTTACACTCCAATCCACAGTATGCAAAAGTTTCCTTTTATCCATATCCTCACCAGCACTTGTTATCTTTTTTTTCTTTTTAATAATAGGTATTCTTACTGCAGTAAATAAGGGATACTAGTAGGTCAAGCAATTGCACTGTTTGCTCAATTATTTATTTGCTTACATAATTTTGTACATTTTCCTTAATCTATTAGGCATGTGATATGTAAATGCATGCTGAAGTAAGGTGATATCTCATCGTGGTTTTGATTTACATTTGGGTGATAGTTAGCAATCTTGAACATTTTTCATATACCTGTTGGACAGTTTTACATTTCCTTTTATGAAATATTTATTTAAGCTTATTACTCATTTTTAATCATGTTTTAACCATTGTGTTTTGGGTTTCTTTATACCTTATGAATATTAATGCTTGTCAGATTTACAGTTCTTATTTTACTCGGTACATTGTCGCCTCGTTCTAACGATTGTTTCCTTGGTTGAGCAGATACATTTTAGTTTGATGTGATACTATTTCTCTGTTTTTGCTTTTGCTTCTTGTGATTTAAAGGTCTTATCCAGAAAAATTCTCCTTGTTTTTCCCAATGTTCTCAAACATTTCCTTTGTATTTTCTTCTAGTAGTTTCATAGTTTCAAGTCTTCCATTTAAACTTTTAATCCATTTACATTTGATTTTAGTAACTATGAGAGATAGGGAGTTAGATACATTATTCTGTGTGTAGTTATCTACACAGTATGAAGCGTTACATTGAAATTCATGAGGAACTACCACAATGTTTTCCAAAGCAATTGTAGAATTCCACATGCCCACTTATGGGATTTCTTCAAATCCTTATAAACACCTATTATTAGTGGACTACATTTTACCTATTCCTCTAGGTCCTTTTTATATGCCATCACTTCCATGGAGTCATTCCTCATTCATCAACAAAACATAAAAATTGATTATCAGGAATTCTAATGGATTCCAGTTAGGATTCACAACACTTTCCTTGTTGTATCATTGTTAGTGTGGGTATTACTGCCCTACCAGACTTTAGCATCTTTATAGTAATTTCCGTAATACAAGAATTTCAAATTAAAAACAGCACTGTTCTAAGGCACTAAGACATAGGGAGTTCAGAAAAGATTGATTGAGTACTGTAAATTTAAAAAATACAGATTACTCAGTTCAATGTAATAATCTATGACAATTTCTAACAGTTGTGGACTCAGGGAGATTTTTGTGGTCTAGTCAGTTGTATATAGAGAAATGGGTTTTTAAGTCTTACTCTATCAGTTATTAATTATTCACTCTTATGCTGATTTTGCAAACTTTCTGAGATATTTTCCATAAATATGATTTGTATTGTGGTTGTGTAAGTCATCTTTTTGTCATTATGACCAAATAATCTGATAAGGACAATTTAGAGCATGAAAAGTTTATTTGGGAGCTAGGGTTGTGGCTCAGTGGTAGAGTACTTGCCTAGCATGTGTGAGGAGGCATTGGGTTCAATTCTCAGCACTACATTAAAAAAATAAAATAAAATAGAGATATTGTGTGCATCTGCAACTAAAAAAAAAAGTTTATTTGGACTCATGGTTTCAGAGCTTCAGTCCATGATCAGCTGACTCCATCGCTCAGAGTCTGAGGTGAGGAAGAACATCATAAGCATGAACCTGTGAGAAGCCTGAGACCAGAATATAATTCCCAAGGGCATGCCCCCAGTGATATAGTTCCTCCAGTCATGCCCACCTGCTTACAGTTACCACCCAGTAGTAAATTCAAATTAGTCCTCCATTAACTAGATTAATCCACTTATTAGGTTATGGCTCTCATAATCCAAGTATTTCACCTCTGAACATCTTTTCAAGGCCTAGCACATGAGCTTTCGAAGGGATACCTAATATCCAAATCTTAACAGTGGTATTCAATTACTCTGGAACATAAATGTGATAAATTATATGGAGCACCTGGTATAGTTCTTGGCACATATTTAATATTTATTTAAATAGTAGCAAAACTATGCTGATAAGTGATTCTATATTTATGATATAGTAATCCTTCTTCACTGAAAATTTTTCTTTAAAAAAGTCTAATATAAAGATTTGTACTAGGTTACATATTGCTAACTTGCAATCATTTTTGATTGTCCATACTAGATAGCCTACTGTAAGATAGATGGCACACCTCTGTGTATTTTGTTTCTATTCTCTTGCTCACCTTGAAATACACCTTATGCCAATATATCCCATAAATATCTTTGTGCTGTTCAATTGCCATCTGGTACTTAAATTCCACAGGTAATATTGCATTATACTCAGTGATACAAGTTTTTAATAGCTATGAATCACTATAAATGAGTGTGGAATTGAAAGGCATGATCAACAAGAATCAAAACAGGTTGGTGATGACAGTACCAAAAGAGCAAGCAGTAGAATACAGAAATAAAAGCTTATCATAGATAGTCTTAGGATGATATTTAGTATATAAATGAGAGTTTTATTAGACTTGTTATTACAGCTTAGCTGTTACACTGAAAGAGGTGTGGTGAGTGTATTCTTATATGATTTATTTGAGGGAATATGAAGGTTTTTACGATTTACTGATTATTTTTAATTTTAAAAATCTTAATTATTTTACATAGGAGTTAAAATAATTTTAAAAACATTCTTTGCTCTTGTGTGGGAAGACTTATTATTTGGATAGCCTGCATTGTACTAGTGAAAAGATACTGAGAAACAAAACACAAAAAGGATCTGTAATCCCAGTGGCTCATAAGGCTTGAGGCAGGAGGACTGTGAGTTCAAAACCAGCCTCAGCAACTCAGCAAGATCCTAAGCAACATAGTGAGACTCTGTCTCAAAATAAAATATAAAAAGGGCTGGGATTGTGGCTCAGTGGTTAAGCACTCCTAGGTTCAATCGCTGGTACCAAAAACAAACAAACAAATAAATAAATAAAATAAAATAAAATAAAAAGAATGTTAATGCAGATTCTACTACATTCTAGCTCTGAAAATCTCTTTGAACCTCAGTTCCCTTATCCATGAAAGAGATACTATTGTTATTCATGTTTATCTCACAGATTTGTCCAAGGCAGTAGGTAAAAATGCTCAGATGATTCTACTTTGTAAATTCCAAAGTGCTTATAATCTAAGAATGTCTTATCATAAAGTTCTAGGAGGTAATCCCTGGAGTTCTTCCTTCCCCTATCCCATAAGAATTTACCAGTGGGGCTGTGGTTGTGGCTCAGTGGCAGAGCACTTGTCTAACATGTGTGAGGCACTGGGTTCAATTCTCAGCACCACATATAAAGCAAACAAATAAATAAATAAAGGTCCATCAATAACTAATAAAAAAATTTAAAAAAGAAGAATTTACCAGTGAGGATTTAAACATTATAGTGTTCTGCACCAGAAATATTCTTCGGCCAGGATTTGCTACCTAAGATGTCTCTCATTAGAAGATTTTTAGTATCCAATAATAGTCATGATTCTTCCATAATATCCTTTCATCCTGACCCAAATCTAGTCATCCCATTGGCCTTCACCTTATGATTGAAGTCTGTTTACCTCCCTATTATGTGATCATTGCATCAGTTAAGGTCTCTGCCCAGGAAAATGAAACCACACAGAAAGTAACTTTCTATGAGTAATTAGGTGCTCACAAAAGAAGTGTGAGCAAGTTACCTTTCGATATTTTGTTGTTATAAGAACACAACACCATAGGTATAACAAAAATAGAAAACAAAGAACAAAAATAAACAAGAAATTGGTGCTGTCACCACAGCGACTACCACTGCTACCATGTAGCCTGATGGTAGGTAACAAGGGAGCAGAATATCCAGCTGGTTCGAGGCAGAAAAAAAAATCTGCTAGAGCTTCCTTGCTAGCCACCATTGTTCCTAAATGCCATGTGAATGCAGCTGATTCACTTATAGAAACTGTTTCCACAGGAGTTTATATAATATGATTTTTAGCCTTCTAACCTCTTGTATTAGGTGAGTAAATCGAAGTGGGGGAAAGTGAGTTCAGCTCACTACCATAGTTTCTATACAGTAAGCATATTTCTTCAGTTGTTCCTGGTGGTCCTGGAGCTTCTTATGTACCATGCCCCTTCATATTCAACCGCAGCTGTAATTCAACCTTGGTCCTTTAACAATCATGTGAGTGGAGAAAAATGGGCCTCATTCTTAGGAGACATTATTGTTGGGTGTGGGGGAGACTCCCCGCTGAAGTTTCCATCTTGGGAGAATATTACATAATCCCTTATCCCTCCCCCTCCTCTCAGAAGGGCACCAAATTCACAAGTTTTCTTGACCAATCCCCGTGGGTCGCTTCCTGTTCCTGAGTCACCCTGCCAATCAGCACCCACCACGTAGCCTACGCAACCCTTCTTAAGCAAGCTTGCAAACTCACACTCTGTGCCCTCCTCCTCTTCTTTCTCTCCTCTCTCTGCTCTTTCTCACCCTCTCCGCTCTCTTTCTCTCTGCTCTCTTCCTCTCCCTCTCTGCCCTCCTCCTCTCCTCCCTCTGCTCTCTGACTCTCCTTTTCTTCCCCTTCAGGCAGCCCCCCAGTAGAGTCTCTTGGTTGAATCTCTGTCTCAGGTGACTCACTCGCCTTTCAATTATTATTAAGCTGTGATGCTTCTGTCTCTTGACAGTCCAGGGGATATGCATTAGCAAAGGTAATAGAAAGACTTTCTTGGACATGTATATTCTGAAGAAGCATGTTATCCTTACTGAAAAACTTATTCCAATGTATATTTAAAGGACACACTGATGAATAAAGAAGGTATTTTTGTTAGTCTGCATGTCAATGAAGTGACATATTTATCCAAGTGCAGTGTTTTTTATAAGGCAGTCATGTCCGTTTGAGTTTTCTGTCCTCATGATAGAATCCCTATCTTTATTAGAGAGTAAATTGATATACAGATTCTCTCCACATTTGAAGGCATTTACAAAGGATCTCTTCATTCCAGGATATAATTTAGAGCTTCTCTTTGTGATACAGGAAGAGTCCAAAAACTACCAATGTAGTCATGAAAAGGTACCACGGAGATCTCCTGCTGTGGGAAGAATAGTTAGATACATCTAACTACTATCCTTTTGGATCTACCACCTGGCCTGTTATGAGGCTGTGCGTCTCCTAGTTGTTCCTGGCCAATGATTAAGCATGGCAGGAATATTAGAGATGGCACATCCTGATAGGGCATTGGACTTCTTTAGTGGGCAAATTTGGTTGGGCAACTCTTCTAGCTGAGATTTTCTTAAAGTGTCACTACAGTCTGAGACTCTACCTGTCCAGTCCTTCTTGTTTTTTCCTTCCACATACCAGAACTGCATTGCAGTCTGAAGTCTATCTTTGTCTACTCCTGCTGCCTCTCTTTCACTCTTTGCAAATGTTTCCCCATGTCTCTTGAAAATCTACTTCTACCTTGTTCTCTGCTTCTTAGATAATGGAAATAGATACACTGACTTTAATGATTGCAATTACAAATTGTTTTGAAGTTGGTGAACAAAGGCAGAAATCCCTGAGATTAGAATTTAAAGAATTTAATTAAGCCCAGAGAAGTGATTTTAAAAAGAAAAAAAAAATAATGTATAACAATATCATGTAGATACTGAGATGGATGATACTGTAAAAGTTAAAAGTTTATTTCTTAGAGAACTTTAAGGAGAGAGCCAACATCTAGATACATACTAGCAATGCCTAAACCTGTAAGTATTCTCAATGACTGAGGGAACTCTCTTTGTTGCAGCCATTAATTTGTGCTGCTGAGCTTTTGATATCATGCTACCTAACAGGAATAATTTTAAACAGGTTATCCCTCATTATGGGTCCCTTATAATTTTTTTGTATGTGTTTATAAGTAAATGCATTTACATTTCAAATATGGAACAGAACTTGTTTGAAATAAGAAAACTACCTTTACTTACTATTGTTATTTCTGTAAAGAAGAACAAGTTACAAGTTCACATTCAACTATTAGTTTTCTCCAATGATCATATTACAATTTCAAACTTATTGAGAATATAATTATTTTTCAAGTTATTTGTAATTCATTCTTTCCTCATAAATACTAAGCCTTAGATGGAAAATAGTTTAAACAATTACACATTTTGAGTGTAGTCATAAAAGTAAATAAAATATATATCAATTTTTAAAGTTTTTCATTAGATTATAATGTTAATTATTTGTTTTTATCAAACAATATAATTTCAGAGATAGATTGCATTTTTTTTCCTGTTCCCTTAGCTCATCCTGAAGTTCATTCTGGGCATGTAACTGATTCCAATGGCAATTTCTCTTCATTCTGAATTTTTTGAACTCCTGGGAGCCCAAGCTTCAATATCTATTTTCTAAGGAAGGCTACATTTGTATAAGTGTATTAAGCCCTATTCCGTTCTGAAAGCAAATATCACTACATTTCTCTTTCCAGTTGGTAATAAAACTTTAAATCGAAATCTCTAGATAAAGAACTTTTCCTTCCTGGTTGAGGAGAGAGTCTGCTTTCCTGTTTACTTAACTTTTGGTGGTGATTCAGTGAATAAGACATCAGCCAAAGGGTGACTGTCTTCCTGCTTCTTTCTCTCCACAGGCTGTGTTTCACACAGAGGTAGGTATGATGAGTCACAGCAACAAGACATCTTGATTAGGTGTCAAGACTGCTTTAAAGAATATCTTCACCTGAGTTTTCAGGCCAAGGCTATGCTTTGGTATTCCTGGACTAGATATTCATAAAAATATGATGCCTTTTGCTTTCTTGGTGATCTCAATTGAAGAAAACTGAGTTCTAGTAACCATGGGAGGCTTATTTGTTGGTTGTTTCTTTTTGCTAATAGTGACATGTATTAAAATTAAAATCAGGAAAATATCTAAAATGGCTATTGAAATGAGGGGAAAATATATGCAAACAGAGATTATGATTTTTTTGTTTCTTATGAAATATACAAACTAAAGATTAAGAAGCCTCCAATAGTGGCCATAGCTTATGTCAAAAACAATTAGTACATTATAACACATTACCTATTTATGCATGCAATAAATAACTACTTGATTAATTTTCCTATCAACTATATACATAGCAATTTTCTTATTAATATACGTTGGTACCAAATCCATACATTTGTATGTACACTTCCAAAATTTTCTTGGTTTGGATATACAGTTATGTGGAATCATATCTAGGATGTGAGGAAATCATACTAAAACAAGTGGTTCTCCCGTACCACATCTGACATATGCCCTAGAGGCTAAGACCCTGATTCTTTTCGTCAAATGGAGTAAAAATTCTAGAAATTTAGATTCCTCTCAGTTTCTGCTGTCACTTAATTGTTGATAACAAATGAGAAAGAAAATCATTCAATTAAGCATGGTGTAGTTGACCTTCTAGGTTGTATCTCTACATTTGAATCTTGATCTCTCTCTAACTGGGTGACCATGGGCATTGCATTCCACTTTTTACAGTCACAGTCTCTACATCTGTAAAGTGAAGGGCTCTTATCAGATGATCCCCAACACAATTTGAGGTATGTGATCATATGAATTCATAAGGAATGAAAGAATGCTGTTGCTGCTGCTGCTGCTGGGGTGCTGCTGGTGTTGCTGGTGCTGCTACATGATGATGATGTCATCTTTGGTAGAATAGCAGGACAGGAGATCTACCTACTCTGATAGCCCAAATTATCACACTCTGTGCAATTGGATAAAGTGATTATGTACACGATGAGCAAAGTAGTGCAATTTTTTCAGGTTCTAGAATATTTCTAAATATTATCAGAGACTAATGGACTGCTTTTTATAAATTCAAAACTTTATCATTGTTTTCTCTGTTTTGCTGATTTTTCTGTGTCCTTCTAGAAGGCATGGGTGTGGACTGAATGAAATATCAAGATCTCTAGTAGTTCTGTGATTTCATGAACAATTACTTGATAATTCAGTATACTGAGAATGAAATAGAAGGGAAATTTTCATTTTTATTCCACTTTTCTCTTGCTTCTATTTCTCATAGAAAAAACAATATTTCTTTCCCAAATGACCACATCCCAGTGTTGTGCAGATAATTAAAACATCTAAAAGCAAAGAGTCATTTGCTGCTGAAACCCCTTAAGAATATTCAGTTACCTGTGTTTGAACTCAAAGGTTTATAAAAATTCCTTGTCCTCATTTTTCACACAATACTAAAATATTAATCCTGACAATAGTGTATGTTAGTTTTAGTAGGACTACTTTTTGGTGCCAAGTAATTAGTCTTACAAATGGTTGATTAAAAACCAGTACCATATCTGTATGTATTGTTGAATATATTATTATATTTTTAATGTTTACATATTTCAAATTATATGCATACTCTCCCAAGGGTGATTAGATCCTTCCTAGAGTTAGGATAATGAAGGCTTTATTTGTCTGAGGGGACACAGAGAAACATTTAAGAGAGTGATGCAATTAAACAATTATATAACATTTTGAAAGCATTCAATACTCCCTACCTTTCAATCTCCACTTCTGGAAGAATGCCTTTCTTAAACCAGCAGGTTTAGAAATGGTCAGCTTCCTCACACCCCTTCCATCTGTTAATTTTTTTTCTTTGTGAAATTTTATTTCATTTTATAAAATGTTTTTCTGAAAACCTAATGCTCACATTGAATTTTGAAAAATTTGCATTATTATATTGGGTTGTTTTATTTAAAATAATTAAAATTATCTTTATAGTATAACTTGTGAAAGTAATTATCACTCCAAATTATACCTTGTAAATAGTACCATATATTTAGCATGAAAAGAAAAATAAAATGGGGTGAAGACAATGTATCATAAAACAAAAAGAAGAAATTCTATAATCTGTTTTACTTTTGGTGTGGAGAATGGAAGGCAAATGGGGGAAAAGAGATAAACAGATAAAGTTTATAATTAATTCTAAAATTTTATTACAATTTATAATACCAATCTCTAGAAATGCAAAGAATTTGCCAAAATTGTTAATAAGTACAAAACTAACCAAAGTAAAATATGTAATTCTCCCTGTGGACTCTTCCTTCCCTAGAAATATAATTGGTGACAAAATTGAAGACAATGGAGAAAAGAAAATCCATAATATACATTATAATTTTCTAACAATTGTTAATGGACCCTTTTTTCATGTTGTTGTGTGACAACACATTTTTTTTCCTGCTTTCCTCTAAGTTAGACACTGTGTTATATTTATCTTTGACAGAGTATCTAGCATTGAATAGAATTCTAAACAGCAAATGATAGCATGATAGTTTTATTATCTATGTCTCTTAATAGCCCTGGCAAATAGCAAATAACTCCATTTCCTTTTCCCAGAGGAGGAAGAAAAATACAGGAGGAACTTAAATGAATGAGTTATTTAGCATGGACACAAACTCTTCCTAAATAAATAGCCTATTAAGAAGTTGGCAGTCTTATAAAAAGAAAATCAAAGTTCTGATGAGGATGTCTGTTTTCTTTTTTTTTTTTTTGTGGTTGTTGTTGTTGTTGGCCCTCGGCAGCACTGACTGTGTAGATATATGTCCTTGATAACTTGTGGCATCTTCTTGTGCTTACTTCACAGTAAAACGGGAGGACAGTATTAAATGAAAACAAAGCTCTCGTTCAGCTCAAGGAAGCTGTGAAATTATAGATGGTACCCAAGAGTAAGGCCTAGTATGTATCAGACCCTGTTGGGCACTATCAATTGAAGAGTTTTATATGGATTGTATAATGCTGGAAAAAAAGCCCTGCAAAACAGGTGCTTTGACTAGTTGTGTTTTATGAGGAAATTGAAGCTTAAGGGTTTAAGTATCTTACAAAATGTCACATGTTCCAGGAGGAGGAGGGTGGAAGTTTTATACCAAGCAGTCTGACTTTAGAGTCTACTGGTTAAAGAGTGTGTTTTACAACCTCCCTCAAACACTCTTCACAAACCAGTCAAGACACTGGGAATCACAAGTGTGTGAAGCCGCTATATTTCCAGCTTCATGTTCCCTAGGAAGTTGGTTATTTGCCTGGGATTCTGGCTCATGCTGCAGTGAAATACACTTCCTCTCTGGCTGATGTGTTTTGTTAGTGCTCACTCAAGAGCTACCATCAGAAGGGGGCATCTTCCAATAAGATATTTCTACAGAGTATTTTCCAAAGACTGCCCATGCAATCACTGGACATGGATCAGAGGGAGGTCCATGGAAATTACAAATGAACAGTCAAGGGAGAGTCTTTTGTGGCAAAATTATAGGAATGTCTCCTCAGGTCAAAGTCAAAGTAAGGATGAATTAACTCCCGAAGCAATTTCGAAAAGGTGAAATTCAATGATATTGCAGTTGTTGGACCAGGTGTTAAAATGTTATTGGGTGTTAATTTAATTTTCATCCTGTCAACACTCATCTGAACTGTAACAGCTGCTAAACACGGTTCCACAAGAGCAAACCATCCTCACAGAAGAAGCAGATGCCTAATCAATAGGGCCAATAGAAATGTATGGCTCAGTCAAGCAACTCACACGAGGGGGAATGAATCCCATAGGGCCCTGTCTAACCTGAATGGAAAAGAACTTTAATGATAGTGAGACTATTCAAGCAGTAAGAACAGGAGACTGAAAGTCCTGGATTTGCTTCTTATTCACTCTTTTTCTGTTTTTTAAAATTCTAAATGACCTTGTATTGGACAATGCCTCGGTTCCTTTGTCTCTCTCTGAGAGGTATTGCAACTGTTGTTTCAAGTCTATTTCTATTTTTACTGCTCTTATCATCTCACAGGTCTTTCACAGTTCAGATTAAAAATCACCTTTTTCTTAACAAAACAACTCCTTTAGCTTCTAATATTAAAAAAGACAATAATAATGATGTAGTAGTATTAATAGCTGTTCTTCATTGCAACCTAGGGTGGATATGAATAGGTCACTTACAAATGGATAAGAGGACTTTTGGATCAGAATAATTTCTTGACAACTATAACTATCCACATAATAAAGTATGCAATCTTCGCTTCTGGAGATTTACAAGCAAAAAATAAATTGTATGTTTATACTGAATGTAATTTTGCCTAGAATCTGTGATTTGACTCTGGTCACCTCTCAAAGTTCATTCTATCATAGATTTAATAGTTTTTCCGTTAAGTTAGTATACCTCATCCAACAAATCCCTTTGTGAATGCATTTCAGACATGTTTATGAATCCCTCTGGAGGCAGGTGATGTGACAGAGTTCTCCAAATCACAGGAGAGTTATGGCTTTCTGAAACTTTAATATTACTCAAAGGTTTAGGAGTTGTTTTTGCATAGATGAGAAGATTGTTTATTTAAAGAAGGAAAATGCAGACTTTGCCTGAATGTTAAAATGATGCATATTTCAAACAATTTGAATATTGAGATAGGCCCATTTGGCTTATACACAGGTATTTGGCAAATGGATCACCAGGGAAAAGGTTCACCATGGAGCCCTGCCTAGGATGTCCTGCTAGAAAAGAGACATTTCATTTTCATGGGCTTTATTAAACATCAAACAAACCATATCAAACCAAGAAAAAAAAAAAAACAGAAATTCACCTGTCTTCAACTTGGAATTTCAATGTTTATATTTCTTCTTTTCTGCTCTGTATTCCTATAGAAGGTAAAATACTTAGGAAATATGCAGTGGGAGTACTTTTAGCCTATATTGAAACAATAGTTCTATGACTACACTGCAAACAAGGTCATTTTAGGGAAAATAAAATAATCATGGCATATGTGCTGATGAACTGGCCTTTTTCATTTTTTGGAGATTAAGTGAATTGTTATTGGGGAGAATTCAGAAGGCCATGAGGTGCACATTGAGGGTTTTGTAGCATGAAATTCTTATCCCAAAACATAAATGCAAATGAGGCAGCCAAGAGGAACTGAGCAGGCTTTAAAGAGAACAATAATTTTGAAATGGCTATTTGGAGTTCTTAGTGGAAAAAAATATTAAAAAGTAAGATCAAGAATTATTTTTCTTAGCATTTGACTGAAACTGGGGACAAAAACCATATTGATTATGTTTAATATGACAGCATACTAATCCAATTTGTATAAAATATTGAAGAGTTTGGTGCAGGACTATGATATGAGGCATTCCTTCTTTTCTACCTCTATCCTCTCCCCTCTCTTCTTCCTTCTGCCATACCCCCCTCTTTTACAACTGGTAGGAAATGAATGTAGGCAGAATAATTTGATGAATGGATTTTGAACAATTTCAGTGAGGAAATATGTACTTACAGGTTGAACTGGGTTTCTTAGTGTGTTAACACATTATCAGAGTCATTTATAACCTGTATTCTTAGGCCTGTAAATGAATTTCATTATATAATTTATATAAAACAGACAATAGATTAATGAATGTTATTATTTCCTTACTTTCACTAATTAGATTATTACTAAATGATATTAGCTAAATTATGAAGCTTTTAATGGAAAATTGATGTAGTTATTGTGAGCTCTAGAAATCTTATTTCTTTGTCCTATCATTGGAGTGTATGTGGTGTGTGTATATCTGTGTGTGTGTGCGTGCACACGTGCATGTGCATGTGTATGCATTCATCACCAAAATTTGATATTTAAGTCAAATTAGATGACATCAGACTATAATAATCAGTCTTACACAGTTTATGGAAAAAATAGTATAAAAAATAAAGTTAAGCGAGAAATTGGCTCTTGTTCATCTTTTCACTCTGTTCTCAAGGATGTTGGTATAGAGATTAACAATTTCAGGAGCCACTTTATTTTGACCATGCTGAGTACTAACCAGTGTAGTTGTTTTGAAAAAGAGTGTGAAGGAAGAAAAAAATAAGAAGCAAGTAGGAAATACGGAAATTCATAGCATTCTGAAAATACCAAGATTTAACCAAACCCTAATTTTTAATTGGTAATCTCAAATTTCACTCAAGATTTAGGTGGGGGAGACATTAATTTCAAAGACTTTACTTATTTTCACAAGTATCCTTTATGGGGTTTCAGGATTACTGTAAATTTTCTAATATGCAGATATAACCGTATGACTTCTACCAGTATTGTCATACAAATACTCATTGCCTCTCTTCCAGGGAACCTCAGAGAGTTCAAATATAATACCTAGTATGTACACTAACATGTTCACTCTTTACATCTATGCTTAAATCTCAGAGTGCTCATCTTTCTTCCAGAATAGGGGAGGTCTCCACTTTTTTATTACGTGAACTGAATTACTTAATGTCTGCCTTCCTCAAAGCACCCCATGCTTAGCACACCACCTGGCACATTATAAGTTGAACTGGATGGAAATTCTCAAATACCTCTTCATATTTATTTGAAAAAGCTTATCCATATTTGCTCAATGGAGGAAACCAACACAAAGGGATTAAGATTTGCTCATGTCTCCTGATCTCTTGAAACTCTAGAATCCTCATTTACTGAGTTTTATTCTAAAGCTCTTCTTTAGGTAATTCTGTAATCCTTAAACTTAAATATAGCCTATGACTAATGAAAATTGAAAGCAAAGACACACATCTAAGCACAAGTCTAGAATTTAAAAATGTTGCTTCTTACGCTAATCCTGCTACTAATAAGTTCAGAAAAGTTGCTTATGTAAATATGAATATAAATCATTTCTGGGAAAGTTGTTTTCTTGTTTTATAATTCTAGCAACACTATACTGAAATTATGCTTTAAAAACATGTGGTAGACTCAGTGCTTTGAGAATTGTATATGTTATTCTTTATATCTTTTATTACAACCTACACAAACACACACACACACACATACATACATACGCACACACACACCCTCCTTTCTACTTTTTGTACATTCCTCCACTGGGGACACTCCATAGAACTTTGTGTTTCCTATTGTACCCTTGCTCTGAGAACAGTTCTGGAGCAGCACTGGTGCAGCGACAGGATTGGGAGTGACTGACCATAAGTGTGGGTGATCAGGAAAGCATCATGGCTTAGACTTAGACCTAGTTAATTCTATGACCTGCCTTAAATGACTTTATTGAGAACGTTGAATCAGACATTTTGATCGTTTTTCTGATAGTATTGTCATTCTGATTTGAACCCTGGTTGTTTCTTCACTTTTGTATTTTGTCCTATGGAATAACTGTGGGATCATATTGTGGCTTTTAAATGTTAATGTAGGATCTCCTTTCACTGTTATTGTAGGAGGTTAACATTTGTTGCTGCTTATAAGAAAAGGTTTTCCTAGGATAGATCAAGGGTGATTATTTGTTAATTGTTCTGTGTTTAGATTCAAGGATCCACATTCAGGTCCTCTCCGGGTGAGGTTTACTCTAGCAGTAGTAATTGAAATAGTACAGATATAACATACTCCAAAAAAAAAAATTAGTGTAGTAATGCACTAACTAATCTCCATGTAAGTTCAACTATTTCATGTGAAAACAAGCACTCACACTCAATTCTAAAAACACAGCTTACTCTCAGCTGTAATGATTACTAACCTAATTTTGACTTTGACTCCCAAGCCTTAATATCTCACTCAAACTGGATCTATCATATCAGAAGCCTTTGGTTTCCTAAAAATTTAGACTCTGTTCTATGTGCAGATATTGAAGATTTACATTTAGGGGAGAAATGACTGAAGTATCAATTTCTGTGCTTTAAAATATCACAGGAATGATGTAAGTGTGGCACATTTCCAAGAAGTGATTGGGAATAGATTTTATGGAACAAAATTTATTCATAGCATGTGACTTCTCTGTAAATTTTGGGCTGTAGTAAAAGAATGTGTGTTGGTTTGTAGACTCAAGAAAGAAAAAAAAAATAATTCGCTGGTATGCTATGGTAATAATAAGTTCCTAGAGGGACAGCAGGCTAAAAATAATTTATTGAAATTGCCCTCGATTTCTAAAGACATTTCTGAGTTCCATTTAGAACATAGCCATTGATTACAAAGTGTGATTTGAGAAGGCAAAAGAGGCCAATTTTCCTGCAAACAAATTAAGAGATGCATATTGACTGCAGGGAAGTATGTCATCACTGAGAAATCGAAAGCAATGGGACTTTAGGAAATCAATCAGCAGTCCAGTCAAATTAGATTTTTTTTTTCTTATAGTTGCTGGTATACTTTGTGGAATGTATATATTTTCAGAAGATACAAACTTTTTGTTCTTATAGTTAACCTGGATCAACAAATAGATATGTTGCAAGTTCTGACTCACTCTTAAAGTGTGTTTTGAAAACACTATAAAACCCAGATGTCTCATGGAACCTTGTGTAAATTTGGTGTGGTTTAATGATATTTTTGTCCCGGGGGTCCATGTTTGTTAATGTTCAACTCGAGCATCATTGGAGAAGGCAGGATGTTCTAATGTGAGACCTGTCACCATCTTGCCACACTTATTGTGATCCCTTTTGGGGACTGAGAAAAAAATAAAGTATCTTTTCAATACATATGGAAGATAATATCACTACATTCAAATCAGTCCACTTAAAGTTATATGCTATAAGAGTAAGGTCATTTCTTCCCTGAAGTAATGATGGGAAGATGTTCCTAAAAAAATGAGTCATCAAATAATGAGATCAGTCAGATCTCAAGTATATGATAATTTCTTTGAGTCAATATGTATGTTCACAGAGCACTGCGATACTAGAAACTATCTGTTTTTAAGATAATAATTCAGGGTTTTATAATTAAAGATGTATTATATGCCCTCAACTTTTTCTCTCTGGCATATGATATAAACTTTTTCTCAGAAATCTTAAAAAAAAAAATTAGAGAGTTGAAAAGATATACCGGGAGTGTATCAAACTCAGATATATTAGGTAGTTGATGAGCTGGCATTGAGGTGGTAGTGTGTCAGCTCTAAATACTTGAGCTTAACTCAACCTAAGGTTCAATAAGTACTATGTGCAAGGCTACCTGCACTGAAGGGTAGCAACATGCATTTGCATAGTTTTTATTCTCAAAGAATTTATGTTCTAATACTATGTCAATTAGTGCAATAGAGCTTCATAAAGCAGTGGTACTACAAATGTGTATTTTTTATGAGAAAACATGAATTTTCTTTCTACAATAATATGGGACAATAAAACCAATATTTAAAAATGTGTTGTTTTGCCATGCTTAATGTCACAAGCCAGCAGCTTGGGAGTCCTAGCCAGGAGGATTTAGAGTTCAAAGGCAGCCTTAGCAAAAGTGAGGCACTAAGCAACTCACTGAGACCTGGTCTCTAAATAAAATAGAAAATAGGGCTGGTGATGTAGCTCAGTGGTTGAGTGCCCCTGAGTTCAATCCATGGTACCCCTCCAAAAAATGTTTGTTTTTTTTTTTTTAATTTTAGAAGTGATAGGGATATTAAAAACAGTAACAAAGATTGTGGGTTTATGATTGAAAAATCAATACATGTGAAAAGTGAAAAAAAAACTGAATAGCATGATGAATTTGGAAAGTAAAATATAAAGCATTTATAATTACACCACTAAAATGTGAATACTGCAAATAGAGGTAAGCCACAGTTGACTATTGTTGACAACATTCATTTCCAATATTTTCTCCAGTTTTGTTTCAAGATTACAGAATAAATGTAGGCTGCAGTGTTCCTTTTCAGTCTCAAACCTTGGCAATAACATTATAAAATAAATAAATGCATGTGTGTACGTGTGTGTGTGTGTGTGTGTGTTTGATAGTTGATAAGCAGGGAAAATAATGTATAATTATTCTCTTTAGGAAACTATGTGGAAGCATATTGAAGAAGGGAACACACACAAAAATTCATGGGACGGACAAGTAACAAGGTTGGAAACTGCTCAAAATGTGTTCCTCAGACAAGATATTAAATAGCACTGTCCACTCCCATCTTGGGAGTTTTATCTTTCCCTAGATGGGAGCAGTGAAGGATTGGACTGGTATTTTTCCTATACAAAAAAAAAAAGATATATATATATATATATATATATATATATATATATATACACACACACACACACACACACACACATACACACATGTGTATATATATATATATATATGTATATAGTTATATATCATATATAACCCATATATGATTTACAATTATGTTTTCAGAGCATTTTTAAAACAGGAATCACTATTATTACATATATATAATGTATGACTTAGTTAAAATTTTTTGTAAAACAATTTTAACAATTAGAAAATAATAACCACCAGATGCAGTATAATGAATTTAAATAATTAGATTTTTATGATTTTAAACAATGCTGCATTGAATATCCTTATATAAAAATCTTTTAATTTATTTGCCTTTTCTCAATATATTTATTGATAAATTTTCATATCATTCTATAAAAGTAGAAATATTTAGATTTTGATTAGCTTTGCTTTATACCCATAAATTAATTTGAATAGAAATATTAAATTTTTACAGTATTGAAACTTACCATGTATGTATGGTGATCTAGCTTTACTCAAGTGTTTATCTTACTCAATACTTTTATAGTTTTATTCAATTTAATCATAAATATTCTGGATAAGATAAATCACAGGCTAGTAAAATCATAATTAATTAGGATAAAGTTTATGTTAAAGTACTTTCATATTTTCCTTGCTCTTATTTTTTCCATTTTCTAACGTATAGACAGAGATTTACTGATTTATGCACACTTAATTTTTAACTACCTACTTTTCTTAATTTTTTAATGAATATTAATATTATTATTTGTCTATATGCCTTTTAATAATTACTGTAATATCAAGGTTTATTCTGATTGCCAAGTGTTTTTTATTTCCCCAATAGGCATTCCGACTCAAGCTGTATACATTTGCAATATCTGATTTTTAACCGCACACTCTCATCCTATTGACCCAGAGTGAAAATTGATACTCTTATCTGAAGGACTGTTCCCTTGAGTATATTTAAACCAGACCAATCTCTGTGTTTAATCTGGGTTCATCAGGAACCATTAGGCTTGATTGGTTTGTTTTTCTCCCCCTCCATCTCAGGACTTGATTCTATTGAGTTAACAACTCTTCTCCTCAGAGAATAGCTACTACAAGCCTGTTTCAAGTAATTCCAATATCTCGCTTATAGAAATTGAACTGATCTTTTTTCCCCCTTTTAGTTTTATTTGAAGAACTGTAATGAATTCTGCATTTGCTCAAATCTTTGAAGATCTGTGAGGATAAAACAGTCACTTGAATCTCTATCATGTCAGCATGTTATTTATCATAGTTTCCATTCTTCATTGTTGAATCATGCAATTCAGTTAAAAAAGAATAAGCATAATTTATTGAGGACTCATAAGTTGGTATCCAATAAATCCTCATTAATCATGCTTTGACTAACTTGTGATCAATCTTATTTCAAGAAAGAATAGGTATATGCTTATCTTTCCAAAATACCAGAAAAACAGATTAGTAAGTCTTTTGGTATTGTAAATAAGACTGTGGAAAAATTTTTAAGCACAGACTATGTCTTTTGAAATATTCCAGAATAACACATTACTCAGAAAATGAGCAATTTATTGAAGCCCCAGAAATTGCATTCTGTGAGCCCATCACAGTTTTTATAAGTGCTTAATTAAGTTGTACTGCTAATATGTAGAATTCATTTCTCTGTACTGTTAAAATTTTACCCAGATTTTGCTATAGTAATTTTGAGGCATTTTCAGGCATATAGTAAGTAGAAAATCATTATAGTATTATTTAGGAAATATAGCAGAACGTCTTATATAAAAGAGCTTGAATAAACATTTTACCTTTTCTCAATCCAATCATTTATCACTTAACTGAAAATGCTGCATTCTGCATACTTTATACAGTTACTTATTGCATGTGCTTAAGTCTGAAGGCCACCTAAGGTGACAAGTCAACAAAATGCTGTGGACTCATTATGGTGTAGTAGATTACTTTTATTATAAATTCACAAGATGATTTTGTCTTCAGTTTTTGAACTCTTTATGTCAAAGAGCACAGTGGCTTTTTCTGGATTGTCTATAAAATCATAATTGGTATGAAACAGCTTTGATAATTGCCTTGGATACAATATTATAAGTAATTCTCAATTTCACTTAAAATATTTTAACAGGTTGTTATTTATAAATAAATACTGCTGGTATCTTGGAAAAATAATAAGTTTCTGTATATAAGCTCCTAAACACTTTCCATTATGTAACTCAAACACTTAAATTGCACTTTAGAGTAAATTCTGGGAAAACTATACTTACAGTATTATACTACTGTAGCACAAATTTTAGATATGGCTGATTTTTGACTTTTAAATACTTGATGTTATTTTTTCCATGTAAACAAAAGGAAAATCCAACATAAATCGAATTCAAACTATACCTTTTCAAGAAATTTTGTACATGAGTATTATACAGGCTGTTTGGCTGTTTAGAGAGCTTTTGTGTTGCTGTGACCAAAATACTCAAGGAGAACAACTTAGAGAAGGAAAAGTATACTTGGGGTTCTTAGATTCAGAGGTTTCAGTCCATAGATGGCTACTCCATTGCCCTGGGCCCAAGTGAGGCAGCACATCATGGGGGTAGGGCCCAGCAGAGGAAAGTTTCTTTGTTTATTCAGGGTCAGAAAGCAGAGAGAGAGAGAGAGAGTGAGGGAGAGAAGGGATAAAACAACCAACACTTCCAGGGCACTTATCAGTGACCCACCTCCTCCAGCCACCCTAGCCTGCTTATAGTTACCACCTAGTCCATTCCTACTAAGATGGACTGATTGGATTACATCTCTCATTATCTAATCCTTTCTTCTCTGAACATTCCTGCATTAATTCAGGAGTTTTGGGGGGACACTTCATATCAAACCATAACACAGGCTAATACTGTGCTGTTATGACTTAAATATTTAAGTTCAGAGAACTAATCTATTACTGATAACTCATATTCAAACTTGCTGAAATACTAAATATTAAGTCCCCTTGAATCCTGAGATAATTTTCTCCCTTATTCCAGGCAGACACACAAGAAGCATTTTAGAGAAGACAGTCTCAGGAAAATAGCAGAACAAAGGTATACACCTATCATTCTTATTTTTACATATATTTTATTTTACTTATTTTTTTAGATACTGGGGATTGAATCCAGGGGTGCCTAAACACTGATACACACCTCCAGCCCCCTCCCCCTCTTTAATTTTTTTTTTTTTTAATTTTAAGACAGGAGCTCAATAAGTGTCTTAGGGTCTTGCTAAATTTCTGAGCCTGGCTTTGAACTTGTGATCCTCTTGCCTCAGCCTCCTCTGTCACTGGGATTATAGGTGTGTGCCACCATGACTGGCACTTATATTTTATATTTTAAAAGGTGCCATCTGAGGTATAAGACAAAAAGTGCATGACTACACAGAAGCAGCTCTTTCCCTGAACCTTCTCTAGAAAAAAATGTACTTATATATGAAGAAGGAAGTTTAATAAGATGCTGATGTGGGTTTCTTATCCCTTTCTCTCTCTCTCTGTCTTGAATTAAATCTAAACTAATAGGGAATAGTAGCATTCTCTGATAAATTTAGCAATTTAAATTAAATAAAATCTATATTGCCATCTTCTTGTGTCTTCTTAGGAAAGGAGAATAAAATGAAATGGCTAAATCAGTTCTCTTAGCACCATTAAGATTTAAGATATCAACAGATGGACTTTCTTGGTGAGGTGAGCATAGCTTTGGGAGTCAAAAAAAAGTAAAGAAAGAAGTTGGAGGGGACTTGCCATGGCATATGTGGCAGGGACCATTGATAAGAGACCATAGAACTGGACATCTCAAATTATGCCAAAGTATAGGTATCAACGTCAGAAATCAGACTGCAAGTGGATGTTAGTGGATGTAGCTCTAGGCAGATGGTGATAGAGGGCAAGATGCCACCATCTGCCAGATTACCTTTCACCTCTGTGACCTTGGTATTTACATACAGCACCAGCAAGAAGGGGAAAGGGAAGAGTGATCCTTTAGCCTAGTTTAAATTGGCAAAATGATGTATTTTTTCTCTAGGGCAGAATGAGTTTAGAACTTAAACTATATTGAGTTATAGAAAACCAAGAAAATTATAATTTTGCACAACTGAATTTAAAAATATTGTGCCTGCTACACTAGTCTTCATGCCAGGATGATTGAGTTTTTTTTTTTTTTTTCTAACATGGAATATATCACAATACCCTTTTTTTCTTTGTTTTGTGTTGTTTGTTTGGTGTTTTCTTTATTTTGTGTTGTTTATTTACCAGGGATTAAACCCAAGGGCTTTTAACAACTCAACCACATTGCCTGCCCTTTATATATTTTATATTGATACAGAGTCTTGCTAAGTTGCTCAGAGCCTTACTAAATTGCTGAGGCTGATTTGAACTTATGATCCCTCCTGCCTCACTCTCCTGAGCCATTGTGGATTATAGGCATGTGCCACTGGGTGCTGCTATACCTCATTTTTATGAACGTAAAATATACAGAAAAATAAGAACATTAATAAATGGCATCACCATAGCAAGTTTTCTCCTTATTTTCTCATTTGCACTGATGGTCTTGACTCTGTAGTTGCATGGTTTGGTGCTAAAAGGAATAGTTTACTTCCATTTCATTTTTATCCACTTAAGATTGATCTGAGGAATATGTTCCCCTGTTTCTCATATGGGAGATATAAACTTTATTCATAATTAAAATCTCACTAGGTAATGATATTTTGGTTATAAAATAATACCTTTAACTGCTAGTGACTCTGAAATTTTTCTCAACAAGGACTTTAGAGGAGAAAATCTGGGTAGATAGTGGTAAAGGTGGCTGTGTTTGCAAAGATGGCACCTCATTATTATTTGGATGGAGACCATGGGAAAGTCAACAAGGTTCAAACTTATCATCCTGACTTGCCACCCTTCACTTCCTGCAAATGTGGTCCTGGTAATACATTCTTTAATGATAAGCCTTCTTTGGATACTTGACTCTGCTTATATATATTTTATTTTATTGCTTTATTCAATCTGCTTCATGTAATGTGGTCAGGAATTAGAAAAAGATGATGATCCTTAGTCATTATGTCAATGAACAGATTAACAACAAAAAAAAATCCATAATAAAAAGTGTTTGTAGATCTGTTAGAACCAGGTTTGTGTCTGAAACCCTCAAAAACAAAATTAAAAATTAAATCTGTAATTTTTATTTCTAAACCACCTTAATTTATGTCACAAGAGGAATTCTGGATGTGTCATTTACTGCTGTTTGTGCTGTGTACATTCCTTAATCCAGCTGTTGCACCTCATTCTTCACTTAATTAAGATACAAACTTCCTTTAGTTGGAAGATGGCAAGACAGCATTGTCCTGTTTCTGTGCCATAACTATCTTGGACAAGGATATATAGAAGACACAGAAACCATAGGATTTAATGAAGTTGATTTAATTCCTTAAATGAAATCTTTAAATGAAAATATTGAGGATGTTTATTCAAGTACTAGAAATTCAACAGCCCATACAAAAAAAATACTCATTTAACATATATTCATTAAACCCATACTATGGAAACAGAACTGTCTTATTTTTATAAGCAGAAAAAATGATTCTCTCTTTTTTATAGTAGGAAAAAAATGATTCTTTCTTATAGTAGAAAAAAGGATTCTCTCTCTTTTTTTTCAAGAGGTTCATGGGTGAACAGATAGCAGATTTAGAAAAAAAAAAGTAGCCTAGATCATTGTACATACTATGAAAAATATTTTAAAAGCTTTGCTAATAGAGTAACTGGGTCTTTACTTTAGACTGATCTTCAGCTTAAGTAATAAGATAACCTTGTGAAGATTGCAAGGGAGAGTTTTGGGAGCAAAGGGAAAACTATATGAACAGAAATTCCAGTGTGTAAAAGCTTATTGGATGAGGATGATGGCAGCATGAAAGAAAAGAGTTTAGAGAACCAGGTGTGGGCTGATACTATAGATATCAAAGAAATTAGATTTTATTCCAGCAGCACTGTGGGCTTACTGCAGAGTACCAAGCACATAAAGTGATTTGTTTGATGATTTAAACATGCTTCTCTCTTTATACTGTAATATCAGTGGCGAAATAATATGATATTTGGAATTCATTCAAAAAACATTTTGGGAGGTGGTGGTTAGATAGAGGCCAGTGAGGTTAGTGAAATAAGATCAGCCATAAATTTGTGAAGTGTTGAAGTTGGAATTCATGATACCATTACTTCATCTTATATATATGAAAGTTTTCATAATGCAAATTTTAAAGATCTACAAAGACAGCGCTTTCCCTCAGTGTGAAAAGCAATAGTGTGCCCAGATATGGGTGTGTAAATACTGACAGAACATTCTTCTTGGGAGTGCTGGTCAGGTACAAAGACTGGATAATAGTGCTACATATTGAGCAGAAAAGAAAGGACAGTGATTGGGGCATGGAGAGGGCACCAGAAATCAAAGGTTCAGTTTTCGACAGCGTAAGAGATGTGTTTTAAGCATCTAACTGCAGTTACCAAGCACTTTGGCCCTTTCCTCCTGTCTTCCACTATGACAGTGACATGTCTCAATGATTCTATGTTTCTGGGATCTGACTTGTGACACTGAGCTGCTCTACTCCAGTCCACCAGGGTTGTGGCACACCAGCAATGTGCAGAGGATTAAATGTTGCTGAAAGTCATTGAGAAATTATTCTTACCAAGCAAAGGAGACAGATATAGTCAGCGATGAGAATTTCAGCTTGGAAGTCATTGGTCTATGGATTGTATTTAAGCCATGGGATTAGGTCAGATGACCTAAAGGGGATGATGGTTTCTAATTGTTTTTATACTTTGAGAAATGGACTCAAAAAAACAGTAAACAAAACTCCCCCCAAACTAAGAAGTTCTTGGAAATTAAAGGGTAAAATTCACGGGCTTGGATTTGTTTCTATATTTAGGTGAGTTATGTTTCAAAATTTGTAAAATGGGCATTTTAAATCAATATTTGAAAATTTTTCTTCATTTCTATATTAATCCGACAAAATATGAATACCTTACTCAAATTATACATCATCTTAAGATTATGATCTGTTACTATGAATTTCCTCATAAATCCCCAAGGTTTAGCAATGTAGTTGAAAATGGAGAAAGTTATCACTTAGAATGAGTTTGTTTTTCCTTTCCTAAAAAGCAGGTAACTTGCTTTAAAACATAATAAATAGGATTAAAGATTGTATTATTTCTTGGTATAACTTTCTCTTACAGTGTATTAAGTTTTGCTTTAATTAGGTGAAATTAGGCATTTCTAAACTGATGATAAATGTTGCTTTAAAGTGCATATGAAATTATGGTTGTGGTAATTTGTTACATTATAATGGAAATTTCACACTTCCACAATAATATGCCTAATTCCCATTTTGTTTGGTGTAAGAGTCCTGTCATGAGTTACCCACTCTTTTTCTTTTCTTTTCTTTTCTTTTCTTTTTGTGGTGCTGGGGATTAAACCCAGGGCCTTGTGCATGCAAGGTAAGCACTCTACCAACTGAGATATATTCCTAGCCCCCAGCTCTTTTTCTATATCTACTTTTCCTTTCCCCAGCAACTACATGAACATCTTCACTCACTTGTACTTTCCCCAATGCTCAGTCTCCTAAGCAAATCCTAATCAAATGGATTGGTGAGATTAGTAGAAAACTTCTTGAACCAGACACGACTTTAAAAAATTTCTATGTTGCATTATTTCCTTTTGAATGGGTTTTCAACTATGGTTTAAATTTTATTAATCTTAGTTAGTGTTTCCTTTTGGGCACTCTCCTTAATCACTGTTTTAACATAGCTTAGAGTTCCTTCTTTGTTCCTATGCAGTTCATTAAAGTCCCAGACATAATTCTGATGTGTGGTTTTATACTGCTATAATCCATCCTAAACTTATTCTACTAATAGCATGGCTTGTCTCAAGCTCTGTTCCCACATAAACATTCTATCATAAATATTTCATTAAGGTAAAGATGAATTTTGGGTGACCTTTATGAATTGTGTATTTTTATCTATTTAACTGGATAAGAACAATTATAACTATTATTTTTTACACTTTAAGGTATTTCAGCTCCCATTATAAAAATATTACATGACATATTATTTGATTCTCATATGACCTTATTAGTAGGTTCTGATAACATTCCCATTTAGAAAAGGAAATGGTTAGGTAATTTGTTCAATGTTAGGCAGTTATTAAAGTGTAGAGGCAGGATTCAAAGCTTACTCTGTCTTGTGCTAAAACCTAAATGGTGAACTCTGCTGTTTGCATTCCCTATTAGTCAGAGAAGGCTAACAGCTCTGTCAAACAGGATCCAAAGCCCAGTGATTTAGTAAAGCAAAACTTTGTCTAGCTCATGTCCAAGTTCAATCGGATTGCCATGCAACCCTGAAGGCTCTTTGTATCTAGAGTCTTTTGCCTTACCCTCTAACTTCAAGGCTCAATATGGTGGTCATTAGCCAGATGTAGTTATCAATTAAAATTAAAACTTCAGCTCCTTAGCTGCAGAAGCCACATTTCAAGTCCAATAGTTTCATCTGACTAGAGACTATTTCATTGAAGAGTAAAGCCATTTCATCACTACAATATTTTGCTGGACAACCTGAACTAGAGCCTCTGGGTCTTCAGGGCCCCTATGTCAAGTTTCCAGATGAAAAGAAGGGAGCAAACTCTGTGAACCAGACTGAGGTTCAATAGATTATGCCCATCCACTTTCCATTGGCCAGAACTTACAAAAATGGCTGCACCTAAGTTCAAAACAAATTAAGAACTGTGGTCAGGCTCTGTGTCCAAGATCAAAAGGAAAATGGCTATTAATCAATAATAATTGAACAAATTCTGCTTCAGAATTTTTCTAAATATTTTTCTCTTTTAAACATTTACTGAGTACTTATCATACATCACTCTTTAACCATTTGAAGTGCATTTAAACCCCTTGTGGCAAATTTAAGAACACTGGATTATTGTTTAAATAAAATTCACAGTCTTTCCCTCACCACTGTTTGTGGGGGGTTTTCTTCCACAGTCTCTAAATATTGGACCTGACATATGACTTGCTATGTTAATGTAATATGAGCTAAATTGACATTGTTATTGTGTAGAACTGGGTCTTAAGTAGCACATTCTGCTGTTCAGCCCCTGGAAGCTTCCAAGCTCCACTGTAGGGAAAAGCATGCTTCCAGGAAGTCACTGCATTTCTAACCCAGGTCTCAGAATGAGGCACATGGAACTGACCTGGACAATGCACAGACAGATGCCCCCATCCAACCTGCATACCCACAGATTAAAGAATGAGAAAGTTCTATTGTTCTCTGTCTGTGTGATCTTGAAAATGTGCTGTGTAGCAAATACACATTTTTGACACACAAATTATTGTAAAGGAACTGATACTCAGAATGGTTAAGTAGGTGTTCTAGGTCACTTGACCATTGAATGAAAGAACTGAGATTCAGACTAAGACCCTCTGATCCAAAACACTCATCTTTAACCATTATGCAACACTGCCTCCATGTAAATATATTATTATCAGGTACAATGGCACATTTTTTAGAAAATGTGAAGACTGTTCAATGTCCCTAATAAATAGTTTAATGTTCTCACTTCTGTGCTCTATCTGTAAATCTATTTCACACATGTATGTTTGTACACATGTGAACATTAACAATGGGTACAATTTTGAAGTTTCCTAAAGAACATGATTTCAAGTGTATTGTTAGATTGTGATTTATAGTAAGTTTTTTCTTTTGATAAGTGAATTCTTGGATAGGTGATTTTTACGGACTACTGTGGCAGAGGAATGAATACACTACAGGAGATCAGGCAAATATTCCTCCACATTAGGTCTGAATGAAGATCTCAACAATTGACACAATTTGGAAAGACCTCATGACATTTGTCAAAATGGGCTTGGTTATGACTAAAATGGTACATGGATGGGCAAGTTCTTGCTAAGCAGCAAATAATACTTGTAAATGCTGAAAATAGGAAAAATAAATAAATAAGATACTAGGAAACCTTGTTTGAAAAAGTGTTAGTGTAGTTGTGAAATGCTAGTGTGATTGAAAAGAATTAACTAGTTTGTTGCACCATTAGTATGTGCAAAACATGTGCAAAGTGGATAAAAGAGGATTTTAAAATCTCTAAAACTGTCCTATTTGTAAAATTTCCTTATGAGTTTTTTTCTTATTTTTGATGTCATTGTCGTGTTAGGTTAATATTATATGGCTCTATAATCACTGAAGCCAGTAAGAATCTAATAAAATGAAAATAGAATATTTACCTGCTGTGATTACAGCCTTGTTATTCAAAGTGTGTGGTCCATGGACCAGCAGCATCACCAAGGAGATTGTTAGAAATGTTTAATTACTGGTCCTACTCAAGACCAACTGAATCAAAATATTTATTTTAATAAGATTTCAATTTTTGATCAGAGATAATAATAGGAAAAATTAAAGGCTGTTGTCCAGATGTCATCAAATTGCAGTCTTATTAATCAAGTTGATTTTTATATAATAATAAGGAAATGGATTATTTACTATGGTCAAATGGAAAATGAGATGAGGAGAAACGCAAAGATGTTTGCTACCTTGTCATTTAATATATACCAGTAACTGGCCAAAGCAGTGTGAAGAGAGATTTTTTTGTTGTTGTTTATTTGTTTTAGCAGTCAAAACAGCAGAGAAAAGTAGCCAGCTCATTCTTTCTTTGTAGTTTGTAATCCTATTTTCAGATCTGCATATTTTTAAGCAGACTTGGTACACACAAAAAGAGAAATATTATAAACTTACTTTGACTAAAACCTTTAATCAAACCATAATTAACAAATAAAATGAATAGCTTTGGAAATTAGAAAAGACTTAACATTAATATCAGTAATGTGCTAATTTTCTTTTCTTTCTATTGACTTTAGGAAGATTTGGGATATAATGTATTCATAAGAATGAGATTTAGTCCTGTTATTTGATGCCTTAATTCCGTATCTTTATATTATGCCAAAACATATTTGTTCAAATAATATTCAATTTAAATTTGATATAAATTCACATAAATTATTATGAGTTTCATTTCTGGTGAAATATCTATAATGAATATGTAAGTGAAAATGCTAAACATAACAGAGACTATAATGAAGTTCTTGAAATATTTTCTTTTCGAGAGAATTTATACGACCAGTTGTCATGTCCCAGTTCAAATGCCTTTAATTTATTCTTAATTGATTACAATTGAGTCAAAGGATTCTCTGTCAAGTAACAACTTTTTAATTTATGTTGTTTGTTCTTCTCCTGTTTGGGTAGGGAAGTATTAGGAACATGAATCCTGTTATTGTAAAGTGTTTTCGTTGTTGTTGCTACTGCAGAAAGTTTCTTTTGATCCAATGTCATGCTCTCAGCATTGCTTATTCTGTACTACCCCCCCCCCCCC
>NW_025999900.1:31579100-31716701 GCF_001458135.2 Marmota marmota marmota | reverse complement strand
CCC
Organism: Marmota marmota marmota; assembly: GCF_001458135.2. Lineage (NCBI taxonomy): Eukaryota > Metazoa > Chordata > Mammalia > Rodentia > Sciuridae > Marmota > Marmota marmota. Next base: position 31,716,698 of record NW_025999900.1, on the reverse strand, counting down.
CCCCGTGTTTTAGTTTCTATGATTATTGATGTTCTGTGAATCTAAAGAAGCTATTTCTATGTGGGCACTTTAGAAAATAGTAAGACCAGCTAGTCTTTCCAAAATGAGGACAGGTGACATCACTATTTCAATAAATATTTAAATAGTGATGTCATTTGTCCAAACCTTGGGCTGTCTGTGCAATAGTTTTGTTTAAAAATATCCACCTGCTGATGTTGAAGGCCACATTTGTTTTTCAGGGTTATCAACCTCCTGACACCATGACTTCAAGAATATCAGGAAAGCCCATTGCTTTCAAAGGGCATCTGTACTGCATACTAATAGAATGTTTTCTTTCGATTATTTGACACACATTGTCTTTTTAAATGAATTTATTTACATGAGACACTTTATATCATTAAGAATGAAACTTGGGGCTGGGGCTGTAGCTCAGCAGTAGTGCACTTGCCTGACATGTGTGATGCACTGGATTTGATTCTCAGCACTGCATATAAATAAAGGAGAAAAACATTTATTTAAAAAAATAATGAAGCTTAAAAATGACAAATATAATTATTGATATTCACATACATACCACTGAATTCATTTATATTATTACAATTTGTAAACATTGAATTTTGTTCTAGAAAACAATATTTCTTAGGGAAAGATGTATAGTAAAGCTTGAGAGGTTAATTGATTAAAAAGGCTAAATGCTCTTAGTAGGTTGAATAGTGAGTTCTAAATCCAATGAGAAATGTCATTGGGAAGGCAGAGGAAGATTTGAGGCACACACACAAACAGGGCACAGTCAATGTACAAAGGAGAAGAACCAGGGCTGATGCTTCTATAAGCCAACAAATGCCAAAGATTGCCAAAGACTCCAGAGACTGAAAAGCAAGGAAGAACAAATTCCTGGAGTCTTTGAAAGGAATATGACTGAGTCAGTCCTTTGATTTTGGATTTCTCATCTCCAGAACTATGAAAGAATAAAATAATTAAAATAATTTTCATTATTTTAAGCCACTGATTTTATGGTAATTTATCACATCATTCCTAGGAAACTAATACACTACTGTACTAAATAATTCTAAAATCTTCTTGCAAAGCAAAATATAAATTTATTGCTTATAACACGGACCAGTGTGTTGACAAGATTGGGCTATGCTCTATACAGTTGTTTATAGACACAGGTTTTGTACACCACATGGTTGTGCTATTCTCAAAACATAGCATCTAGCATATTTGCAAAAGGGATAAAATCATAGAGGACCATGCACGGAAGTGATGTAAATTACCTCTACTCATACACATACTCACAAAACCAGATTTAACATGACTTCAACCTAATCAACAGGATGTATGAAAGAATGTCTCCTCTGAGTATGAAGACAGAAGGCGAACACTTAGTATTTTCTCTGCCAAAGTCTGCCCTTCCAAGATGAAGCATCTATTGCACTTTTACTTCTAAACATAAAATGCTCCAATGATCTTTCCAATGAAGAAGACAACCCTGAGTTCATCCTGTAACTGTCGCTAGCTCAAAGTCTAGAATCTGCAGAAGACATATTGTCTTTTCTGCACAGGCAGCGCCTGAAAAGACCATTTATCTGACCTTTTCCCCCAAAAGTTAACCGTAGTATGGTAACATTGTCATGTGAAATGATAAAGAAGGAGGTCCTCATACTACATGCTAGTATAGCATGAACTTGTTAAACATGGTGAAGGCCATCTATCCTGGAGGAGGAGAAAGTTCCTTGATTCCATCCTAATTTGACTCTCTAGTAGGAATCGCTCTTGGGGGTGTTGGCTCTGCCCTATGAGAATTGTTCCTTGTCTGTTATTTCCCTGTACATTTGAGGTAAAGAGACATGCCCTTTGGGAGGACTGCACAGGTTTTATAACCTGTTTCTGTAGCCAGGTTTTTAGCCTGGATATTGTTAAGATTTCCTCCAAATTCTTCATTGTTTTAGATCAAGCTTGTGTATTTCTCAGTAGAATTCTGTCACAAATACTATCTACTGAATTATTTGATTCTTGTCAGTCCCATATATCAGTAGCCACACCTAAATTTCCTTTTTAGAACATAGCTCACAAATGTGCTCATTTCCTTTATTTCTCAACTTCATGTCTCTGACTTCTGTGCTTCAGACCAGCTCCATGGAAGCTACCAGGCTTCTTGAAAGTTGAATCCCTAACCCAGTTTGGGCACAAAGCTGAGTCACCTTGTTCAACTGAGAAATTTCAATGGATTAAAGACTTTTCTAATCCTATCATGTACTATTTGACATGTCAAGGAGGGAAAGAAAGGCAGGAATTTCTAGATTCTCATCCTGTTTGTTTTTGCTCGAAAGCCTGGCCAATTTTTGCTTAGTCCATCTCTTTTATACAACATATTACTAAACACAGTGAAAACAATGAACATATTCTCTCAATGGCTTGTTTTCCCCTGGACAAGTTCACCAGGCACAGGATGCAGGTGGTGGTTTGCCAAGTGTGTTTGGTACACTGTATGAGCTTCCAGCCTTCTGACGTATGATAACTGTTTCCTCGTCCTCTACCATCTGACAACCTGACCCCACACATATCATTCTATTGTGGCAGCATCCTACTTCAAATTTCCAATTTCTGCATTATTCAAAATAAGATAACTGCTGACATAAACAACCCTAAAATTCAGTGACTTACTAATAAGGACTCAAATCACAATCTCTGCAAGCTGTTCCACTCAGTCAATTCAAGACCAGGTATGTCCCAGCATGAACATGTGACTCCAAGAGACAGTAGGAGAGTGGTGAGAATAGAGGATCATGGAAAGGGAAACAGTACACAGCAATTCAACCTAAATTCTGTGAGCCAGAACTCAGAGATATATACCCAACCTAAGAACAAAAACACTGGCATTAGGATCTGCTTGTATACTGAAGAAAATGAAGTGCTTTTAGGGAACACATAACATTGTTTCAAATATTTCCAAATCAGAGAGTGGGGCCAGGAAAGGATCATGATCCATTCATTCATTCATGCAGAGATAAGTTGCTAGAAGTTGTCATCTTACTGGTCATCCTGAGCTTTTGATATTCAGCTAATAGATAGTAAGAAAGGGGGAAAGGCACACTCATTTTTCAAATATATAGACCTATAAATCCCTCCACTTTATCATTAGAAACCAGTCATGCAGCCCCATTCAGATGCAAGTAGGTTTCAGCAATGAAATCTTGGGCCAAATTCCTGCTTCCTAAGGGCAATGCTGTGCCCTGGAAGGAGTATCTGAGGCACAGATTGTCAGAAAGGGCCAAGGTGCCCAGTCCTGGGAGAAGTTTCAAGAAAGGAGAGTACTGAAACCCTGAGAACTTGTCCACTTTATGCCGCAGTCTGGCTGGGCACACAATCACGAGCCACCACACAGCTTGTAGATTCAAACAGCAATTCTTTATTCCCGAACTCACACCAGCCGTCTACAAACACGTTCTGGGGAAATCCACGTTCTCTGCCCAAATCCACCTCCACTGGGCTTCTATCTCCAAAATATACTGTCTGAATCCCGTGAGAACTCAAGGGGAACTCAGGCAGCAGGATACGCCCTATTCCCAGCAGGAATAATCTTAAACCTTAAACCTGGAACCTAAACCGGGAACGCCCTAATCCGCCTTGGTCCTTGAGCAAGGTCACCTACATTCAATGTCACTGCAACATGGGGTACGCTGGCAAGGAAATTGTCATACCTACTTGGCTAATGGCTCCCAGCAACTTTATATTTTTACCTAGTATTTATCTTGTGTGATTTATTCTTACAAAGGTAATTTATTTTAGTTTTTGATTACCTAAATTTACTTATGACACCTTAACCCTTCAAGTATTTGTTTAATTTTCAAAGTTTTTCATCTAATTGCTTTAATGCTCTGATGAATGGGTGACTTGCCTTGTCAATGGGTACAGTGGGGAAATCTGCATGTAAGTACACATGGCAATAGTATGGTCTTGCTAGGTCACATAGTGAATCATTTTTTTCGTGTGTGTTTTTCTTTTATAAAATGCAAATAACCATGCTGAGCTTTTTCTGGGGCTAAGAATAAGATCCGTGGCAGCATTAAATACTAGTGACTCTTTAAAGCAATTTTCACTTAACAAACCCACAAGGTCAACCCTTGGTCTCAACTTTGGTAAAGTTACCAAGGCAAGCAGAAATCTAGATGACTTATCTGACTTACCCCTGTTCCAGTGAATTTGTATATTTACCAAGAGTAATATCTATTTAAAGAAATTATTCTCTATATTGTTGAAATACTGCAGAATGAAAGAAAGTTCTTTTTTGAGTTGTTAGCTTTATTGAGGGTCATTTTGACTAAGAATATTCTATAGAAATGGCACATTCGGTAGCCTTGTAAAGGTTTGGGGAAAGTATATAAAATTAAGAAAAATAAATCACCTAAAGATTCTTACTCTAGTTTCAAAGTTATCTTTAATGTCTCACTTTTCTTTAAAGAGATGAAAAATTAAAGTTATAAGCTGGGCGTGTGGCGCATGCCGGTAAACCTAGCAGCTCAGGAGGCTGAGACAGGAGGATCGTGAGTTCAAAGCGAGCCTCAGTAAAAGTGAGGCACTAATCAACTCAGTGAGACCCTGTCTCTAAATGAAATACAAAATGGGGCTAGGGATGTGGCTCAGTGGTTGAGTGCCCCTGAGTTCAATCCCTGGTATCCCCCACACCCCCCAAAATTAAGGTTACAGATAATGTGAAAAAGATATGGTTTCAGCAAGAAAAATGATAGAAATTCCCACCAGGGATTTTTGCCTACTACTGTTAACAGACACTGTTAATGCTTGAAGCTCATCCACTGCTTCTCTGTGTCACCTACGGTTTCAGGGTACAGTACCCAGGACCTACAGGGACTTGCATATCAATTGTCTGCACATCTCTGACTCTGACTAAGGGATTTCTTTAGGAATACAGAATCTTACTCAGTCCAGGGCCAACGCCATCCAAAGTGCTGCAGATTTAGGACCTCAAGGGGAAACTGTGATTCATTGAGGCACAGGAATCTGAATAAAATCATAGCCAGTTTCTCTGTCCTCTTTTAGGACAGTTTTAAGGCACCACAGAGTTCCTCAGAAAATCCCAAATGTTTTTGCATTTCAGCTGCCCTACATCACGTGTTGGTTTCTCTCTCTTCTCTAAATCATCTTTGCTGCATTCTTAGCGGTATTGTTGAAATCACCTGCCAAATAAACCACCTTCATTTAATCCTTATTTCAGTGCTTGCTTTGTGAGGAATACAAAATAGGATACCTACTGAAAGAAGAAGTTTTATAATATGAAAATATTGACAAATCTGTTCATGTCTTGATTTCCTTCTCCATGTCTGTCTTTTATCTGTCTAGTGACATAATTTTAAGATAACTTTTTACCTTCACTGACTTCCTTGATTAACTAATCAACCTCTAGTACCAATCATATTGGCTAAATTTCTAATGAAGGATTTCTTGAAATTCAATGAGCAGAGAGGCTAAAAACTCAGACGTCAGATTCAAATTCCAGCCTTGTTATTCTTAGACAGTTTAATTTCAGGCAAATTACTTATCCTTTCTTAACCCATTTCGTAGGTTGTAAAATAGGAATGACTTAATTGTTGCTCCCAATTGTTAGCTGCAGTTGTTATGAAGCTTAAGTTGTCTAATGCATGCAAAAAGAATATTTGCTTCATAAATTGCTAGTAGATTGTTTGTTCTGAATTTTGAAGTTATTTGAGCCTCCCAAAATACACACTTGCTTGTGTATACCAGATAAGCAAATGGGTCTGTCAGAGCCTGTGGTACATGTCATTGTATTTTAGGATAGCAATCAACTTAAGTCTCATGGAGATGGTTGATAACACCTGAATGTTAGAGGGCAAAATGACATTCTTTGTTGAAAGACAACTGGATATTGTGGAATACCACCTGAAAGAACTAAATTTCTTTCTCATTTCCTCCATTTTTATAATTCTAACTCTACATTTTATTTTCTGGTCAATACCATAATCAATACATATGGCTTCTTTTCAACTTCTATATTTTGTAATTTATGCACATATTACTTGGTAAGTGTATTGTACCATTTTAAAAAACAGGCATTAACATCATGGGGCATTCACTTGGTTTTGGCCAGTGAATATCTGCTATTGTTTTAAACCAACAATAATCACAGCACCTGCACACAAAAATTAGTTGTGAGTCCCTGCAATCTTTTGGATATTGTGCTGAGTAGATTTAGTCCAAATTCTGCTTCATGCTGTTTATTATGTCACAGAGACTTTTTCTATGAAATCCACAAAATTATTTCAAAATGATAATGTCCCTGATCTCAAGGTATCTCAAATGAAGAGAACTTTTATGGATTAACATATAAAAGAGGTAGTTATATAAAGCTAAAAAGTCACCATCTATTTTGGATGAGGCATTTATAGCTCATTTTATGCAAGTACTGATAGGAAAGTGCTAAAGTACAAGCACTAATCCAGGAGTGGTTTTGCTGTATGGTAGAAATGTGTTAGTGAGAAAAAAATGAGGGGCAGAAAGATTAGCTTCTGTCTTTTGTATTTCTTAGTCATGGGAATCTGTATTAAGAAAAGGGATTTAAAGAGCCTTTGAACCAGAAGAGAGAGGAAGAATAACATGACTGAACCCCAGAGATGGTGAGCAGGGTTTCCCAAACGCTGTGAGCAGAACAATTGGAGAGTAAAGGAAAGTCTGACAATCCGGTACAATCACACAGTGACTTTAAGTAAAGTTTCCTCTGCCCAAAATAAATGTAAAAAGGGAATTAAATTCTAACCAGGTATTAGGCATAAAATTGAGTCTCTTTTAGTATTTAGTTTCATCCTCTGAAGGTGTAGAAGAACTTTTTATGCACCTGTAAAATTGAAAGAGCAGACTATACTTTCCTTGTCTATTACACGTGGATTTTTACATGAAAATAATAGAAGAAAGTATTCAAATTACCATAACACTTCAGTTAATAGATTGTGATAGTCCTTTGGTAGGATATATGGGAACAAAAAATAGAAAGTATTTCTCCAGAAAACTTCAACCCAGAATAGCTAAGTTCTTTTCAACATTTCAAAATTCTGGGTCTCTTTAGGTAAGCCACATAAGCTAGTCAACTGTTTGCAATGTAATAATGGCCAGTTCTTCTACTCTCAGAAGCAAAGATGCTATTGCTTATTTAAAAGTTATTCCCTATTAACAAATGCTAATTATGAGTAATGGAAGTCAAATTAGTTTCATTTCTCAAATAGCTGCACTGTATTTGCAAAGAATTTTTAAGAAATTGAATTAATCTGTTTGTTTTAATTATAATTTGTTTTCATAACAGCCAACTGACAGGTGATACTTGCACTTGCTTGAATTACATCTACGGTTAATGTTTTCATGTTTGTAGCTGTAAATTATTTTAGCTCAATGATAATATTTAGTCATAATATAAAACATGTAAATACTTTTAAAACAGGCCAAACTTGTTTATTCCCCAAATAGACTATTACCCATTGGGCATGCACTTAGCATCTATGATATCTAATATAAAAATTCAAATTCCCTGGAATACTCACTGCTATATTTCATAAAGAGTTTAGAATTTCCTCTTGTGAATTGAGTCACCACATTTACAAAATAAAAATACAGAATGTCACTATAGGTTTTAGTAAATTTTCTTCCCTGTCCCACTGTTTCTTCAATTATTTTGTTATTGGGTTTTGCTTCTTTTCAATGGCAGAAACTTAATAAAAAGGAAATTTATTTTTATGGCCAACTTGTCATAAAGCTATGTAGGCAATCTGCCTCTTCCTGGATTAAAGTTGATTCTTTCGTTGGATACACCATGGATGCTTCTAGATACAGCTTCAGCCTCATGTAGACAAAATGAAATGGAGAAGTGGAGAAAAGTATAGCTATCAAGGGCCAGTTTCACAAGCCATATTGCATGCTGATGGTAAGTAATCTTCTTAGAGGTTTTTTTTCTTTCCTTAGAAGTGGTACCTAATAAAATGGCAGGATGAGAGCACTGGAGGAAGTCTTATATTCTAGGTGTTAGAAAGAGTACGAAGTTAGAAGCTGTGGGATAAATCATTATTTAATTTCCTTGTTCATATTGTTTTTCTGGGATTTCTAGATGTTTTACTCAATCAACAGTTAATGTCTAACCATTGTTACTCTAAGATAGCAGGTACTTAGGAGGACTTGAATTCCATCAGCAGAACCAAATTCATTGCCAACTCTAGTACAGTAAACTCTCTGTTCTTCCATTTGTTAGCTGCATGACCTTATGCGGGCCTTGGTTTAATAATACTGGACTGATCTGATCTCTTCTTGACCAGAGTTAACATATTTTTGCTGAATTTTAGAGTGTGGACATAATGAGTAAATGAGTTTTTAGATTAAATCCACTGACAATTATATTTATATAAACACTCTTGTTTTTGTATTCTCTTCATGTTTTTTTTATTTTTATTTGTATATCTTGTTTCATCTACACATTTCAAGGCTTAGATTTGGTCAGATGTATAAATACAGAATTAATGACAAATATTATGAAATCTGCTCTTCCCATAAATTAGATATTTGCCTTACAAATTTATAGTTTTCTTAACCACTTCTAAAATCTGCATCCTATGCCATCATAAGCTCATAATCTCCTGTTGCTTCTTCTCTTCCTTGCTCTTATACTAGGGATTACTAGTCGGTCAAGCAATTGTACTATGTTTGCTCAATGTTTTATTTGCTTACATGTTTTTTGTACATTTTCCTTAATCTATTAGGCATGTGATATGTAAATGCATAACTGAAGATTACTTACCATAACACCAGCCTGCTATGATGTAATAGCAATACTTTTACTCCAGATGTAAATGTCCTTATTCGGTAATTTGGACATAAATAATTTTTGGAACACTTAGAGTAAAAGTCAAATAATAGACATTTATTGATGTTCTTTATTTATGAAATTAGCTCATTATTTTAATCAGATGGTATATGATAGTAAGAAATTCTTTTTCCTAGGAACATCGCTGTTTTCTGTAATGGCTGATAACAACAACAACAACAACAACAATGCTTATTATTCCTTAGTAGTTAGTTTACATCAAAATTTCCTTAAAGTTTGCTTCTAGCACTTGAAATGAGCATCAAGAATATGTGTTTTAAGACAAGAAATTACTCTCTTTGTCCATGCTGAGTCTGACTACAGAGTCCTTATCTATGGGGTCAACTAGTAGTACTCCCCTATCCATGTTAACACCAGCCTTCAAAACTCCTATGTGAGAGGCATTCACTGCAAGAAGGAATGAACAGTGTTTAAGAATAAAAATATTAGAATCATGATTTCTTGCTGGATTACTTTACTGAAGGAAAATCACACTCTCTAGGAAAAGTATGTTTTTTATATCAGCAAATGTATTTTTTGAGACATAGTATTTGTATACTTTCATGGGGGCACACTGTGATAATTTGATATGCATATACAATGTGTGATAATCAGGTCAGGGTAATAATAAGCAGTCCCATGTTCTCAGATAGTAATCATTTACATGTGCAGAGAACTTTTGTACTCTTCAAGTTATTTTGAAATTTATCAGAGATTGTTGTAACCAATAGTGTTCCTGCTTTGCTATAGAAAAACAGAACTAATTCTTCCTTTCTAACTGTGCTTTGGTGCTCCTCATTTAACTTCTGAATGGACACATATTCAGACATTCACTTTTTAAGTGTAACATCCATCTGTCTTAGTAGTTAGCTCTCAAAGGCATAGTACCATGTGCTTAGTTATTCCCCTAAAAGCCTGTCTTTGAAAATAGGCATTTTTAAAAATAAAATGGACACAAAATTTTTGAAAAAAAAATGCTACTGCATTACCACTGGGATATTTACATCACTGGAAAAGGTTCTTGAATGCTATTGAAGTTTTATCAGTTTCTGTCTGACAAGAAATGGCTTCGGTTGGCTATGAATAGAATGGGCCAATAACCTAGATAAACATCAGATGATACGTGAGCCCTTAAGACACCTTTAAGATATGATAAAACATGTCAAAGTATGACGGGAGTGTATCTCAGTAACCTTTGAACCACAGAGTATCAATTTGAAAGATTAATCTTAATAGATTTTGAATCACTTTATGCCACTTGCACACACGATGAGACAGTAAGGTGCTTCTTTCTATTCTATTTATATTCCCTGAAGGTTGACTTTTGAAATGTATGTGTACTTTGCATTTGGAGAGTTGTCAGATGATTTTTAAGACTAGAAAACAGATTAGAATTTGGAGATTGAATTTCCTATCCCACAGAGAGTTTAGATTTGAGCATGAAGTCGGGTTTTATATATAAAATGAAAAGAATTTTATACTCGTATTTAATATCTTTTACAAAGATAAAATAACTCAGAGATTGTATCAGCTAAGCCATAGGTAGCAAAATAATTATTTGAAGTATTTAAATATATTTTAACAAATGCTCTGTTCCTAAATTACATTGGGTGTGCAATTTAAAAGACATGATTTTAAAGTCATGAAAAATATTCTGGGGCACATATTTTCATGGAAATTCTTAAGTTCAGCTTGTATGTTTTATGCATGAACACTCGCAGTGGCAAGCCAAAATGACTTATTGGAAAGGATGCATTTTCTGTAAGCACCTGAGCATTTGGGTGATATATGCTTTTGGTACAGCACTAGCTTAACTAGATGTGAGAGGGTTAGATATTTTGGGAAGTAGGGTCATTAGCATAATGTGGGTTCTTCTGAAGCAAGGGGAATGTAGGTGATCTAAACGCAATCAAGGTCATGAAGTAGCAGCTGATGTTCACGTCAGCTAACATTCTTTTTGATTTAGGCCACCTTGATAGAAGGAGCTTTTTCATTTTTTCAAATGTGTGTAACCATGCTAAGCCCATTACCAGATTATATAGAGAAAGTGATCATTATGCCAGCAAATATGCCTTTGTAGAGTCTATCTTGTGAATGTTTGTGATTTCACACATATGCAATTAAGACAGCAAAGAAGCCAGTTTGAAGAAAAGGCAAATTCACTGTCACAGTATGAAGTCAATCTTCTTAGTTCATAAAATTCCTTTCTAAGCAATGATCCTTAATGACAGTGGATTAGATGTATGGTCTTTTCTAAGAAAAGAAGTGACAAGAGAAGATAGCTACCGTATGATTTGTGAAATTTTCTTTCAGGAGCTTTTATAGTTAATAAATAAACCTAATTATAACTCACCCACAAGAAATTGTGACAATATAAAGTTGATGACTGCTAAAACTCAGCAGGTTTGCAGTGTTTTCCAGCAGCTATTTTGGGTTACTTTATGAAGGGTGTGAAACAAAGATCAGTCAATCAAATCAGGGTGACATTCATTTATAAGACTTTTGAGAAGACTAAAGATAAGGTTTAATGTGTAGCTCAATTATAAACCTGAATCAGAGAATTGATGCAGGTTTGTCTGTTCCACTCCTTGGCCTCTAGTTCAGACATGGTTCGATGTGTAAGTCCAAAGGTTCAATTTGAAGTTTAAAGAATTACTCATAGAAAATTATGAAAATGAACAAAAAAAATCCCAAGCTTTGCATTTCTACCCTCTGACATAGTCATGTGCAAAATATAATTTATGCTATTACCTTTAGATAATACTGCATGATTACATCCAGGCTCATATGAAAATTCATGATGAGTGTGTTGGTTGTATTTGTTGGGGGCCTCATATGTCTCCTGAAGTCTCTCTCAGATTCACAAATATTTGCATTAGAGAAATCTCAGCTGTAGGACATTCTTTCAATTTTTCTCTTGATTGAAATATTTAATCTATAATTCCATACAATTTTTTCTAGGCCCATATCAATCTTCTGAGCTTTCCTCGTAGGTTATTTTTCCTAATCATTTTCATTACTCTACTCTGGACAAGCTCCAGGGCTTTCTCAACTCTCTTAGTAGCAGAGGCACAAGCATCAATAGTGATCTTTTTATGAGCAAAGCTGAATGGAATCTCACTTGTTTTTCCTCTGTTGCAACAACTCTGTGGGACTGTCAAGGAGAAAATAAATATTTGTTACTTTTGGTAACCAAAAAGTCTGTGTGACTCAGCAACACATGGGAAGCAGATGTGTTGAATAAGAGCCCACTCCTGTGCATCAGACCTGTCACTGCATGAGGCTATAAATAGAGAAAAAATAGGGGAGAATAAGCTGCATCCCTGATTCTGCTCAATTGCATTTAAACTACAAATATTAAAATTTTGTTTTTTGATGTAAGAAGGATTCTGCTCTGTGTAGTTGCTGGGCAATACAAACTTAAGCATGTTTGGTGACTAGAAAATACTTGTCCCTCCACCCTACCGTCACACACAAAGCGGTCTGAACAGTGTGTCCTTGGCATGTTGAAACATGCAGAAGCTTAAATGGCAGATATGCTGCTGGATTTGCCTATGTTGACCACCTTGGCCTTTTCCATTTTAGAAGGTGAAAATTGAAAATTTACCCTGCCTATCCTGGAAAAATGGGACTTGCCATGGCTCCTGTTGATAAAGTAAACACTTGAAAAAGCCATTTTCTACTGGACTAAAATCTACCGTAGCAAGCAAGCTGGTCACATCTTTTTCTAGATAAACTTGTTTAGTTTCAGAGTTGGCAAGAAAGCTGGATTTGGATTAATGAATCTAAAAATTGAAAGGTTTACTAAAGCATCAGTGTTTGGAGAGTTCCCTTTTTGTAAGTGTTAATTACCTAGAAATAGTTCATTTGTGATTTTCCATATGATTTTTCAAGCTCATACGGATACTTTGATATTTTAATTGATACATTTTATAACACCTATAAATATACAATGGAAAATATCTGTTCCTTTGTCCTATACTTTGTGGTATAAATACACATTATACATGTTAGAACTCACTGGAAGGAAGTCAAGGCAATTTGAGAGGTTCTATGACAAAAGCCCACTATTTTACCATCTTCTTGATGTCTAGAAGTGAGCTTTAGTGATCAGTGTATATGACAAAACACCACTACACTTTCTAGAATGTAATGTAAGATCAGTGTGATTCATCAGATTACATTAACAATTCTCTCACAGCTAGTACTATTAGAATGAGATTGACACTGTTTCTCAATACCTAATTCAAAAGAGCTTTTTCTCCCAAGACTAGTCTTGTTCACTTCATGAAGAAGTTTTCTTTAGTGGTTAAATGTAACCTATCAGAAAAAATTGAGATGTCTGAATATTAAAAAGTGTATTTTCAGGGGCTGGGGTTGTGGTTCAGTGGTAGAGTGCTTGCCTAGCATGTTTGAGGCTCTGGGTCCAATCCTCAGCACCACATGTAAATAAACAACCAAACAAACAAATAAATAAAGTTTAAAAAAGTAAAAATATATTAAAAGGATATTTTTTATTACATGGTATTTGTTGCTTTGTTTCAAAGTCGAAAAATAGAGTGTTAGCTAAGGGAAGTAGCCATAGTGACTATATTTTGATGGAAATAGATTTATTTTAAGATCGGGGTTGATCTACTACTGAACCTTGCTGGCTTATACATATGTGCTCTCTATTCTAAAACCAATCAGTAATTGAAACATTGCTTTGATATCTGGCCTGCAATAAAAGTTGATAAAAAATGATCTCTACAGTGTCATTTAGAAAATGCTGATCAACTCTGGTATTATTAAGGCAGGAGTCTCTGCTACAAGGCAGAATTGATTAGGGCAGCAATGTTGGCTTTTGCTCTCCTCTCACGCTTTTGTCTTTTTTGCTTGATTGCCAAGACTGCTTATTCACTGAAAATTACTAACACCTTGACCTCTTGTTTGAAAATGCCTTACTGATAGACATAGGAGGGGCAGATCATTTGCAGAATGACCTAACTAAACTGCATTGCAAGGAAATCTAGTGGCCAACTTTTGTCCACAGTAGACACCTGAGTTATTATCTTTGCAGGAGGACTCTTTGTTCCAGGGCCCATGGATGATAGGCATTTTATAAGCTCTTTATCCAATTGCTACAAAGTTAAGGTCGATGAGACTTCCACTAAACTACAGTCAAGAATACTTTTATTTTCATTTATTTCAGGGAAATAAATCAAAGCAAAAAAAAATATTTATTCTCTATAAAAATCAACTTTCCTCATTATATCTTACTGGTTTTATGTCCCCAGAGTTTTCAGCTCCCTTCAAATTCCTTGAGTAAATGTCTGATGTCCCCTGTCACTTCTCTTTCTTTTCACTTTCTCCATTTATTTTAGACATCAAACTCTCTTAAATAAATATCTCTTTCCCATAGTTTCATGCAAGATTCTAGTGACCTTACCTACAAATTTACTTTTTTCTTATTAGATGGAAAGAGAATGGATCTCTCATTGAATAATATAATACAAATTATCCCTGAACAAATTAATTGCATATGGCATGGAAATGCACTCCACTAAAATGATTGCTCATTGATATAATGCATCAGATCTAAATCCAAAGTTTTACCAGCAACTTTAATGTTTGTTTTTCATTTTCTCTCAGGAATAAGTATCTGTTTCCTTACCGCTTCATTTTCAACTCAATTCTAAGGAGTTAATCTATTACTAAACCTTTCTGACACACACAGAATGCTTTCTGATACCCCCAATATTCTGTGGTGCATAAGGTGTATCATTGCCAGGTCCCCATCTGTCATCTGCCTTGTCCCAAACTAAGTCTTGCCCATGTTAAAAATTCTATAACTGCCATCATCTTGGAAATGTCATGACATTCATGGATCAATAAAATCCTTTCCCAGAGAGGATGAGAAATATATGAAAAGAGCTTACTAAATACAAAGGGTTTCTTTTAAAGGTTTTAAAAAAATGACTAAGAGGTATGTATGGGAGCAATTTCAGGGAGAGGTGGTGGGTGAGAGTGGGATGGCACAGACAAGGTACATGAGAGTAGTAGGGGAGAGAGAGATTTTGATTTCAGATGAATGAAAGACTCCTTCCTCTTGGAGATGATTTTCTTTAGAGGAGTGCATGTAAAAGGGTGAAGAAATCGGGACTGTGAAGTGCAGAGGCTCCTCAGTGGCCATCACGTCTCTGCAGTGTGCTAGGCCATGCCAAGATATAATGAGGTGCTTTGTATGCACTGTGCATGAGAGAGGAAATCAGCTCACCAAATGACTTTTTTTTGGATAATGACTTACAGTCAGGGGGCAGTTTTGTGAATTTGAAGGAACATAAGGATGCTGGAAGGAGCACTGTGTATCCAGGGAATCAAATAGAAAATAAAAAGGATTTTGATGTCTGTGCCCTCAATGTCACCCCAGAGCAAATAAGGCATGGGAAGAATTGTGTTATAAAGGCTGTGACATCAGAAGGATGAACAAAGCAATTTTACAGTTATAGTTAGAAAATCATTAAAGTCTGATGTTTAATAGGTAGCTGAAATGAAGAAGGTAAGCAGAATGTCAAGGTCCTTTTAAAGAGCTTAAGGATTACAAACAAATCAAAGTCTCTGGCAGCTTCTTAGACAATTGCAGGCAGGAGAACTTACAGAGCAACAAGGTACATGGAGCTTCTCCTTTTCCTGTTGCTTGAACAGAAGCAAATTTGAACAGAAGGGGTACAGTGTGTAGCAACAATGTTGCCGGGTGTGCTCCATGAGATTCTTATGACATAACCACTTTCTGAAACTAAATTAAAATATTTTAGGTTATTACTTTCCCTGGATTTCAATATGAATAATTCAGATATGACTTTTCAAAGAAGTAAAAAAAAAAGAGAATCAAGGTCAACCAAAAACAAAAGACAATTTTCAAATTCAACAAGACTTCCTCCAGAAGCTAAATTAATATCTTATAATTATGCCCTAAATATTACAAAACATATAATTTCCTGGTTATAGTTATTGTTCAATGATATCTCTCTTCTGGAGTGATGGAAAAAGTTAGAAAATTAATAACTGAATTAAAATTAACATTTAATTTTCTAGAATAATGTATGTACATACATACAGATGCACACGTGTGTGTGTGTGTGTGTGTGTGTGTGTGTACACCTTGTAAGTGGAAGCATTTTGAATTTTGGAAGACCGTTTAAAATTTTTAAGTTTTGAAATTTACATCAATGTAAGAGCTCTTCCCTGTGCTTTGTTTTTTCATTAAAAACAAAATTAAGAAATTATTGAAGCAATAATTTGAATAATTTGAAGCAATAATACAAATTATAAATGCAAATATGATTATAATTTTACTTTATATAGGAGCACTTAACTTTTGTATTATATTTTGCCTCTTATTTAACCTAGGAACTATATTTCTAAAATCCCCTTTTACATGAGTCTTATTCAGTATTGACAATAATAGGTTCTTTTGCAAAGTTGGGGAGGTGGATGTGAGGCAGCAACTATTGCCCTCTAAAGGTCATTTTTATGATTAGAAGTCATTGCAAACAGATACAGAGGTGCTTTGTAGGATATAGTTTGTCTTTTCTATTATCTGCTGGGCACATGATTCCTTTCAACTATTATCCAACAGTGGGCTCATATCTACCACTACATGTATAGCTATGAAACCAATGAAAAGGTATCTGGACAAAATCCACAACTCATAGATCTCCCTCTGGGCTTCCTAATAGGGTTCCACTTTTATAATTAGAAGTGCTTGGTTTATTTGATTGATAGGTGCCTCTGAATATCTGCCACTTATCCAGTGTTTACTTCCCTAGATTTTTGCATGTAGGTGCATAATATATTTGAAAACATTATAAGTAATATTTGATTTTCCAATTATGAGTTAAATTGGCTTTTAATTAGTTCAAGAATATTAATTCTTGTTCCAGTTGCCATTGTTTTACTCCATATTTCAAATTGTCTTTTCATTCTACATTGCTATTCTTGAAGATCCTCTTATGCACAATGTTGTCCACCAAGTTTGTGACCTTTCACTGAAATCTACATGGAACTGGATATTTAGACATCATTCTACATGGACAAGTTGTACAGAGGTGAGCATTTCTTCAAAGTGAATTAGTATCAACTTGTGATCCAGGTAATTGTTCTGGGTGAACTGGAACTACTACTAATTTTACTCTAATAACCAAGTAAAGGATTTACACAATACTGATCAAAATTCTCAAAAAAAAAATCTGAGTGCTAAAAATTCTGTCCTATTAGACATATGCCATTTGTCTCAAATGGGAGACAGTTCATCTTTCTTAAAATTTTGTTATTGTTCTTCCTGTTTGTCACATGCTGCATTCCTTGGAGTATATGAAAGCTATACCCTTCAATGTGATAAATTACATGTAGGCCTTACAATATATGGGGGAATTCCAACAGTCTTAAACTAGAGCATCTTTATTGACAAGAATTTGCTCTCATTCATGTAGGAACACATTCTTTTGACTCAGACAACATCAGGAAAATTGGCATTTGAGTCCTTGTGATGGTAATGCTATTGATAACTACAACTTTAGTAGAATTCATAAGCCCAAAGTTAATGGGATTATTGAAAAGTTCTGGAAGCCATGTCTTTTTTTTTTTTTAATTTTATTCATTTATTTTTTTTTTAAATTTTTTATTGTTGGTTGTTCAAAACATTACAAATTTCTTGACATATCATATTCATTACAAATTTCTTGACATATCATTTCTTGACATATCATACTGCTTAAATTTTTATAGGTCTTAACCAATGTCTTAAGGTTATAAAATCATATGTTTTATACTTATGACACAAGGAGATTAATAAAATTACTCACTAATATTTAAATTTTTTTCAAATCATAAATTTTCTGTGAACTACCAGAGATGTGTAATCCTTTCTTCTGTGGAGCAGAGCTTCTTTTTTGAGGATTTGGATTAGGAGATAGACTTTCAAGTGCTGGTATACTTTTCATCACCACCTCCAGGTTTCTTAAATTCAACTTATCCAGAAAGAGCTGACTCAAATTACAATATAGTTCTCTGAAGGCTTTCCCATCAGATGTAAACTATTTTTCCTTTAAAATTTCAAAGGAATTATCTGAATTCTTCCAATTATTTTTCTATTACTTTTTCTTTAAATTGATAGATCAAAATGCATCTATTTACTGTGTACAAAATAATTCTTGAAATATATATAGTACAATGAATAAATTTATCTTATTAACAATTAATAAATGCATTACATAATTGTTGCCATTTGTCATTCATATGCTTAATTTTGATCCTCTTAACATTTTTGAAAAATGCACTATATTTTGATTAACTGTAGTTACCACCCTGTACAATAAATCTCTTGAACTAATTCTTTCTACCTCACTAAAATTTTGTATCCTTTCGTGGACACGTATTTCCTCCATGTCTCCACTCCCAGTTTTCCCAGTCCTTGGTAACCAGTGTAATATTCTCTTATTCTATATCATTAAGTGTTTAAGATTCCACATCAAAGTGAATTTTTGCCGTATTTGTCTATCTGTGTCTGACTTACTTCACTTAACAAAATGCCTTCTACATTTATTAAATTCATCCATGTTGTCACAAATGGAAAGTGAGTTCAGTTAATATTCTTTTATGAATATATAGGTCCTCAGTTTTAATAGTACTGGACTTTGTATAAGGCAGGTTCTCAATATATAATAATTGAAAATTGTCATATATATATATGTGTGTGTGTGTGTGTGTGTGTGTTTGTGTGTGTGTGTGTGTGTGTGTAGTTTTCACCCTAATGCAATGCTCATTGCATAAAATGAATTCTCTCTAGAGTCTCAGGGGCAGATGTTTTAAGGAAGAGATTATTTGTGAAATTGGTGTTTTAGATAACTTGCACATACAGTCAAATACCACGTAATGACATTTTGGTCAAAACATGGTGGTCCATCAAGAGGAGGTTAAAGCAATATTTGGAGACAAAATTCTTACAACTCTTTGGGTGCTACAGGTATACAGTAGATAGAGGCTATAGTAATTAAATAAGGAGAATAATATCTATGAAATGCTTCTTGAATTGAAACAACTTTCTTAATGTTCTTAAACAAATAGTCATGGTAAAGTTCTGTTAACTTCCTGTGTCAAATCAAGAACTCATATAAGTTGCAGGGTGTTGAGGCATTCCTATTTTAACTCTTCTGAAGGAATGTCCACTGTAGGGAACTCCTGTTTCATGGTTAACTTCAGTTAATCCTGAAAAATACAAAAAAGTGTTAATTTTTTTCTATGTAATGAACTTATTTAAAGATTAAAAATGGATTCCTTGTATCAGATCATATTTTTTAGTTACCAAAATAGAGAATCACTAAGTTAAGAGTAAATAAATGATTTTAATAAATGTGTACTATTCCACTAGGCTAAATGAAAACACCGCAGAAGTTGCTTAGAAAAGTCAAGAGATATTTAGGTTTTAAGAAGTACTGCAGTTTCTACAGAACTTCCAGATGAAACAACTCCAACTTTTTTCAGTCTTTGTCACTGAGATTGATTAAAATTCTTGGCAGAGTGTCACATTGACCTACCTCTGGTCAATTGCCCATTTCTTATCTAGTGGAAACAGAGAATCTTTACTGAAAGTCTAACAAGGGATCACAAAGGTAAGACTTGGATTCTCTATTAGTTAGAAATGGTGGTCATGGTCCTGAATAACAAAACAATTACAAAATGTCATTGTCACATGACAATAAGACATTATTTCTTAGTCATGTCTCTTTGGGGTAGCTGGGGTGTGGTTGATCTTGGTGGGGGCTCATCTATGCTTGTCTTCAGGCCAGGTGTTCTTTTAGCTCAGCTCCCCATGTCTCTCATTTTTCCAGTGTCTGTGTTTTCTGGGGCATCTTCTTTTCATGCAGTGGTTGAAGAGAACTGGTGGCCCCTGCTACAGTGTGTCTGAAGCCTCAGCTGTCATGACTGCTAACGTTCCATGGATCAAAGTGAATAAATAACATTGCCAAACTCAACATCAGTGAGATAGGAACTGTACTCTGTCCACTACTGGAGGAATTGCAAAGGGTATGAATGTAAGGATTGGGAAAATGGGAAAAAAAATACCTTGGGCTCTACTTTCCTAAAGGGAAATCTGTATGTTTTATCAAAAGATGGACCAAAAGCACCTAACTGGAAAAAAAAAAAAAAACATATCTAAACCACAGTGTCTAAGATTATACTTAAGTGCATTAGAAAAAAAAGTCAATATAAGCAAAACTAGGAAAACCAATATTTATTAGAAGAATTTTGGAAAAGAAAAAAGTTCATTTCTTTTTAGTCACACATAATTTAATCATATAACACATAGAGGTTCTAGTTTAGTCACTTAGTGTGGAAGAAATTGGCAATACAATTTTCAAAGAGCAGTTTGTCACAGGTATGAACCCAGAGGGCATAAAGATACTTTCTCCTTTTACCCACTCAACTTCCCCTTCTTTGGAAACTTTATATTGAAGAAATCAGATCAAAATGTATATGGTTTCAGTCATAATAGGGGAAAGAAATGTTATTACTTTAGGAGGCTCTGAAATACAAACTTGGACTCTCTTCACTTAGTAACTTGGTTAACCAATTATCCACTCTGCTTTAGTTACCTAAGTCATAATGAGATATATAAATTATAGGGCCATTCCAAAGAAACCATTTGTAAATAAATACAGGTTGCATTTAGAGTAATATATGGATATCTAACTTAAAAGAACTATTTCAAGTTCTTTCTTTAAGAGGGAAAAATGTAAGAGTTTAGGTGGGGAAGGATAGAGTCAGTGGGAAGGTA
Organism: Marmota marmota marmota; assembly: GCF_001458135.2. Taxonomy (NCBI): domain Eukaryota; kingdom Metazoa; phylum Chordata; class Mammalia; order Rodentia; family Sciuridae; genus Marmota; species Marmota marmota. The sequence continues at coordinate 31,696,005 of NW_025999900.1, read as the reverse complement.
TAGGCAACCACCGAGATATATACAGTTTCAGAAAAAAAAATAAAAATCTTAAGTTGTTATATACTGGTACTCTTATAAGTTCACTTAAATTCTTCTGAATTAAACCCTTATACATTTTCTCTCTGGTGTCTTAGTTGCTATGTTCTGTGTAATTGAGATTTGTTACCTTTATCAGAATGATCGTTTCCAGGCTGACATGGCTCTTGCTAAATATTTCTGAGGTTGCTTTTCCTATTAATCCTCTAATTTCTGGGATCTAGACTTAAAAATTCAGAACAATTCTTAGCAAGTTAAGTGTGCTCTGCACATTTTAGGGAAAGAGGCAGAGCAGAAAAATGTCCATTTCTAATGTCCATTGAAGATTAATCATTGCACAAGTGCCCATCTGTGAAGAACCTGGATTTCCCAGGAGCTCACAGCAATGTACTGTCAGATGAGAAGACTTGGCAGTCGATTTTCATTTTAGAGATCCGGAGTTCTTATGTGTTGTGACTCTCTCCTCTTGGGCTTGTCTGCCTCTTCGTTCTAGGCATGACAGTGATATCTGTTGAAATTCATTCCAACTCTTCTCCAGAAATTGGAAAGCTTTGTATTTTCCCCTTGGCTCCAAGGATCAAATTTAAATGCTGCTTCAGCCTCTTGCTGCACTGGGAGCCTGCAGGATATATTCTGTCTTTGCCATGGAGAGCAGGCCTCTCAAGCATGTGGTAGAGAACCTAAGGGGGTTGGTTGTAAGCTGTGGTGAGCCTCAGCCCTTGTTGCAGACATGTTAATTCTGGCTTAGTTATGCTAAACCTCGAAGGCCTGCCCTTAGAAGTCAAACTGGCACTTTCACACAATTATCTTCTGAATATAAATTATGCCAAGGTCCTAACTAACGCCTTGCCACAGCTGTGAGAGTAGGTAAGAACACATCAGCAGCTTAGCCTGAGAAACTGTCCTTGGCATGGGAGAAGTGGAACTTGTGTTTACATGTGTTTGGCTTTGCAGTGTGTCAAACTGCTGTCATGGCAAAGGACTGCTTCCTGAATAATGTTTCAGAGCTCTGGGACAGACCTATCTTTTGGGAATGATCTACCTGAAAACTGGCTTATCGACTTTGGTCAGAGAAATTTTACAGGTTTAAACTTGTAGTGTAAAGTAGACCAGAGTCAGCAGTAAGTCAGAGGGTTCACTGGGTTCCTTCTCTTTCGGTCCGTGTTAACATCTTAATATATTAGGTTGACCTATATGAAATTGTCACTATTCAATCATTTTTTAATCTACAAAAATAGTATTTGCTTATGGTTTACCTATAGCTTTGATATTTTTAAAACCACTTAAGTCTCCTTTTGATATTCTAAATATTACAGTCACTAAATTATCAATCGTTGTGATAAATTTGAGCAGTGGAAACATTGGCTCATGAATTTTCATTATAAAAATATATTTTTAGCTGTAAGTGGACACAATACCTTTATTTTATTTATTTCTATGTGGTGCTGAGGCGAGTGCTGTACCATTGAGCCGCAACCCCAGCCCCTTGAATTTCCTTTTTAAAACCCTAGGGGTTTAAAACCTTTAAAAAGAAAGGAGGGGGGCTCACATGTTCCTCCTTTCTTTTTACTTACTAAACAGACATCCTGAGGGTTAGGGTCTCTCTGTTCTTTCCTTTCCCCCTTCTCCAGTTTCTCTAATGTCATCAAAAGTCCCCATTCTATTCCATCTTTTTAAATGACAGTCTTGCATTAAATAAGGAAAAAAAATCTTTCTCAAGATTTTACTTGAACAGAGGTCTGAAGAGGAAACCGGGCATCCTTTTCTATGGCTAAGAGCCTTCTTTTTGGGGGGCAGGGGTAACCAGGGATTGAACTCAAGAGCACTCTGACACTCAGCCACATACCCAACCCTGTTTTGTATTCTATTTAGAGTTGCTTAGGACCTCACTTTTGCTGAGGTTGGCTTTCAACTCATATGATATTCCTGCCTCAGCCTCCCTAGCCACTTGGGTTACGGGCATTTGCCACCACACCCTCTCTTTAATAACAGTGTGACCTTGAGCATGTTGCTAGATTTTTGTGAGCCTCAGTTTCATCATTGGTAAATATCATCCACTCATAGGACTAGTGAAAGGATTAATATATAATACCTAAGCCAGGAAATTTGTGGGTTATTTTTCACTTATGCTCACTAAATGCCACTATTTTTCATTTCCTTTGGTTCTTTAGATTCAAGAATGATTTCAAGGAGAGGATAATGTAGTTCCAGACTGTCTTCCATTATTTTACCGTAGCCCATGGGAATAATTAAAGGGGAAAATTATCTTCCACACTCCTTCAACTAAAAGGTTTATTCCCTTAATAGTGGGACTGTGTTTCAGGATGGTTATATTCTGTGCCCTTGTTGTTTTCCCAGGAACTTTTGGAAAATTTTTGAATAGGTTGTAGTAAGAGAGAAAAGAGAATGCCAACTTTAATTTCAAAACAAAAGTTTAGAATTGACGCACGATTATTTGTGATCATGCATCCCCCAATATGAAAGCACTTTGTAATATAGTACCCTTTACCATATATTGAAACTGGGAGTAATAGATAGTATTAACATTCTTCTAATGCTCATACCTGGGGCCAAAAACTCAAGTGAAGATTTTCAAGTATATGGTTGTGAGTGAGCCCAAGCTACTCATTTGAATTGTGATCTGTGGATTGTTAAAGACAATGAAAGATGAAGATACTCCTCAAGTAGAGATTTTGATTATAGACTGTGTAAGATATGAAAGTGACTTTTATTAATTAATTTAATGCTTTTTTTTTTAGTTGGTTTTGTTTGTTTGTTTGATTGGTTTTGGTACCAGGGATTGAACTCAGAGTGCTGAACCAATGAACCACACCCCCAGCCCTTTTTATTTATTTATTTTTATTTTGAGACAAGGTCTTTCTAAGTTGCTTAGGGCCTTCCTAAGTTGCTGAGGCTGGCTTTAAACTCGTGAGCCTCCTGACTCAGCCTCCCAAGTTGCTGGGATTACAGGTGTACACCATGGTATCCAGCATTTTGGATATTTTGAATGCCTAGTAAGAACTCAGCACTATACTAAAAGCACATTTTTTTTCCCCCGGTGGCTCTTTGTTCTTTGCATTTACCTGTACTTCCTGACCTAATCCTGAGAGACGTCTGCAATTTTTCTGGAAAGTCTCTGCTCAGAAACAGAGAACTCCCTGTCTTGTATCTCTAGGGACCAGAAGCAGAACAGAACATGGTTGATGGCTGAACTGGGTGCAAACACAGGTACAGAGCCAAATACTATGTCCATAGAAATAGCTCTTTCCTAATGCCAGTAAACTTCTTTTATTTTTATAATGTTGCCTCAACTCCCAGTATTGCTTTGGAAAAATACAATTCTCTTTGGCAACATAAGGTTACAAAGGAGCTTCAGAATACAAAGTGTAGGAATAAAAATACCAAATATATATTGTGTTAATTTTCCAAGTCATACTATTTTTCTCTTGCAGACTTTTGTTTTCTCAGACTGTGAGAAGAGCTGAAGAGAAGCAAATTTTCAATTCAAGGTTTGAGAATACATTTTACACATATTATATATAACATTGCCAGAGGCGGGATTTAAACTCACTTGGGTTTCCAAAATTGGTGTCATGGTAACGCAGTGGAGGGCTTCTGTGTACTTTTAGGGGTTTTACTTTTATTTGCTTTCATTTTTTATCACTATGGTAGACTTTTTTAAAATCTTGCCAATGAAATTTAGTATACTACCAATGCTTTCTATCCTTAGAAAATCTAGCCACTGCTAGGATATACCTTCTAATTTCTTAATGACTAATTTTCAAGAGACTGTAATATGGATTCTATCATTGGTATTGAACGAATCTAAAAGTGTATCCCTTATATTTTACATGAATGACTTGAGAATGTCAATTTTATTTTGATACAGTTATCTTATTAACATGATTATCTAAAAAATATGGCATAGAAATAAAATTCTTTTAGAAAAGCAGGAGTGTATTTTAAACACTTTGGCTTTATTTATTTATTTTTAATATTTATTTTTTAGGTGTATATGGACACAACACAATGCCTTTATTTTTATGTGGTGCTGAGGATTGAACACGGGTCTTACCTGTGCTAGGCGAGTGCTCTACAGCTGAGCCACAATCCCAGCCCCCAAACACTTTGGCTTTAAAAAAAAAAAAAAAAAACTTATATTCTGACCAAAACTTCATTCAAACAATTTCACTCCTACCTAACTAGCCAATCTACCTTTGTTAGATTGATCATTTTATGTTTACAAAGTAGAACTATTTGCTCGGAGACATTTTTGTTCCTCGTTTTTTGTTGTTGTTATTGTTGGTGTGGGGCAGGTACCAGAGATTGAACTCAGGAGCACTCAGCCTCTTAGCCACATCCCCAGCCCTATTTTGTACTTTATTTAGAGACAGAGTCTCATGGAGTTGCTTAGTGCCTTGCTTTTGCTGAGACTGGCTTTGAACTTGCCATCCTCCTGCCTCAGCCACCCAAGTCACTGGGATTACAGGTGCGCGTGACCATATCTGGTCTTTTAGTCTTTGTCGTTCAGTAGAAACTCTTGTTACTAGTGCTGATCTCATTTTCCTAGAGATGTGTTAGATATATATACAGTTGTAGTTTAGCTAGATGTTGCACAGTAAGTTTCGGAGGACGGGCAGTAGAATATGAACATATACCCTTAAAGAACATTAAATTTATTCTCCTTCCTGCTTTTCAGATTATTTATATTTACTTGTTGAGTAAAATGAAAAATCAATGATCATTGTGAACAATTTTGGTAAAATGACTTTCCTATATCTTCAATGTCGCTGTAGCTTTCACATATGTAAAAGGGCCACTGCATTCAAGAACAGGGTGTGAATTTACAGTGGAAAGAAGTCAAGACTGACATGCAAAATGGTTTGGTTGTAGAGTAAAAAAAGGGGGGGGGGCTATTTTACTGTCAGAGCTGTAGGAGGACGCACATGAGGGCAAAGTTTGTATTTGACATAGATATCTGAGAATGATGAATCACAGAATACTAATTAAGTAAATCAATAGAAGTTAAGGGAAAAATAGAAATAACAAGAGAAAAATGTGCAGATATACATGGTTCCCTGATCTCTTCTTGACTTTGTTATGGTTGATTACAATGATTTCATTAAATTCCATCGAGAAATGAAGATAGAAAAAAATGGGTCATTTAGTAATCTAATGAAACTCAATTTATTTTGGTATCTAGTATTCTAGATCTAGGTCTTGGATCAATTCCCAGTGGACATTGTGCATACTTTCTTAAACTCCATATCATTCAGCAAGAATAGCCCTTGTGCAGCTAAGGCTCAGGACATAATCACAGAGATATATGACAAAAAAAAAATGTGTTGGGTTGGTGGGGCAGGACCTCTTGCCATCATTAATTTTATTTAGACTAGGAATTCTCCCAAAGTTCATAATAGTAACATCTAGAAGCAGAATCACATTTAGACTGAAAGTACTTGAAAGTATTCTATTGAGCATGAGATTTAAAAATAAAACAAATAATTGAGTGGAAATTAACCAACATTTCAAGGATAGAAATACAATTTTAGGTTTTCTAATGCTGTTTGCTATTTCATAAATCCATGCAATGCAGGAAGTGCTGGGAGCATGAAGGATTGTTTCCTCTGACCTACAGAGACCGATTCTCACTGGAAAAGGCTCTTCTAAAGTACCCTGTATTAAAATATGGGGGGTGGAAATGGAGCAAAGGTGCTAAAAGCTAGAAAACAAACAACAAACAAACAAGTAAACCCGATGTTTATGACTGTCATCTAAAACAAAAAATTTTCAAGAGACTCTTTTGAGCTTTGCTTTTGTTTTCAACTTAATGAAGCATATTGCACATTCACATGAATACTACCTTGTTCTTTCCGAGAGTGCTCCATGATGACATTTGGGCACACACAGCACCTTCTTTAGTGTTTCTACCTGATTTTTAAAAATTTATATATGACAGTGAAATGCATTACAATTCTTATTACACATATGAGCACGATTTTTCATATCTCTGGTTGTATATAAAGTATATTCACACCAATTCGTGTCTTCATACATGTACTTTGGATAATAATGATCATCACATTCCACCATCATTTCTAACCCCATGCCCCCTTCCTTCCCCTACAACCCCTCTGCCCTATCTACCTGATTTTTAATGGCAAAAATATCTTCTAGATGTTGTGTGTGTCTCTAGTTTTTCATTCATTCAGATATATGTTTATTTCCTCTCTTCCACTTTAAGCTATTGTTCAAGCAATAAGGTCTAGGGTTAAAAACTCATTACAGCATCATGGTGTCTTATTCAGCTTTTACCAATAAAACTATCCCATTCAAGCTTAATTTTGAAATATTTATTAACTACTTCCTACTTTGGGTAGCCAAAAGTAAATTAAGGGGGGAATAATATAACTATATAATGTAGCACTGAGTCAATAAACAAAGCATTATAATGAGGCATAGCAAAAAGTATTCAGAAAGAATAAAGTAGAGTTTTGTGATAATTTCACTAGAGAAGTATGTGTTTCAATCTCATAAGATTTTAATGCTCAGTGTATAGTTTTGCAAATGAAGCAATATTAGACACTTGTAAAACACAAGAGAAAAATAATTAGTGTGACATGTTTAAAATATAACACCATGAGCAAAAATAAAAAACATGTAAATACAGTTAGGATTCATTTCTAAATTAATATTATTTTACTTAGGCAATAATTTAGATTGTTTAGTCAATAATAAACGAGACAGATAAGAGATGTATCTTGACAGATAAATGTCTGTTTCTCTACCAGAACTCTCATGAAAACTAAATTCTGGGAAAATGTGTGAATTTTCTCCACATTTTCAAACAAATGGAATTGTAGGAGGAATACCAACATGCTCCATTGCTCTACATAAAGCGCAGGAAGAGAGGTCAGAAGACTCACCTCTTACTCCCTTTCTCCTAGATCCACTTCTGTCCTCTCAACCTTCTGAGAAAATAATATAGTTTATAACATCTGTAGCAAACAGAGCAAAGCTAATGCTATGTCCACAATGGGTTCTTAGTAAAGGGTTATCGATGATTAAAATGAGAACTGATAATGCAATGCAAATTGCATGGGAGACGAGCATTCTTCATGGTATTTATTTATTTTGGCAATGGCTATCCAAACATCGCTTGTACAATTAATTAAATCTCCACTTGGAAATATTTGTCACAAGTTTTGCTGCCAACAACATTTTATTTTTTTTTAATTCCAGTTAAATAAAGAGGGCTTATGATCTAGGAACACATTGTGAAATCACTTTCATACATTAATTTTATAAATACACACTGACTGTATATTTTATGCAAATAGGTCAACTGATTCTTATCTCTTGAAAGTTCAAATTCATTCTTCTGGAATATAAATTTGCATTATTTTGTGTTTCATAGCAGCTATCAAAAGAACTTAATTATTTTCTTTTACTGGATATTTGAAAAGAAAATTGTTAGTTGTCCCTTCAAATCACCTAAACCTAACACTAGCAATGTCATTTAGTATTTGTAGATTTCTACATGGGGTCAAGTGTTGCTGAAATCATGTTTTCTGCTGTATGTCATTATTATAATCAGTTATATTTAAGTGCATATAATGGAGCAAGTTGCCTATCTACCTATCTTTGTATCTTTCTGAAATAAGGGTTTATATAATCTCAAAGGAGTTAAAACAAGAGATGGAAAAGCTCATCCTGGGCCACCTTGGTGGAGATGGCATCATCCTTGATGATACAGCTCCTGCTTTGGGGCCTTGATGTCTGTTGGCATGTAAACATGCATTTTTAAATTTATATATTCCCAGATCCCCACTAAAATGGAAGTGAGTCTGAAAAAAAAAATCTCAGCATTTTTTTTTCTAACAAAACAAACTTGTAAGAGGAGAATATTTCCCAAAATGAACATTTGGGGGATTAGGAAATCTGATATTATTTAATTCTAACATTTTTTATCCATAGATTAATGATTGAGTGAGATATGAGGCTAAGAATTTGTTCTGCTGTTGCAATTTCAACATGAGGAATTAAGGAAGAGATAACAGATGTCTGCACTTTTGGGCAGGAAAGAGCTTACTTCAACTTCTGGGCTGATTCAAGACCTGTTTAAAGCTGATTTGTCACCTGTTTGATGGTTCTTTACTAAAAAGGAGAAAGCTCATCTTGGGGGGAAGAGTTAATCTTATATACTGGCTGTAATTAGAAATGGATGGAGAAACCAGAAAACTTATGTTTTGCAGTTATATGGTAATAGAAACTAAATTTGTGTCTCAACCTTTAAAATTTCTTTTATATGAAGAAAAAACTTTGTATGGTAAATATATTTTATTCCAAATTTTCCTCAGAAGAGTTAAATAGAAAAAAAAAATGTCTTATGAGCTAAATGTGCCAGAACCTATTTTGGTTCATGGAAATTGCATTTGTCACCCACTTTTCCCTTTCCAGCACCCACCCACCAGGAGGCTGACTCAGTGGGTGGAGCAGGTGTCACGAGTTCCAATGAGCTCATGAAGCAAAGTGTTGTTTCCATCCCAAGTCACTACTATGCTCCTGTCCCTCATCCCTGTGTTGACTTAAACATTCAATTGATATATTAAGGAGTTAAAACAGAACTCATCTTGAATTCTTGAATTTGGTTTATGTTGTCTTTATCTGATTCTTATGGTAAATGGGTCAGAGGTGAGGAGAGATGGTGATAGGTTTTGTAAACTTCAGGTACAGAAGAACTCTTGCAATGTATGCTATGTTACATTGGCTAAACATATACTTTTTACTTATTAAAAATTAACAACTTCTAAAATTTGAAGCTATTTTCTTCAAAATTGTAATACTTTGAGTTCATTTTTTTTCTATGCACTATTTAAGAGAGAGATTGAGGGAAGGCTCTCCATATCTTTTTATATTTGTTTATAAAATATTTTAAATTTATTGATTCTTATTCTACAAACGAATCTCCTCTTCATTAGATTCCCTATGTTTATGAATCATTTTCTCTCATGTAGGTTAAGCATTATGAAGCTTCATTGTGAAATTAAGAAAGTAAAGCTAAGTCACATAAATCTGTATGATTAGATAATGTATTTTTCCTTCTCATTCCTCATCTTAATCTTAGCTAATGATTTTAGCCTCATTTTTATTAACTGAAGTTACTGAATGTATACTAGTTGTAATGACAGCCTAGTGCAGTGGAGGAAATGTAGACTGGAGAGAGACTCCCTTAATTTTAAATGAAACCCTTCAGCTTTGTCAGATATTAGGAGGATACAACATTGGAAAAATTAGGAAAAATTAAAAGTTGAATCTTTTATCTACAAATGGGGATAAGAATAAATACTGAATAAAAACATTGTGAAGATTTAATTGGGCAGTACATTCCAAATTCCTAATATTTTGAAGTTCTTGACTGGTATAAAATCAAATTTCTTTCTGATCATTCTTTGTTCTTCTAACCAGCTATGACATAACTCTTCTAAAGTGGGGCCAGAGTGTAGAAACCCAGGTAATTCACAGACTCAAAGAAATACCATCAGATGATTATGTGTAGTTATAGTAGTTGAATAGATACTATATTTTTCACTGTTTCTCAAGTGACTTTCTGAGTTATTAATTTCTCACAGATGTACTCGACTTTATAATGAACATTTTATGAAATGTAAGGATACTAAATAATGATTCAGGACAATATTTGAAAAATATAGTCAAGCAACAGTGTGTAATCTAAATACCCATTCTTAGTGTTAACTCATTTGCACTAACTTAACAGATTTCACAATTCTCTCAATACTTATTCAATGATAGCAATATTTAGTATTAAATTTCAGGTGAAAAATTCTTTACAAATGATCTTTAGTGAACTACCTTAAAAATTGTAATTGCTCACAGATGCCAGCTGAAGCAAGATTGCTATGTGTCTGTATCAGTTAGCTGCTGTGCAATAATGATGTATAACAAATTGCCCCTACTCCCTGTCTCTTTACTCAACAAAACTATTACCACCTCATAGGATATAGACCAATCATGGTTTAGCTGGTGTAGGCTGTGCTAAACTGGGAGGTTCTGTTTCAGGCTGTGGGTTGGCTGGATTTGGCTCCAGACTTATATCTGCTCAAGTTTTGTTCTATTTTACATGTCTCTCATTTTTCTTGGGTCTTACTGTTCTCAAACATAAGGAAAAGAATGCAAGGGCCAGCCAAGCTCCCTTAGCACATTTAAAATTTCTGCTTTTGTGATTTCTGTTAACTTTTCATTGAGGAAAGCAAATTTAATGGCCAAAGCCACTATCAACAAGATGAAGAGATGCACACTGCTCCCTCTATTCAAAAGACCTTCAAAGTCACATTATTAGAGGCATGGGTGCATGGAATGAATGGAGAAATATGACCAGTGATACAATTTACTGTGGTATTTACCAGGCTTTTCTTGGCAAATACTTCAGTCATATTTCCCTTCCAGATAGGCTAACCTATGTGACTTAGTGATGTGAATGAAATGTGGTTAGAAGTAACAAATGCCAATGACATGCTTGGCTCATAAAATTTCTCACCCTGTCCTTCATGACTTCCTTTACTCATCTGTTAGCTGAATGTGGAAATTCTTGGTCCTGTCTGAGTAGTACAATGGAAAGAATGTGGACCTTCGTTATATAACACACCCTGTAAATATTCTCACATTGATCTGTGGCATTAAAATTAAATTAACTTTGTTTCATTTTTGGCATTATTTATTACTGCAACTAGCCTACTATAGTTGATTATTCAACTCCTATCTTAAATATTCAAGTGTATAAGACTTAAATAAGAGTTTATCCTCAACAATTTGATCAGGAATGCAAACAGATCTGACTGGAAATTGTTCCTAGAGGCACTTTATTTGAAAGATTGAGGTAAGTGTGGTTATAGACTTAGGAGGCTATTCATAATAGTGGGATGGATTTTATTGAGTGCAAATGAATATTTAATAGTACACTCAGATCAAGGTATTTGAGAGAAACTGTTAGGGAAAAGTTTGAAAATCTGCAGGTAAACTTTATTTTTTAGTTGAATTACTATTCCCCCTAATAAAAATTAATACATATGCATAGTAAAAAAATTCAACTGTATAAAAGGATTATGATTAGAATGTAAGCCTCCTTGCCTTCTTGCCAATATAAGGGTTAATGGTTAAAGGATAATGATCTTCTCTAAAAATTGTCACAATTTTTTCCACATACATCCCTCCATAGGAGCTATCCTGTGGTGTTTCTTGATGCTAGTATAAATACTTATCCCTGTGCTATTAAGAATTAGGTGCTAGACCTACATCTTTTCCATCCACTGCTGTGTAACTAATGCCAGATGGTACCTTGACAGTATCTGAGGTGATGCTGTGTGACAGTACCTATTGTGATGATCAGAATTTATGCTTCAAAGATTTTATGACCTACAGAAGATGCCAAATTTCCATCTAACCAAAAAATATTGTGTTCTCTCTAAATGCAATATTAAAATATTCAGGTTTCCTTTGATTTATTTCTACTTGGAAATGCAATCTGGAATTTAGGAATTTATGTTTTCTGTAGCAAAATGATACAGGGTGGCAGGTGAAACTATATACTTTTCTGTATGTGCCTTTAGTTGGAGCACATTTCTCTTTTGTGCACCGTTACCTATGCCCTTAGTCATACTTAGGGGCTTGACAGTCCAGTTTCTTAAACCTGAGAACCACACTTTGTAGAAAAGGGATACTGCGAGGTCACTTGTACCCCTGGTGACCAGATGGCTTTGAAATTCTGAAGAAGCTCAGTGTGGGGGCTGTTTGGAATCAAGGGCAGATTTGAAACCATATGGGAATGTTTTAGTCCAGAAAAGTTAAAATTTATAAAGATGAATGGCTAAAAATAAACCCACTCTTGGGCAGTGGCAATTCCTCAGAGTTTGGAAGACTGGGCTTCTTGTTTTAAATAGATGGATCCCTCCTCTCTCCTCCCCATTCTTCCCCTTCCTTGACCTTGCATCACTTTGTTTCCTGCTTGCTTTTTATTGAATGGAGACTTTATAATTTTGTTGTTTACGTCTGTGGTCCAGGGACATTACTGTCAGGTCTGTTGAAAGGCTGCCATGGAAGGGGTCAGCCTAGTCATTTGTTTTTTTATGGAACCTCCTGCTTTACACTAGCAAAGTCCTAAATCATACCCTTGTTCTAGCAAAGTAATAGACAAAATGAGTATTTAAAACAGGGGACATAAAATGCCACTCACAAATCCAGAACAGGATTGTTTATTTTACTCTCACCTTTAATCACAAGTAGAATTATTCTTTATTCACAAATACAGTGAATCTAAGCTTTTAGCTGAGTATTTAGTGGAACATCTACCCAGTAAGCTTTGCTTATGTTGCAGACAGCTACCCTGAGGAGTGATTTGAATTTAAATGTGATTCCCTTATTAGTTTCTGCTAACTGCAAATATCCCAGGCACTTAATTAAGTGGCTGAGTAATGTATGAATGCTCACTTCTGCTTGTCATGCAGAACAAAGTGATGTATTTATATTCCATGCACAATATGAAATTTAATGACACAGGCAACAGTAATTTAGAAAACCTTTGTTTTTATTGTCCTTGTTTTTGCTTAAGCAATATCTTCGTTTTGTCATAGTTTGGCCTGGACAGTGATATAAGACTTGGTCCAAATGCTAGCTGCTGTCAGGTGACATTTCCTAATAAACCAGAGGTTCTTCTGTGTCATCTAATGACTTAAAACATCGGTAGGTTTTCATTAACTATGTTATTTTGGCTTTTGTTCCTTACTCTAGTTTTTAATTTAATGGCTGAGAACAATTACTTTATGTGGCTGGTTAGCCACCAAAGCAAAAGGGAAAAGGTAGATTCTGCTAGGATTTGAACAAATGCATTTGGTTGCAAGGTAAATAACTAATCAAGCTGCCACGTTTGCTTTTCTGAACACTAGCTCATGTAGACCAATAATCTTGAGGCCAAATTTCCTGGTAAATGTTTCAGATGACCACTTTCATGTCTGTTGATTTTCTAAAATTATATTGATTTTTTACTTGAGGAATCCCAAAAATCCAAGATTTATATATGTTTGGCATTCAGGATGGATCCCAAAGCCGTGGTGTCAGTTTCCTTCCATCCCAATTTCTCTGGGTCTTTCTTTCACACAGATACCTTCAAATTAAATGTTTATGCTTTGTCATTTTAAGCTGGTCTGTGCATATGTTTGGTCATTTGGACAGATGTTTGACTTGTCAGATGGTGCTATTGTCTGAAAAACAGAAGGAATTCATGTCCTCTCTGTTCCAACTCCTTTGCTCCATGCGTGGGGTTAGAGGCTTCCTTAATTAGAGTCTCAGCTCTCTCTGTTCTGGAAATCCTAACCTCAATTAGTTCCCTCTCTTTATTTAGACTGTTTCATTTGTTTCCTAATGGACTTAGGTGGGTGGTGAATTGGGTCAGAGTTGCAACATATTACTTCCTGGCAGAAAATGTATTTTATATCCTGAATTCTGTGCTGCAAGTGCTGCGGCATTCATCTGAACTATAATTCCTGACTCTGTAGGGAATCGTCTGTAAATTATGTATTCCTGCCCTTGCATACCTGCATAATCCCTTTCCTGTCAGCTTCAGCCTCTCTCCACCCAATCGCACCCTAACCAGCACAGAATGACGTCAGGCTGCTGGGAGAACATTGCTGCGCAGTTCCTGTCAGAAAAGCCCCCGCTGTTCAGTAAATTCTTGGCAGTGCTATTCTTTGGTGCCTCAATAATCATAAACTACTGTTCTGTGTAAAACAATTCTTGCATGCTGCAAAATTCATAGTACTACTGGAAAGTATTCAGGCTTATTTTTTACTCCTCTTCTACCACTCTCTGAATTCTATCTAAGTGTGCTGACAAATCACCCAGAGAGGGGTGGGGGAACCCTGGAAATTCAGCAAGAAAGTCAAGGAGCTGTTCTGACATCCTCATTTCTGTGCACCTGCATTTGATGGGTTTATTCTCTCTGACTCTGAAATCAATAGTCTTCTGTCTCAGCCCCTTCAGCCACTGTGACCCCACCATATGCCCCTGACTGGAGAGAAGCCCAGGTTGGCTGCCTCCAGTCAGAGTCCACATATGTTGAGGGGAGGAACCCCAGAAGGCAGCTGACACTGTTCCTTTAGCCAGAAATCCCTTCAGAGGAAAGAAAGGTACTTCCTTTTTTGCCTGCTTTTACGCTACAGACTGTTGTTTACGAACTACAGCCAGGAGTGACCACCGCCAATGAGGGTAACTTAACTTTACCCTCCAGCTACAGAGCTTAGCTGGTGGACCTGATCCATCTTGGCAAAGAAATATCCTTCCTTTTTTTTTTCCCTCTCCTTTTAGTGTTTTCTTTGTTTTCAACTAATCAGCAGTGACAAGCTCCCTTTGACTGCTCACTTCTGCAGCCAGGCTTCAAGCTTCTAGGCATCAAGATTAGTGAGGCTCTCTTCCGGGTGGGCCAGTTTGTTTCTTGGTGACATGAGAACATCACCTGGGGTGTGCACTGGGTGAGGCTTGTCAGTCCTAATATAATTTTGGCCTTTTGACGGATTTTCCAACTATTTACTACAAGCCAAAGAGACTAGAAAATATACATTCCCTCTATTTCTCCTTTTCCTAACCACAATGATTTTTTTTTATTTGAACATTTGAGCATATTATGACAGCAGGATATCAGGGTTGGAAAGATACTTAAATGTTCAATCCATATATCTATCCAATGCTTAAATCCCAGGCACAGTCCCTTTCTCACTGTCATCAAGCCTAGGTCTGAAAGCTTTCAGAATCAGGGGACTCATGTTCTTCCAAGGCAACCAATTCTGTCTTTGGATAATGCTTTAAATAGGGCGTCCTTACTCCAGAGGACACACACACACACACACACACACACAGATATGTGTATACACATATTCAAATACATAGACTGAGCTCTTGCTGCTACATCACCTCACTTTATTTCTCGAGTTAAACAGTTGGAGTTTGGTGCATAGATATAGGATAGGACACCTTCTAATTCTTGCTGAGGTCCAACTTCAGCTTCCCATACCAGCCTATCCAGATGTGTTTTGACACTACTGTAAAATTCAAACTGTTATGCTGTAGTCCTGACTGGGTTTCTATAAGTTTTATTAGCCCATTATTATTTTTTTAAATTTTTTTTAGTTGTTGATGGACCTTTATTTGATTTATTTGTATGTGGTGCTGACAATCGAACCCAGTGCCTCACACATGCTAGGCAAGTGCGTTTACCACTGAGCCACAATCCCAGTCCCTAGCCCAATATTTTATAATTATTATTTTATTATGCTGAAAAGTTGTATAGAGTGGTACTTAAGTTACATTGTACTGAGATGAACCTCTATAGAGGTTGCCTGAACAAAACTTCTTTAGTCTATAGTAACAGTGACAATTAGACATGACTTCTATTTCATTCAAGTTATACTACATTCTAGTTTCTCTGTTACCAAAACCAAACCAAAACAAACAAACAAAAAAACCTCTACTCACCCTTTTTTATATGAATAATTTTCTAGCCCTGTAATTGTTTTTCTGATTCTCTTCATGACCTATTCTATATGCTACAAATGATCATGGCTGATAAGAAGATTCAAATAGGCATATTGATGGGTGTAGTTTAAACGGTTAATTGTCCCTACAGTTAAATAAAGTAGTGTTAATATAGTACTTCAGTTCAGTTGCTTCATACCTGCTTTATACTTACATACTATGTTTATTTTTCCCAAAGAATTTTTATGTTGTCCATTGTCTAATTGAATTCTCTTCATAAGCTGAAACCTATTTCTCATGGACTGCACAGTTACTGCTACACAGGGGTCCACTGTCTGTCAGTTACTCAAGTAAGTATTTTCTAAATGAATGGAGGAAAGAATTGATGAGACTAAACATGCACATCATGAATGGGAGTACCTCAAAAATGAAAAACAGTGTGTAGATTGACAACACAAATTAATAATGATAAGAACATTACATTTCATACTTACAATTATTAACTAGTCTTAGTCTCTGTATTATAGCTGGGCTAGTCAATTATCAGAAATGTTATCTATTTATTAGCTCATAGCTTATAAGAACAGGTCTAAAATTGGAATACAGGTCTCAAGAATTCCATAGCCTGTGATGCAAAACAATGTATCATCTTGTCATAAGACTAATAATTATCACAAATAACTACTTTGGAGTCCTTGAATTAATTTTAGCTTTTATATGTAGAAGTACTTTCAAAAGATCAACATAGGATCTAACCCACCCATATACATCTAAGAATGAAGTAGTGATTTCATAAAGAAATAGGGTAAGTGACATGGTAGATTTTTTTCATTTTATCTCCAATACTGTTTATCACTTATTCTTCCATTTATTTGAAAATATTTATGAAATTCTTACTATGCATAAAATATGTAATTAAGTTGATCTGATTACTTTTGCATAGGAAGTCGGTGAACCCAAACTATCTATACTAAACTCTCACTGTACTAATTAATCGTGCTAAAAGTATCCAGCACTTACTCAACTTGTTGCATAGATATACTTCTCCAGATCTCTGACTTCATATCAACCACCGTGTTAACTTTTCATGTTGTGAAGTGGATGCCTAAATATGCTATTATTTTATTTGAAATGGTGAATAATTGCAAGGAATATTTCTTTTCAAAAACTTTAAGAAAAGGGCTGCAGAACTATCTTCTTTTGTTAAGAGCAAATCTGTCTGTAAATAGGAGAGAAAATTAAATGTTTTACTGACATCTTCTCCAGCCCTGGTATTGTACTACTGGACACATTAGTGAAACTCATCTCTGAAGCTCAGCAACAATCACACATAGAGGTCTGCCCAAAACAGAGATATTAAACTTATTTACTTTCCCTCAAGATCAAATACTCTTGCACACACAGAAAGACACTCACACACATGTGTATACACACATTCTCTCTCTTTTTCTCTCCACACCATCTCCCACCCCCATAGTTCTATAAAGCAATTTGCAGCATTGCTTTTCAAAGATTGATAGACCTCACAGTGCATAGATTTTACTGGAACATTTTGCGCATTGCTAAATATTTCTTATAAACCAATAAGAACAATACAATTGTGCACTTCATAAGTCTTCATTAAAAATTCCCAGGACCTGTATCCTGGAAAGCATTACTTTTTAATACTTTGGTTGGCTACTCTATATTTTTAAAGCATGACTGGCTAGAACAGAACTTCTCAATAGTGACTATTTTCATGTTTGATATAGAACTCCAGATGTAACATTGGCATTTTGTTATTTTCTACACTTGAGAGATAATATATTTGTCATGCCTTTATAAATATAATTGTGGCCTTCCAACATTTATTTTGTTTCATAGTAATGAAAGATTTCTGAATGTTTATTTATAACAAATTTTACAATTTCAATTCCCTATTCTGGCTCTACCTATTCTGTTTTCTTTCCCTATTCTCCTCTGATCCTTCCATATCTCCTAATCCTGAGTTCCTTGATTTCACTATTTTGAGAAAGACTTTGTCAGTCAAAAAGTGCTTCAAATTGACAGCAAAATATCAAGTTTATAATTAAGTGGACTTTTTTTTTTCTAATTTTAAACTGCCCTTCACAATTAAATACACACACACACACACACACACACACATACACACACAATTAGTTAAAGCAAAGCAAAATAAACCAAACAAAAACTTTGTGCCCAAAGACCATTTTTCATTCAAGTTTTCAAAATACACCTGCATAAGTACAACTCTAAATTTTACTTTAAAAAACATGTTATCATCATGTTTCTTTGTCTAAAAATAACTGGGAGATTTTAATGTAAGTTTTTCTACCCAATGTTTCTAACATCATAGAGGAATAAATCGATTATTTAACATTCTCTTTTTAAATGAGAGGTTATTTTTCTTTACAATAATGTTTATGTTATATATTTTTCATGTTTAATTCATAGCTGAAATTTAATTACACAGGGTTGTCTAACTAGACATCTTGCTTCTTACTTTTTGACCTGGGAATAGGTATGAAAAACTTCCTTCTAGCAATTTCCCACTGGATATTTGAGTTCTCATGAAGGAATATTCTACATTCATTTTGCTTCAGCTCAGAAATAGTTTAGTATAACTTTTTCCAGGCCCTCCAGACAAAGCAGTCATTTTCTCATACTATTTCCAATGATTGTTTTCCATAATTAAATTCATGTTTTTCTTCTCCTGTGGAGAGATTTTATAAAATAAGAGGCAGCCTCTATAAATATTTATCACTTTTATTTCATGTTAGCAAACATGAACTTATGCATTTAAATATGTTTCACTCTCCATATTTTACCTTTTGTATTATCAGTACTTGTGCTTTTTCACACACTATTTTACATATCCAATCCCTGGCTTTTGTTTTATTTTATTTTTACCAAATTGAATCTAAATACCCAAACATCCAGAGCTCTTCCTACATAGGTTTCTATGTACCTACTCTCTTGCAGTAACTGTTTCTTAGCTTTTCTTTTCAGTGCCATTAAAGCCTGAAGCTCTGTCCACGTCACCTGACCATGTCCTTCCATCTTCCAAAAGTACTGCCAAGGCTGTGTCCTTTGAGAGCATCCCTGCCCACTCCAGTTCTCTTGGTCTCTACTCTCCTCCCTCAAATGCCTTTCAAACTTAAGACTGTCAAGCACAGAATTTTGTTGCTTTGTATATTTATTTTAACTTATTCTAGTATAGTATGATTCTTAGGGGCCAAGTGAAACTCTTAATATGCTTCTTTTATCAGAAAAGCAATTGAAGTGGAATGTAAACACTCCTACATAGATTAAGGTATCAATACTTGAGATTCAGAATACTACATCATACTGCCAAATATGTGAATTTTTTTTTGCATCCTCAAGATCACTTAGAATACTATTTCTTTGAGTTCTTATGGAAGCAATAATTAGGACAGTAAGAAATGAAATGGCTTGAGGAAGAGTACAATGTAGGTCATCATATTCATAATTCTGAATTTAAAGAAGTTGCAAGATTTTTAAAATAAAAACAATATCTCTCCCTAATTTATTAGGTCATTAAAATATAAGATACTATATGAGACACACACACACACACACACACACACATACACACACACACTGAAAGATAAAAATGGCAGTACAATAAAAACCCAATCCATGCAGTTATTAAATACTTGTTTGGTTTGAAGGTTTCTGTCTTCCTAAAACTCATATGTTGAAAACTTATCTTCAATCCAATAGTATTAAGAAATGGGACTTTGGGAATATGATTAGGTTATGAGAGATCTGCCAGAAATACAGCGCAGCACTCCTTGGCGACCCCAGCTATGGTTCAAATAGGCCCAGGTGTGGCTTGGACCACTTCTTCAGAGGATTCAGGGGTAAATCTTGGCAGCACCCATGTAATACCACATCAACAGGAGCACAGAATGCAAGAGCTATGGGAACAAGACTACTTCCACATAAATTTTAAAGATTACATAGCATTTAGATCCAGGCAGAGAATTATCACAGGGATAGGGCCATAATTGCTCCTACTAGAGCAATGTTCAGTGGTGCTATAGGAGCAGGTCCTTCAGACATGAGAATGGAGGAGCTACCAGCATGTAACTCCAACCTGGGAGAGCTTCAGGTCTGGGACTTCAACCCATGAGGACACGGGTGCCCAGAGAGTTGGAGGGCCAACCTGACCTCCATGTGTATGGAACATGCAACATTAAAGCAAAGATGATTATTTCCAATCTCTAAGATTTAAAGTTGTGTGTAGTGTTATGTTTTAGACCAACTTGGAACCAGTTACCTCTTTCTCCTCCTGTTTTTCTCTTTTTGAATGGGATGTCTATCCTATGTCTATTCTAGCATTGTATTTTGCCAACACATAATTTTTTTTCAATGCACTAATAGCTGGAGAGTAATCTGCTTAAGAATTAATCATATATTGAGTCTCACCCATATCTTATTTACATTATATTTAGATGAGACTCTGGACTTTAGAGTTTGAGTTGATGCTGGAGCAAGTTAAAACTTTTGTGGCGGATGATATGGAATTAATATATTTTGTATGTGGGAAGAACATGAACTTGAGGGGACTGGGTATAATCTTCTGGTCTAAATGTTTGTGTATTCTCAAATTCATATGTTGGAAGGTAAACTGTAATGCAATAGTACTAAGAAGTGGGGCCTTTGAGAGGAACCTTAATGATTTTGATTCAGTGCTGTTAGAAACAGACTCAAGAGAATCTTTTTTGCCTCTTTTACCATATGAGGACATATAGGTGGTTCCAGCTTGGAAAGGTGGATCCTTATCAGACAACAAATCTGCTGGTATCTTGAATGTGAACTTCCAGCCTCTGGAAGTGTGAAGAATAAATGTCTGTTGTTTATAAATTTACCAGTCTAAGATATTTTATTATGTCATAGACACAGACTAAGATAATAGATTTAATTAGAAGGAAATGAAATTCCTGAACTACACTTTCATTAGAAACTCCTATCTGAAACATTGCAGCATATCATTAAATTAACAAATTATTTAATTAATTTCTCTGATCATAGCCACACATTATAATTCATATTTTCTCTTGAAATATTATATATCAGTACTCATATGCCTAAATTACTTGCTAATTTGAAAAGTAGCTGTCATCCAGTCATAATATATGAATAAAACTACTATTCTATTTATAAAATAAAACTGATTACATACAAACTCCAAGTTTTAAAGAGTCTGAAGGTAGATAGTGAAATCTGTAATGATTTGTAAAGTACAGGTACTTATTATTTCCTGTGCCCCATACTACATAATTTCTATCTACAGTGTCTATTCATTGTGGTATTGATTTATTGATGCTATCAAAAAATGTTGCAATTGAACTCTTACAGAATATATGAAGGCAGTATATAGTTTTTAAGTGAGTAAGATTGATTCACTCATTCATTTATTCAAATTATGTTTATTAAGTACCCATATGGAAACTTCCTGAGAAGTGTCACAATTTATTCATTGATTAGTTTTCTCATGGCATTCAACTTATTTACCTCTTAAAAATCTGTTTCCTCATATTTGAAATATAGATAAGGAAGATGAAATGAAATGTTACGTATAAAAATCTTCAAGCCTAGAAGACAGTTAGCATTCAATAAATGCTAGTTCTTATTGTCATAACTTAAACTATCTATATAAAATTATATCTTCAATCAAGGAAGGACTTAAAATAAATAATCTTTGGAAAGAAAAATTTTAATAAAATTTTAAAAACAGACAAAATATTTGTGCATCTTCTAGAGCATAAGTTTTCACCAGCATTCAATTTAGATAGAGTTGTTTAAACATTTCATAACAAAAAATTAGTGTGTCTTTCAATAGCCCCAAATTATACCAAAGATATTGTGTTTAAAACTACATATCACTAGATGGTTCCTGTGCCTATGAGAATATGGCTAATATGTAAAATAAATGATACATGCTTTTCAATTCAGCATGAGTTATTGTTATTATTTATATTTTAAACAGTTATTCTAGTTTTATGTTCTCGGGCAGAATATATTTACACAGGAAAAATATGTAAAATTCATATTATAGGAATCTGTCTTGTCAGGAAGACATTTTGCTTCTGGTGAGTATATGTTTGTCAAGTTTTCACAAAGGTTTCAATCAAGATGCTTTTATAATTTTTAACAGATGCAGTTCTAATTTGTTTTAGTTTACCATTTTATTATACAATAAGTCACTTCTCTGGTCCTTTAAATATAGAATTCAGAATTTACATTACCTCCAATCTCTATTTTAATTCAAAACAAAATGCTTCTTAAAAATTAATTAATTATTCCAAACATAGTTTTTGTAGTTACCTGAGCAAGAAAATCATGCAAGATAAAATAACAAAAACAAAGACCTAAAACCTACCAAGACTGCAAAAATTAATCTACAATAAAGAGCACTAGAGAAGAAAATATGGGAAAATAGCTGCTATATATACCTTTAAGTCAATGATCTGGAAAAAGTACCAATATTATATTGAAATTAATTTTGTGACAAAAGTAGGTGGAAATAGTCCTTCACATGCATCCCCTGTTAAATCTATGATGTAGAGGACTTTATATTATTTATTTTCAATAGGACATTTTGTGTTTTTTTTTCTATTTTTAAGTAGCAAACATACTAAACCTAAAGAAAAATAGAATAATTTTTAAATACATTTGATACAAGAGGTAGATACTTTATAACAACAGAAACAAAAAAGTAAGATAACCATCTGATATCATGACAAAGACTTTACTGAAATTTTTTTCAGATATCAAGCTTCTTAAGTTTTGGAAATACAGAGCTATTAATCAAAAGAACATCTCTGTTCATCTTCTGTTGACAGAATGTTTTTCTTACTTGTTATTATGGAAATTTTCAATCACAGAAATATAGAGAGAATAGTATAATGAGTCCTCGTGCATGCAGTTTAATAGAATATTGATTTGTTAAACCATAAAGGCATTTTAGTAACATATTAACCCTTCATCTAAAAACTCAATGTGTCAAGATTATGCAGTGCTTAAATGCAATGATCAACAAAGCCAAGAGAATGGATTCTTCAGTATATATTTTAGTTATGGGTGCTTTCATATTTTAGGAGGTGGTTTTCACTAAATTGTTTTAGAATTTGTTATTTATTGCTAATTGTTCATTTTTACTGTCATCCTCCATCTTATCAGTCAACAAAAGAGTCAAGCAAAAGGAACAACCACCCAAGGATTCTTAAGTAGAATTTAGAAGATGAAAAAGTACAGATAAAAATAAATACATTCTACATCTGAGAACATGGAATATACACTCCATTCTTCCTGATAAATACAACAAAAACCTACATATCTTGGAAAGGTGGAGAGAAGAAGAAAAGGAAAAGCAATCACGGCCCTGGCCTCAGGGTGAATCTCTGGAATATGTTGTGGGAACAGAAGAAGCTTAAAAATTGAAAACACAAATGGATGAAGACAAAATTAATAATATTCCATTGTAGATATATACTATATTTTCTCTGTCTATTCACTTATCAAGACGTGTGTATTGCTCTTGCATTTTGGCTATTGTGAATTATGCTGCTGTAAACATGCATGCACAATATTTTTTTGAGTCCTTGCTTTCATTTCTTTTGGATATAAACCCAGGAGCGCAATTGTTGGGTCTTATGGCAATTATATGTTTGATTTTTTTTTGAGGAATCACCATAATGTTTTCTGAATCAGCTGTACCATTTCATATACCTAAAATCAATGAAGAGATGTTCCAGCTTCTCCATGCTCTCACCAATACTTGCCATTTATTTATTTTTATCATTTATTTGTTGTTTATGATAATAACTTTCATAACAAAAATTGGGGAAACAAACATTCTGATAATAGCATTCAAACCTTAGCTTCTCAAAATGTATATAAAAGAAACACTGATCTTATCCCTGTAGTCTCCAAACTCTTAGCTGTTCTAGCATCAACTCAAACATTTGAAGTATGCAGTTTCATCTACATATCATCCAAATCCAACATGGGTAAGTCTCAAGATATGATTCATCCTGAAATAAATTTCTCTCCAGCTGACAGCCTGTACAATAATAACAATTTTTTTAAAAAAGAAATTAGGTTTGCCAGATACAATGCTGGAACAGGCATATGACAGATATTTATATTCCAAAAGGGAGAAATAGGAAGCAAGAAAGGGTACATGGGCCAAACCAAATCTTCAACCCAGCAAGGTAAACAATATTAAATCTTAATGATTGATTCATATTCCACTTCCATACATACTGAGATGAGTGTTGGACTCCCTGGGCTCTGGGAAGTCTGCCCCCATGGTTTTGCTGGGCATAGCCCATGCAGTAGCTTTCAGGTTAGAGTTGTACCACTCAGGCTGTTCAAGGTTGAAGTTGCTCTCTGGAGTCTCTGCTGTGCCAGCTTCTAAGGGAAAGCCAGACCCCTTGACTCCAGTAGACACTGCTGTAGTGGGTACTGCCTGTAATGTGCTTACTGATGTTGCAGTTCTCTCTCTGGGCCCCAAGTCTCTGAGGTATACTGTGAATTCTAGATGGAGACAACCATCGTTCCCCGAATTGTGTGAAACTCTGAAGAAGTCACTGCATTGACAACACTAAGAGTTGTAATCTATGCCTACCAGAGAGCTGACCAAAGCCACATCTGGACCTGAATAAGCCATA
Organism: Marmota marmota marmota; assembly: GCF_001458135.2. NCBI lineage: Eukaryota > Metazoa > Chordata > Mammalia > Rodentia > Sciuridae > Marmota > Marmota marmota. The sequence goes on along the minus strand of NW_025999900.1, from coordinate 31,671,727 downwards.
ACTGTAGCCAAGGAGAGCTACACCAGAATGCAGGGAATGGAACCTTGAAATTTTTATTCACTCAAGACCTTTTTACTCTGGTCCTCACCTCCATAAGAATATCTCTAAAAGTGTCCTAAGCTAAAAAATAAACAAAACAAAACAAAAGAAAACAAAAACCGAAAACTTAGATGGGGCATAAAATGATTGGATCATATTTTTTGTTCCAAACATTTGAGTATTATTATATTATCTTCTGGAGTATATCAAAGAAAATTCTGAGCCTAATTTTTCTCCATCTTTAAAGTATTATCATATATGATTTTATTATAATAGATTATCCCTGATTCCACATGTCCTATTTCAATAGGCAACACATTGCAATTTAAGTTTTCTTATTCTTTTTATATAAGCCATCTATATCTCTATATAACTTGCTGATTGCTATGGTTCGTATGAACATGTGGTCTATGAGTTGGAGACTTACTCCTCAGTGTTGGGAAATAAAACTTACAAGAGGTAAGTTAGAGATGATTATGAACAATTATGTAGCAACAAATTTGATAATATAGGAGAAAAGGGCAAATTCCTAAACACTTGCCCCTTATCAAGACTGAGTCATGAAGACTGAAAAATCTGAACAGAATAATGACAAGTAAAAAGACTGAATAAGTAATGAAAAGCTTGCCATCAAAGAAAAGTCCAGAGCCAGAAAGTTTCACTGCTGAATTCTACTAAATCTTTAAAGAAAGACAAATTCAAATTCTGCTAAGGATATTAAGAAAAATAGAAGAGGAAGAATTCTCAAAATGTTTTCTGGGAGGCTAACATTACCTTAATATCAAAACCAGATATAGACACAACATAAAAGAGAACTACAGGCCAATATCCTTGATAAACACGGACATAAGAGTCCTTAATCAAATACTTGCAAACTGAATTCAATAGCACATTAAAAATATCCACCATGGCCAAATGGAATTCATCTCAGGAATGTAAGGATGATTCAATATATAAAAATCAATAAATGTGACATACCACATCAACAGAAGGAAGAAAAAATCCATATAGTCATCTAAAGGGCATTTGATAAAATTTGACATCCTTCTATGATAAAAGCTGGAAGATATTAGGTATATCAGTAACTCAACTCAACATAATTAAAGCCATTTATAATGGGCCAACAGCTAACATTAAACTGAATGGGAAAAATATGAAAGATTTCTTTCTAAGATCTGGAACAACAAAAAGTTGCTGATTTCTAGAAGTTCTAGCCAGAGAAATCAAGTAAGAAAAATTAATAAAGGACATAAAAATTGGAAAAGAAGTCAAACTGTTAGTGCTTGCAAATAACATGATCTTTATATAGAGAAGAGCCCCAAATCCACTAAATATTATTAGAACTAATAAATCAATTCAGCAAAGTTGTAAAATACAAAATCAACATATAAAAGTCAGCATTGTTATATACCATTACTGAATTATTTGTAATGGAAATCAAGAAATCAATCTCATTTACAGTAGCTACAAAAAAAAACTATGAATAAAGGAGATGAAAGATCTCTACAACAAAATTTATAAAACATTGATGAAAAAATTGAAGATCGTACAAGAGATGGAGAGACCTCCCATATTCATGGAGTAGAAGAAATCAATATTATACAAAATGATTTGGAATCCCTGCAAAAACACCAATGCATTTCTTATAAACTAGAAAAAAGAATTCTGGAATTTATATATGTGTTAGTAGTCAGTTTTTCACTGCAATGATCAAAATATCTAACAAGAATTGTTTAGAGGAAAGCTTACTTGGGGCTTACAGTTTTAAAGGTCTCCATAGTTGTCAGTTGACTCCTTAGTTCTGGGCCCAAGGTGAGATAGAACATTATGGTGGAAGCACATGGAAAAGGAAAACTCAGCTCATGGGTGCCATGAAGTGGGGATGGGGTGGTGAGACCCCAGGGACAAAACATAATGCCCAAAGATGTGCTCCAGAGATCTACTTCCTCTAGCAAATTCTTATCTGACTACAGTTACCCCAGTACAATAGTCCTTTTTAATTTACCAATCTGTCAATTAGGTTAAAGCTTCATAGTCTAATCAGTTCACCTCTGAACATTCTTGTGTTGCCTCATACATGAACTTCTGGGGAACACCTCGTTTCCACACCATAACAATATGGAACCATGAAAAACACAAAGTAGCCAAAGCATCTGTTATGGTTTTGATCTGAAAATTCCTCCAAAAGCTCATGTGTTGGAAGACTTGCTCCTTAATGCTTCAATGTTCAGAGGTGGAGCCCTTGGGGATTGATTGGATAATGATGACTCTAACCTCATCAATGGATTAATACCTTGGTGAGTCATAAAAGTTTTAGAAAGAAGTGTGCCTAGTTGAAGAAAGTAGGCCACTGGGAACATGCTCTTAAAGGTTATATTTTGTCTTGAGTCCCTTTCTCTTTCTTTCTGTCCCATGCCATGATATTGCCTCACCTCATGCTCCAAAACAATAGAGTCCAGTGATCATGGGCTGTAACCTCTGAAACTGTGAGTTAAAATAAATGTTTTCTGTGTTAAGCTGATTGCTTTTAGATATTTTTGTTACAATAATGGAAAATTGACTAACACTAGCAAAAAAGAGCAAAACAGTAGGCCTTATATTACCTGAGTTCAAAACAGTGTGGTATGGGCATAAAAACAGACATATAGACCAACGGAACAAAATAGAATCTGGAAATGAACCCACTCACCTACTACCAACTGATTTTCAATAAAGATGCTAAGAATATATATTAGAGAAAAGACAAATTTTTCAATAAATGGTGCTAGATAAATTGAATATTTGCAAGCAAAAGAGTGAATCTAAACTTCCACTTCATATCAGTAAGCACAAAATGGTTTAAAAATTTAAATATAATACATTTAGCTGTGAAATGACAGGAAGAAAGAAGGGATACATACCAGGATGTTGGTATGACCAAGAATGTTTTGGAAAAGATCCCCAAAGCACATAAAACAAAAGCAGAAATATTCTGCACAGCAAAGAAAACAGTCAAGAGTGAAGAGACAATTTATTGAATGAGAAAAATATTTCCAAACTCTAAATCACATGAAGGGTTAATATTCATAATATATAAAGATCTCAAGCAACTATAGTTTTAAAAAGTAGCTCAATTAATGGGCAATGGGTCTAAATAGACATTTTTCTAAAGGATACATACAAACAGTTGACAGGTACATAAAAAAAAAAGAAAGCTCAACATCACTTATAATCAGGGTAATTCAAATCAATACCACTTTACCCTGGTAAGATTGATTAGTATCAAAATTACTAAAGATAACTTGTGCTAGTTGTGCTAGTGAATGTTAGGAAAAGAGGAAATCCCATCTCCATGTAAATGATTATGGTCATTATGAAAGCAATATTATGAAATTTTTCAAAAATTTAAAAATAGAACTACCATAGGCTCAGCAATTTCACTATTGGGTATGTATTCAGTCTACTGAAGAGACCTCTGCACTCTTGTTTTCATTTTCATTCTATTCACAATAGCTAAGAAATAGAAACAACCTACGTATCTATCAATTGATGAATGAATAAAAAATGTGGTATTCATGCATAGTGGAATAATATTTGGTCCACCAAAAATGAAATATGTCATTTATTAAAACATGGATGGAACAGGAGATTGTTATGGGGAGAGAAATAAGCTAGGCACAGAAAGATTTTTATGATCTACTTTATCTACTTTATGATCTCACTTATATGAAGACTCTAAAATGATTGATCTCATAGAATTTGAAAGTAGAATGGCAATTACTAGGGATGAGGCCAGGAAGGGGATGTTTTGACCAATGTGTATTGAATTTCAGTTGACCAGGAACAAGACCTTCTTTTGTACAATTACACAGTAGGTTGACTATGACAACCACAGTATACTGCACATTTCAGAAAGTTAGAAGATAGGATTCTGAAAGCTTTCATCATAAAGAAGTGATAAACATTTGAGGAGATAAATATAATTAATCTGATTTAAGCCTTTTGCAATGTATACATAAACACAACAAGGTACCCCATAAATATGTATCATTCTGTGTTTTTATGTATCAGCTAAAAATAGTTTAGAAACAAGAGATGGGGCCTAGTTGGGGAGTGGTCCTTAGGTCAATTGTGCATGTGTACTTAAAAGGGATTAGGGTATTTCTTAGGAGACCTGGGTTAATTCTTATTAGAGAATTGCTGTAAAATAGTGAGCCTGGTCTTATCTAGACCATCTCTTGCTTCTTGTTTTGAGACATGTTGCTTTTTTCTCTTACACACTCTGATGACTATGTGAGGTCATCTGCCATTAGTTCCTTACTAGAAGTGAAAGCAATGCAGCTATGTGATCTTGGACTTTGAACCTTTCAAATTGTGAGCTAAATAATCTTCTTTTCTAACTCAGATTTTTTTTATAGTGACAAAACACTGAATGTCTTAATATTTCATATGTCTAGAAGATTACTACCTATTAAAAAAGACATTGATATATTTTCATCCCTCATTCTAATACAAATACATGCAATTCCTGACTTCCTATCTTGTTGATATTATAATATTCTAATTCTGATATTCCAATATTGCCTGTTTACTATAATTTTACTAACTGCATTTAAAGCTGACACATATACAACCCTCTAAACAATTTTCTTTTTTTTTCAAAACTTTTTACTCTTTTGGAGTATAAGTAATTTTTTTTTGCTTATCTTTTAAAAATGTATTATCCCTATCACTCCACTAGTTGTGTAAATATTTATTCAATACATTAAAAATAGCAGGGATTCTATAAATTTTAACTGCTTATAAATATTCTTGGAAACTAGTAATGTGTTTACATTCTGGTTGGCCTATATATATGTATATTTTAAGAAATGTTGCATGGCTTTAATCCTGGTAATCTTTTATGATAGAGATTCTGTTTTCTGAATCTTATAACTTTCTCTCTTATTAGTTTGTTCCTTCCTTTTTGTGAAGAATATTCTCCAGTGGTTTTCTAAGTAACAGTACATTAGGAGGAATATTTTATCAGTCTTGCATTGCTCAACTGTCTTTATTCAGCCACTCATTGATAATTTGTTTAGATCAAGAATTCTAGGTTGGAAGTCAATTGCTTTATTAAGCTGGAAGTAACGGTTGCTGTTGAGAAATCTAATAGCTTCATTTTCTTTATTATTTTTTTCTTAAAGCTTTTAAAATCAGCTCTTTGCTCTAAAGTTATGAAATATAATGGACATCTTTATTATCAGTTTATATCTATCCATTGTTTTGGAAACTAATTTTATGAAGCATTCTGTATATAAACTCCTCTTCTACTTTGAAGGATTTGAAAAAAATGTCCTCTTGATTTCTTCTCTTTTTTTCTTATACTTTTGGAAATTTGTTTTATTTTAATCTTATAACTCTAGTAGAAATCCATTAGTTTTCTAATCTTTTCACTGTCATTTCTCATCTTTATGTACTTTTGATGTTTTTTAAATTTTTTTTTCAGTTTTATAACACAACCTTTCTAACTTTTGCATTTCTGCTGTTATTTTTTAAAAATTTCTATGTATATTTTGTATTTTCTCATGCTCTTTTAAAATAGGATTTTTTAATGAAACAAATATAGTGTTATTTCTTATCTCTCTAAAAATAGTCAGAAGAATTGTATCATTATTTTGGAAGTAAGAAATTTTGCTGCATAACCTACTTTTTCTAATTGTGTTCTACTTATATGTTTACATTTTACATCTATATGGAAAAGTTCTTCAGTAATACATGTAATAAATAAAATAATATAATATCTTATGAGAGCATATGTATTATTTATATTATAAATAAAATATTATATTAATATATATGTATTATTTAAGACATTTTTCCTTGATATCTAATTGAAAATCTATGTGCACATGGATAGAGACATGGAGTTACCAATGCTTGCTTTCAATGTAGGGTGATCTTGCCAAGTTGTTTGGCCACTGGGGCAAATCCCCATTATTGTTCTTTTACCTTAAATCTCTTCATTTAGTCGTTATTTTTTCAGAGAAGATTTTAGTGTTCTATATGGGAGGATATAAGAATCATTGCATGTATTCCAGAATACAAAAGAAAATAAGTCTGGTTATATCAGAATTCTGGCTAAAGACTTTACATTCCTCATTTTCTGTATGGCCAACTTCATTACCTTTGATTTTGCTGAATGTATTCCAGTGTAGAGGTTCTCTAGCTTAGTCTCTTCAGAGAATAAATCTTTCTAATGGAAAAAAAGAAGCCGTAAAATTGCACACATTGATTGAAGAGACCTAAAGATTCAACTTCTTTTTAAATAATTTAAAAATCAACATTGTCTATCATCCACCCATCACTCTCCACACTTTCATAGATACTTGTTGCTATTGATATTCTCATTGATATCTTAGGATCAAGTCTTTCTGACTGGTGAGTCAGGTTACAACTGTTCTTTTCATTCTAGCTGTGAAGTTCTGTTGATCTTTATTACCTTTCCTATTCTTTGACTTTGCACGCTAATGATTGTTAAAAACAAAACAAAACAGAACAGAACTCGCTTCTTATTTTATTGGGATTTGTAAAAGAATTAGAGATAAAAGAGTTTAGTCCTTTACTTCTAAAAGACTTCTTCCTTCAAATTTTGTCTTGATTTATAAATTAGTAATTTCCAAAATATGCCTGTTTAATTGATAAACATATCTAAAGTATTATTGAGCATCTCTATCTCACGGTATTTTTAGATAAAGGGATTTTCCCCCTTATTTATTCTGTTTTTCCATCTTATAGTATGCCAGTAATTCTTGGGCTGCTTTAGCCAGTATGAAGTATGGCCCAACACACACTTCCAGGAATCTTCCTAGTTTTCAACTCCAGCTAGAATGCTTTGCTTCTTGGGATAATGCCTATCAGAAGCAGTGTATCTACATCTACCATAGTTTTCTTTCTTGAAATAATACTATTCAAAATATATAAAACCAAGAGAACTGAGAACAATGATTTAGTCACTTTATAAAATGTTTTCCTTAAAACAAAGGGAGTAATAGCTGGTGCATTTTCTATACAAAACTACAAAGAGCCTATTGAAGGGATATAACATGCAAAAATATTTCCAGCTTCTTTTATGTTATTGTTCATATTTAATGTTATAAGCACGAGTTGGACTCTGCTTTTCTCAAGCAGCTCTTTAGAGATTAACAAAATACCTTCTCAAATTCTGAGACCTTTCTAAATCTTAGCTTTGATCGTGTATGTTTTTATTTAATTTTTTGCTTTTTATAGCCAATATTTTATAGGTAGTTTATAATATGATACATGTGCTTGAAGCTAATCATTCTCCAAAAGAAATTTCTATATTGTTAATATGGCTTCTTATGTAATTTTTGGTCATAATATACTTTTCATTTATCTCTGATTAGAATTGTATAAAAGAGTATATACCTGTCAAAATAGGATTTTATATACTATGGAAATTAATTACTATTTTCTGTCATTATTTGATACCTTCAACTGCATAAAGCATATAATGACATAGCTTTTAAAATACTGTTTCTGGGGTGGGGTTGTGGCTCAGTAGTAGAGCACTTGCCTAGGATGTATGAGGCACTAGGTTCCATTCTCAGCACTTCATATAAATACATGAAATAAAGGTTCATCAACAATTTAAAAAAATATTTAAAAAACCCATTGGGACTCAAAGATGACAATTAAATGATTTTAATGAACCATTATGACCATTATGTACTTATTTTAGAGTTTGAGCAAGGGAGGAATAGAATTCATTCCCAGGTTAAGTTGGAAGACATGGCAGCTTCTACTGTTGGGTTTAATGTAGGCAAGAAAAGCCTTTCAGAGATTAATGAGGGATGATTGCTCATAGCTACTTTGAAAGAAATTATTTTATCTATTTACATTAAACAAAAGCACATTGATCAGCAAATAGAAGTAGGGAGTCAGCCTTTCCTTATGTTTAAATGCTTGCATTCCAGTGTCATTTACTGAAATGACCATCCACGTGGAACCAGGAAAAAATAAATCTCTTATATAATTCCAGAGATAAGAACTAAATCTGGCCAATTTCCTTTTAGCTGAACATCATGAGTTCTTTTATTTTAAAAGAGAAAATAGCAGTGCTGAACAATTACTAAGCAAATAGAAAGTGAATCCTTTATTTCTCTTTGAAACATTGAAGGAGTAGCCAATAAGTTTTTATGAAGTTCCTAAAAAGTATCATTGTACAAAAATATTTTCATTTTCTTAGTTAATTTATATTGTTCTCATTATTAAAAATGCAAGTGCTCAACTTATCTTTAAAATATTGGTTAAGAAGAGAAAGTCCTATTTGGGGGAGAAAAGAAGAAGGAACATTATTATTCACAAGGAACCTGACTACCCATGAGACTTAGAAAAGGATTTTGTTGGTTGTTTTTTGTTTTGTTTTGTTTGGGGTTTTGTGTGTTTGTGTTTTGGGGATTTTTCTTGTTTGATTGTTTGGTTTATTTTGGTATCATTTGTAGCTGGGTTATAGTGTTGACAGTATGTCCTGACCAATTAGACCAATTATTTTAGATTTCTAGAATGCATCTTCAAAAGGAAAAGTTGCATCATCTTCATTTCTTACCTTTTTGGAAAAGCACAATGGTTCAAGTTCAGATTGTCATTTGGAGTTGGAGGCAGAGCCCTCAACGTCTGAGGGTCCCGTGGATGAAAGAAGGACTGGTTCAGCTCTACTTTCCTGTAAGTGTGATAGAAATTTCTTTCTTGCTTGCTTTTTTGATTGTTTTTTCCTTTTCTTTCATTTTTGGTCCCTTGCATCCAAAGGTAGTTCTTTCTTCATTCTATTTTTCAGACCTTCTCTTATTTGTTGCTAATATCCATCTGGATTTAGGTGTTCAATGTTCCTTTAGTAAGCATTATGGCTTTCTGATTTGATCTTTTATTGAAGACTCTTTCTGAACAATACACATATTTTTTTAGGCTAGATGTTTGCAAGTCTCTTCAATTACCTTTTTTAGGTCAAACTGGAATGATACTTTTTCTTAATTTGTTTATTATCATCTACAAAATATACTCTAATCATATTAAGGGACATGATTATTGACATGGAATATGGCTACCCATAAGACATAGAAGAGGCGTTTCTTGGTTTTACTTTTTTTTTTTTTTTGGTGTGTGTGTGTGTTTGGGGGATTTTTGAAGTTCTTGGGGGGCTAGAACTAGTTAATTGTGATAAACATGGAGCACCTATTGTCTCTCAGGCATTTCAACAACTAAGGTAGGAAGGATAGTAGAGGTAATGACTATGCCAACAAGATTTCATAACTTAGTGAATAAAGGTACACACATGTAATACTAAAATATGAACACAGTATAATGAACAACACATTGCAGAACTATAAATGGGGGAAGTTATTAATTCTTCTGGGGATAAATAGGAAGAGACCTCTAAATGATTTCCCCAAGGAGATAATATTTAGGCTAACTTCAAAGAATTAATACTCGTCTATTTAGGAGACAATGTCTAGGGAATCTGAAGACAACTCTGGATATACAGCTGGATCAAGGTATTAATTTGTGGTCCTGAGTTTGAAGAATGCTACTCTTCATTTCAAAAGAGGACACCAGGAATGAATGGATGTAAGCATGGTACAAAAGGACAAATGTTTATTGAGGTGACACTTATATGATCGTTTTTGTTTTCAAAATAAGAGGAAGGATCTGATGAAGAAATAAGAAAAGGATTAAATTGTTTTTAAATTGGTCACTATAAGAGATGTTAAAATATATAGAAGAGAGGAGAAAAGTTTGAATTGCTTTGATTTGTTGGGAAAGTTGGACTTACACACACATTCGAAGAGAAAGTCACTATGTGTTTGTGGACTTGGAAATAAGGGTAAAGATTTAAAACAGCTGCTGTGGAGACCGAGGAGGAAAAGGAAAAGTACAGAGAGGATTGGAGGAGGCTAGTGTGTGTGTACAGTTGAAGTGAATGGACAAATGTTCATGTCCAGATAAGGAAGGAGGCCAAGAAATAACTACTGGACAGAAAACACACAAAGAGGTTCAGAATCTGGAGAGTTCTAGAAGCACATGCCATGCAGGTACCTTACTTGGCTCTCCTCTATAGTACACTGCACAGTGTCCTCCACTGAGTCCTCATAAGTGCTTATCTTGTCAATACGCTGCAATCCATCCTAAATTTCCTTCTTATATGAACATCTAGTCAGTGAATTTTTAGGGAAGCAAATAGCAAAGAATTCAGCTCTTCTGAGGGAAGTGCTACAAAATTTGATAGCAGAGGGCGTTTCATCTCCATTTGTAGGTGTTCAAAAAGACCTCTGGGGCTGAGTTTTCTCAAATTGCCTTATTGTAGCTTTGTAGTGGTATTGACTAGGTTCTCCTTTTGCCTTTTTTTCCCCATAAATGAACAGAATATATATTCACTTATTTTGTGAACAAAGATAAGCTACTCAGAGAGAAACAGATATGGAGAAGCATAGAGTTTCAGCTAGGCATTAAACAGCCCAGAAGCCCAAAGATTTGTCACAATAGGTGAAGTTTCCCTGAAATCACAGCATTGCTTCTTATTAGAAAAGATACAACATTTATAGAACGTGCCATTTAAAGGACTGTGTAGCTCAGAGGGGAAAAAAAAGCAATATTCTGTTGACTGCCTTTTGAAGCAGTGAACACCTTTCCTGTCATTTAATAATGGCTTGGATGGGTTTGAAAAACTATGCGTCAAGTATTCTGAAAATAAGGAATATAAGTTTGGTGAACTTTTTCAGTCATTTGAATCTTAAATCAACCAGTCTCATGCTGTCTTAAAGCAGCTTGTTTGATTCATTTAAGCTTATGGTTACAGTAGGGATAAAAATCCCCAGGACTATTGTTTCATTTATAGTTGATGTGGAAGATTAATACACACTATAGGTTTTTTTTTTCCATTTGAGAACTTGTAGCAAAACAGAATATGGTTTTATGCAAAAAGCATTAAAGGACTTTTGCTGTCTTTGTTTGTAACCGGAAAAAATAAGCCAATTATAAATGAAATTTAGACCAGGACCCCAAATGAGCTTGTGACCAGAGAGTGGCACGTTTTTCTTTGAGTCAGAGATGGTTGAACCATTGTTAGTGTATATTTAGAACATGTTTATTTTACTCTCATCCTCCCAAGACAGGTCAGTTCAAAAGGCATATCTCTTCAACTTTTTTTTTTCTCACTACTTGTTAATATTCTGATGGTATCGATTTATTTGAAGGATTATTTCTTCTAAATTATTCCCAGATTCAAAGTTGGAAATTATGTTTACCTAACCTCTTCTAGTGGTAAAAGATTGCTACATAGTAAACAGATTACCTCCTCATCCCCCCCTCAGTATGCCCTCTTTTCCTTCACATTTTCTGACTATTTTTAAAATAATGTTATTCATGATATAGATTGCCTGTCTGGAGAAATCTTAATATCAATCAAGCTTCATGTAGCAGTAATGCCATGCATCAATCATTTCATAGGTGGTATTCAGTATTTTTAATAAGTTTTTTATTAAAATAATCAAACTAATTTCATTTGGAAATATTTGCAATGGTCTTGAAATTCAGCCTAGAGGTGCAAGTCTGACTGCATGGGATTTTCATTAGGTTTCCAGATCAAGTACTGTCACCATGAATACTAAGATAATGTTGCTTAGTCTATAACCTCATTGGATCAAGCTGAACTCCAAAAGATAATCTTAGAGTAGAAAATAAGTACTTAGAATTTTGTTTTATCTAAGAGGATTATAGATATATTTGGAATGCTCTTTTAATAAAGCAGGTCAATTATTAATACCTTAGCTCATTTGCTTCACCATAAGGTTGAGCAGAAAGAATTCATTTAGTATTTGAGTAGCAAAATAAATAATATCATATATATATACATATATATGTCTTGATTTATTAATTTTGCTGTTTTTCTTCTTTCAAACCTACATCCAATAACTAAAAGAGTGAGATTCTCGTGCATTTACAATTCTGTTGAGAAATGCTGGTTTATAATAAGTGAAACCTCCACTTTAGTCACTCTCAAGGAAAAATAAGAAGTGAACCTAATGCTGTGAAGATAATAAAGGCAAGATAGTGTGTGTATAATTATGTTGTTTTTCAAATGCAAGTTCTTAATAAATGTCCAAGTTTATTTTTATATCCATATGTGTTTTTGTAGAACTGGGAATGACTTTAATAGATTGCCCGATATATTGCTATGGAGAGCATTTTTGCACCTACACTATCATATGGTGTCCTTGCATAAAAGACTCTCATAGGATCCAGAAGGATATTTTATGGATTTGCATTTCAATTCTGTCATCTGTGAGTTGTGGACATGACTAACTCTTAAAACATCTCTAGACCTATCCCATCACTTGTGAAAGGTATATAATTATAAAACAGTTGTTGTAAAGGTTATATAAAATTGTTCATTTAAATTACCTGACCTGCATAGTCCACTCCGTAAATAATAACTGTTATTGTTGTTGGATGGCAACATATCTAAAGACCTGCTCTCATTTTCTCAAGTGAAAATCCTTCTTGTAGCCTAGCCTAAATCATTTCAATGCACCTTAAGTCTATGCTAAATTTAAGACACACATACAAAATATAGTTTTATAGGTGCTTACTTTCTTATCTTTCTATGTAAAGTTATTACTATCCTTACATTGAGTTTTTATTATTTTGCTTCTGTGGGGGTTTTCTCATTTATTTATTCCTGCCTAACAAAACTTGCAATTTTATTGCAAAGGGAACTTCTTGACTAAACATTTTGACTGTAAATGGTAATAAAGCAGAATAGAATTATGGGGTGCCATGCTTATACTTATCAGGATATATAATTTGGACCAAAACTCTCAATTACAAATGTTAGATAATATATTTTAAAATTATTTTTTAAAGTACTGAGTGAATGTCAGGAATTAATACAAAATAATCTAAAAAGAATGCAAGAACCAAAATGGCTAACTAGACCACTGGAGATTTGCTGAATCAAATGGAGCTGAGTTCAACTTTTAACTGCATTTCATGCTCAAAGTTATAAAGATTAAAGCTCTAAATTAATAAAAGGCTAATAGGCCACACTTTACCCACGAAACTGGGTCTCTGCAAGACCAAATCTCAGGATAAGAATGAGACAAAAAAATCATGCCTCCCCTCAGTTTAAGGTGGAAGAATATACCTTATAAATTATAAAAAACCCTAGTATTTAATAATTATAGTAAAAATAACTCCCTGAATACTTAAAACCCCTAAATAAGGAATGAAGTTTAAACAATTCTGGACTCATGATATTCTCAGGTTTTGTATAGTAACAACATAAATCCTCTTAAGAGGAATTTAATTTATACTTGGTCTTTAGGAATTTTTATGAATAAATTCCTGATAAAATGCTAATATTATTTAAACAGCAAACACACATGGCAGGAAGGCACAATGAACTAGAAATCAGTACAAAACAAAATAGATAGCAAATCAAAGACAAACATCTTGAAATTTTGAAATTATCAGACAAAAATTATAAACTAACAATAATGTACTTAGAGAAAAAAATTTGAAAATATTTATAGAATGTTAACTGAAAACACAACAATTTAAATTAAAAACACAATGTACATATTTAATAACATTGGATACAGGCAAAGAGAGAATTAATGAATTGGAAGACAAATTAGAAGAAATTGCTTCAAGAGAGGTGTAGAAAGAAAAAGTTATGAAAAAGAATAAGAAACATGGAAGTCAGTGTAGACAGGTTTATTTACATAGAAAGAATGGTTAATTAAAATGTGGTATTTAAAAAAAAGAAAGAAAGAAAAGCTGTATTTAACTATATAAGTTCCTGAAAATATCTTAGGACTTACTGACAAAAGTCACCGATACATAGATATCAGAATCCACAAAGTCTCAAACAGAAAAAACAAGAAGTCCACACCTAGACATATCATGAAACTACAGATATAAAACAGCTCCTGTGGACAGTTGGAATTAAAAACTACTTTTAAAGAAGCAGCAGTCAAAGCCTGGGATTGTGGCTCAGGGGTACAGCACATGCCTGGCCTGCAAGAGGCCCTGGGTTCTATTCTCAGCACCCCATATAAATAAATACATAAAATAAAGGTCCATCAACAACTAAAAATAAATAGATAAATAAACAAATAAAACTTAAATTTCCATATTAACAAAAGCAGCAGTTGAATTCTTAACTAAGAATACTAAAAGACAGTGAAACAATTTCTTCAATTTTCTGAGAAAAACAGTATCAATGTCTCATTCTATGCTCAGCAAAAGTAGTTATCTTTTAGAAAACGATGCCTCCCTTTCACAACACACAGAATTAAATTAGGTATTTTTTCTACATAATCTAAACTCTTGATAGGTGCATATTTTTTTTACTATTAAAGTATCTAAATTTTACATGACTGTTTTTTGATGTCACTCAAAAATTGTTTCTCTTTTATTATAGAAATTAGTGGCATATGATCATTGTAATTCTAGGTTGAGCCCATTAACATTCTTCTAAAGGAATACAAAATTCTAGAACAGAATACAAAAGATTTGTTACTTTCCCTGACACTTCTGTATCCCTAAGGAATGTTCATGTGGTTCCTCTGATTGGTAAACTACTTTAGGAATTGTGACAATGGAATAAAGGTCACATACAGGTTCCTCTATAGACCAGTAGGCTTAGTGTTCTTTGATGGCCAGAGATCATCTCTTGATAACATTAAAAACATTGCTGGAGAGCAAGTAAAGCAAGAACAAATGGATGAAAAGGGAAATGTAACCACCATATAAAAAAATCTTAAATGGTTTAAAATGCTTACAGTAAAGAAGCATTCATAATTCATGGGTCAAAGGGCCACACAGTAAAGGGTCAGTATTTCAAAAGACTGAGCTCTTTTTGATGCCAAATTCAAATGACTTTGGACACATTTTTTTCCTCTGTTTTCCCATTTAGCAATCTAAAGTTGGCTATTGTAAATAGAATTGCTTTATAGCACCCTCAGTTTCAAATAGGAACCTCAGTGCTATACAAAGTATTACAGAGTTTGAAAGTGTATCAAATATAGTAATGAGAAAGGGGGGAAATTATAAGTTTCAGAGCTTTCCTCTGAGACTTGTAAAATATGCATTAGAAGTGAGCAATTTAAGCACCATGAATTTTATTACTAGCCCAAAAGTTACTCAGAGCCTTATATTTTAGCTGATTTAGATTCACGCTGCCTTCAGGGGACAATAATGAGTTCAGTCTTGCTTATATCTGGGTCCAGTTTGTAAAGCACATGCAGGAAAAGTGCTTAGTTAAAGTAATAAGCAGAACACTAAATTATTATTTTATAATTTGCCCTCTACTTCTAAAGAGAAATAGTTTGCAAAGAATAATATTTTCATAAAGTTTTCCCAAACTGATATCTTCCTGTTAAACTTTTCTTAATTTTAAATTCTGGTTTATTCTTTCTGGCTTTTATCACACTTATCACTTATTCCATATTTTATTTTCTCACATAATCAAAGAAAAAATGATACATTGTGTCTATTTATTTTCATTTTATTTGTATTGTATCTTAATCTACACCATACTTATATATCTATATGTCTATCATCTATCATTTGTCTTTATCATCATGATTTATCTTTCTTAAAACTGTGCCTTCATTGCTTGAAGAAAAGTATATACCAAACATACTCATTGGCATTAAATGAGTGTCTTGGGAGAACATATATACATTTTTCCTCATTTATCTAGGAAGAACATGGAACAAAACAAGGTTAGCATTACACAGAAAAAACAGTTCAATTTTGTCAAGATCCTTTTTTATCCATACCCTGTAGCATCTATTCCAATCACATGCAAAACAAAAACATATAAAATCTCTGCAAAGCTAGGTTTGTTTCTTTACGCAAGAACTGACAATGAGTACTGTCAATGTTACATAGGACCTTCAGTTTGCAATTGTTCAGTTGCTTTTTTTTAACTCAACTATCCTAGATTAATACCCTGAATATTCAAATCTCAGCTCTCACAACATGCATAATGTTGTGATTCATACTGTGATGCATCTCCAGGTGTTTTAGAATCCTCATTAAAATTTCCTTCAATATTTTGCCTTGAACTGCCAAGACTATTCATGCACTAATATTCTAAGTATCTGTAGGGGATACCAGGGTGATGAATTTGATGAATTTGAATTTCTTTGAAGATAATTGAAAATAACACATAGAATATGTAATGTCAATCTACATAAAACTTGTATCAATTGTAGTATAAACTTCAATCTGATTTTTCTAACTAATTTGATAATGTTCTGAAAACCAATATTTATGATACCAGCTACAACTTTCTCTCAAGAATATAAATAATAATGTAAAAATAATCTCCCAAAAAGTAATAGAAATGATATGTACGATGACTTAATAAAATGAGCCTGGTTGAAGGTCAATATTAAAATATCAATATTAAACGCTTAACATACACCAAATATTCAGTATGTATTGTATATGTGCTCTCTTGTTTAATACCCATTATCCTAATAATACCACTGATATGTCCTTGGTACTAATGAGGAAAATTCTATTTAGAGTAGCAAAAGATCTTGCATCAGCTGTTTAATGCTGGAGAATAAACTTAAATTTTCTGACTTCAGAGTCTATGTCTTTACCCTGTAGGCTGTTCTTTCAGATGTTGTTGAAGATACTGGAATGGGGTTTGCATGTGTGATATGAATAGAACAATGAGTTTTTAAGGTCATTTGCTACCAACTCTAAAGGGTGTTTTCCTTTTCCATCACTGATTTCTCAGAGTGTGTTCTCTTCCCTTCTGAAATTATGCAGTGTTTACCCCATTTCAAATCATATGTTTGGATGGCTTCTGAGCAATTGTCAGCATCTTTGCCACATGGTTGGAGGCCAGATATCAGATTGTCACCATATAATGTATTCTCCCTATCTGGTTGGGAGCATAGAGCAGGTGCTTGGAAATCCTGCTGTCATCCATTCTCCACACACGACTGGTCTGTGTTCAGCTGAATTATGGTGACTATCACTTGAGAACTATTGTAGTGGCCGCACTCCAAGACCTGGCTATAATCTTGCCCTAGTATTTGATATTCAGCAGAGCACATAAATGAAAATGTAAAATCACTCAAGGAATAAGATATGCCCACATAATCTTTAAGTCTTATGATCTTATAATACATTGGACATCAATAAACTTCTGAGGAAAGCTACACATGTCCTGGAGTTGGAACACAATTGAAATAGTTGATGGTTTATTATTATATATTGTACATTTTTACATTTAATTTTCAATATTTTCAATCTACCAGGTTACAAATTGGAAACTAATTTGAGTTCAAATTAACAAAGAATTTATTTAAACAGAATTTCAAGAGACTATTTTCCTTAATGAAGAATATTTGCATTAATTCCATCAATGATAGAAGTTTGCCTTGATTTAGCAAATGCATTAAATAAAAATTTAGGTTGAAAGTATTGAAAACCAACGTCCTAATCATTTGAATAACAAATTATTTGTGAAATGCCTTTAAAAACATATATAGGCATCTAATAATTGAATAAAATAGATTAATTTCCACTTTTTGTGCTATATACCTTTTGGATATAGCATTTATCCCTAAATGTCAATTCTGAAAAATACATGCCGAGGGAGGGGATTTTCAGATCAATAGCAAAGCTCCAGATGTGGGTGGATTTTAATACATTTCAGAGCAAGTGTACCCTGAAACAAAATGTATTATTTGAGAAAAGTATGCTTAAACTACATGAGGGAAGTTTTTCTTGTTTCCAAAGCACAGGTTTGAATTTTATTCTGTTCATTTATTTCCCAGCAGGTGTCTCTATATAGCAGCATTACTAGAAAGAACAAGAAGACAAGAACTAATTGTATAAAAAAGAAAATGTAGAAAGTAGAAACATGAGTTGATCATAGAGTATATCTTTGTTGAAAATACAAAATCAAAATATTTTAATGATATGTGCTGCCCATAACTGGCTAAGAAACATATTTTGAGTTATTTCTTGATTTTATTTGTTTAAAAAAACTTTTAAAAAGAGTTATTGAAACCTCACCTAAAGCAATTTGTATTATGCATGACTTACATACAAATATAGACCTTTTTCAATGATATTAATTTAAATTTTGTCATCTTGGACTAATAACATGTTCATTATTTTGGATGAAATATCAAAGAAGTGGAGTTCATCTTTGCTGTGATGATAAACATTGATGAAAAGCTGATAGTTGCCATAAAAGAAATTGTGAAATAGAAAGGGGATGTAAAATAATGTCATTTATACAATTTCCTTGATCAGCACATTGCAAAAGTTGCATTATTTCACTTAGAATGAGATGCAAAATAAAAAACAATTTTAATGCCAGTCAATGTGTAAGCTTTTTAGACAAACAAACTTTATGCTTTGATGGCTCCCAGTTGAATTTCTAGACTAATCTATGTGAAATGAAGAATTTCAACTTCACATACAAAAGGAATGCTAACTTTTGCCTTTTTATTGTAACTGAAGATTTAATGCACCTCCACATTATGAAATAAGTGATGAAATCAATACCTTTGTAAAACTCTGAATAGTGTTCACTAAATGGCTTCTAAGTTAATATTGGGTTTTGGCATGTAGGGCTTCTATTGTCCGTTAAGTAAATTTTCATTCAACTAAAAATGTCATGAAAACCATAAATATATGACATGGGATAAAAATATAAAATAATGTACACTAAGTACAGAAAAGGTTAAAGACAGATATAATGCTCTACTGGATGACTATCAGGACAAAGTATGTATACTTTCATTCATTGAGGTCTTCACTGAATAAACAGAAATGTATTGTGCCTTGGAACCAAATATATCACAAATTTCTGTATTTTGGACAATTAGAGAAAAGCTCTGTTGTTCTTATACTCTACTAGGTCTCACTTATCCTTTCATTCTAGTGTTAAATTTCTTTTATTCCTATTCTATCTTAAAAATAAACATGCTGATTGGCAAGAACCCTGGAAATCATAGAGGCAGCCACCATACTTTCTTACAGAGACAGAAATTTTCTAATTCATTCTACTCAGATTAAAAAAAAATCTCATTTGAGATTATCAGGTAATACCTTCTGTTTTAATATGATGAAATTAAAATCCACTTTTCATCTTTAACTCATAAAGTCTCTTTTAAGTAATTAAACAAAAATACAAAGACAGATTAGTGATGAGAAACAAGGAAAAAGTGATAATGTTGGAAAAAATTGGAAATTCCCTAGAAAAATAAGTGTGCAGAATTTTAAAGAGAAATCAGATTTGATAAGCTATATTTTGAGAATAAATATGGTTTTGTCTTGGAGCCATGAAACTTCAAGTTCTGAGTCAACAATTAAAATAAAAGGAATGGCCACATGGCAACAAAAATGAGTAACTGTAAAATCAGTCCAGGAGAGAAAGGTGACATGGGTCTTGTTCATTGCTATAATGAACCAGCATCTGGAATCATGCTTGGCATATAAATAATTCAATACACCATGCAGAACATCATTTCTGGTGGAGTGAGGAGATCCACCATTCTTTCATAACTAGTTTTTCCTCTTTATGACCTCCCAAGTTGTGGAGTTGTTGTATGTCGGCTTTGTTGCACTCTCAGGCTCTATTTCCTACTCTGGGAAGCTTCCCAAGGCATCAGATCGGTAGTGTGCAGACTTTGTGTCACCCCTGGAAGCCAATCATTCAATTTTGGGGTATTTTGCATGACTATTTTAAAATGTATTCATTATTTTTAAATTCTGTAATATGAACCTATACTTAAATAACATATTAAAATCAAAGGCATTACTTACTCAAAGTTCATTACTTTCCAACTATTTTACTACATTTTTATCATTAATTATGCCATTGAAGTTATTTATATCTCTGTGTGGTAGAAATATTATATAAAGGTGTGGTACTGAGCATCTCTTCCCACTTTTGCATTCACTGTTTGAAAAAAACCATGGTAAGATTATTTATACCACAAAATATAAGAAACATTATCAACCAGGGCTTTTTCTTCCTCTAGAGACCTAAGGATTCTGTGCTTATACCATCATAGCAATACAAAAAAAATCCACATTTTTTAAATCTAGTATTATTTTTATCAAGTTTTGATAGGTGACACAATTTTTGCTAGTGATTTTTAATTTGAAAACTTTATACCTTTAGTGATGTAGGGGGAATAGTAGAATAAATAAACTGCACAGCCTCCTCATCTCAATTCATAAACTGTTAACCTTTGTTTTTTTTTTTTATCACAGATGCTCTGTTTTGCTCTCTCTGAATATAAATGAACACATACACTTTCCCGCCTTGTGAAAATAATTTGGTGGAGTATCATGGTTATTCTTCTCTAAACCCTCTGCCACCAAATTAGTTCACTTCATATCCAAGAAGTATAACTTTGATATAATACCATTAGCTCATGTTCATTATATCCCTGTGTTCTTTATATCTCTGATAAAGATCCAGTTGAAAGTCTCTCATTACATCTAGTAATCCTTGTGTTTCTTTGATCTTCTTAAATCTAGAAAAGTCTCCTTTTTTTCATTTTTTTATTTGAATTTTCATACAATTTGAAATTTTAAAGAACTTATGCTCATTTTTATGTTGAATTTCCCTTTATCTGCATTTATTTCCTCATATATTTAGATGATGTGATTACTTCTTCACTGTGTAAAATCAAGAGGCACATACTATGAATTTATCCTATGTACATTAAGTATAATTACTTGGTTAGGAAGGTAACTATGGTATTATTATAAATGTTGCTTTTCCCAAAAATAATAAAATGTGGAGTGATATTTCAAGATGAAATTTTTGTTCTCCATACTTTTGCCCCAATGGTTTTAATATCTATTGATGATCTTTGTCTGAATCAATATCATTATTGTTGTAAGTTTAAAATTCTATGTAATGATTAAGAGTTCTTAGACTTATCTGACTAATACAGCATACATGATAAAATCATATTTAAAATAACAAGAATAAAACTTTTAAAAACTATAAAAATTTAAATTTAATAAAACAAACAAAAACTTTTGAGATACAGTTATAATTTCCTCATTTATTTTACAACGTGACTCAAATATATCAAATACCGGTGAATCAAGGTTATCATAAGCATATTTCCAGAGCCATGCATGCTCAGACACTGAGCAAGATTTCTTAGTAGAAACAATATTGACTGTTTTGGGTGGAATGTTTTTGTCTGTTGTTGCAAGGGATAATCCTTGTAGAAGATTTAGCAGCATTCCTGGTCTCTACCTACAGGAGAGCAGTAGCATCAGTCAATTGTCACAACAAAAAGTGTCTCCAGACTTGCCAAATGTTCTCTGAGAAGCAAAAATCGCCCTCAGCAAGAACCACCACAATATAGGAAATAAATCTCCCTATTAAGCAGAAAGTGAAGATTAAAAGTCAAGAGGTGTTGTAGCTACAGCGTATCATCCATTAGAAAGGGAAATAACTATATTCCTACCTGATTATGATAAATTAAGAAACATAATTATGCCATTTATGTTGATAATGGACATACATAGAATTATTAAATGCAAACTTTCCCCAAATTTTCTTCTGAAAAGAGGAAAGATGAGGGAATACCTTTTTCCATATTTGACTTTTCTGTACTGACAGTATTTTTTTCACCAGCATATATTGTGGCTTTAGAAAGTGAAACTAGAATAGATGTGAAGATAGTAATACCTGAATGAATATCAGAGAAGATAAGACAGTCAATTCCCAAATAATCACTAAAAATTTATTTGGGAATTAACTGTCAGTCTTCTTCACACACTTCCCTAATTATGGTGATTCCTCCTCTTTTCTTCTGTTCAGCCTGGAGCCCCAGGATCCCACACAGCCTTTTCAAAATATGTTAGAAATATTAGTAGAAACATATTATTTACTCAAGTCCTTCTTTACACACTGTACCCTCACACTTGTTTGCTCCTTACTTTGGGAGAGATATAGTGAGGAAAGTTGGGAGAGTACGGAGAAGAGGATACTTCCTCTCAGCTTTGCCACTAATCAAATTGATTTTCCAAATTTCAACATATCATATACATTCTTGGATATCTAAGAACTTGTCCTTAAAATAAAGGCAATTTGTTAGATGATTCAACTATTTCAATGCTCAAAAATTTTACATTTCTTGGAAAAAATGAATCAATGTCCTCTTAATATTTAGTATGTATTACACTCGAGTAGATGACCAATAAAAAAGTGATTTTTTCAGAAAATATGTCTTAAAGGAAAAAACTTGCAATGCTGTAAGTTTAAAATTTATGAGGGTGAACCTAATAACACAGCATTTTATATATGACTTGACACATGTACATTGAATAGCTTTTAAGTTTACTTTAAAAACTGAAAAAAAAGAGTTTGTGTGTGCAACACACACACACACACACACAAACACACACACAGAGTAGAGTTCCATGATGAGTAGTTCAGAAGGAGTGGTTAGAAATGGAGGCTTATCTGCCATCTTAATTGATGAAGGGGAGAGGGGAAAGCTTTATAGGGAAAACAAGTGACTTTTTGGAAAGATAAATGAGTTTTCAGGAGAACAAACCAAAGACAAAGAAGCTTATGGTAATGCTCATCTATGTAGTTCTGCATGATCTTTCTCGCTCTATCAGGATCATGCACCTCTCTTGGAGAAGGGACCTGGTTTATTCACCATCTCCCCAATGGGACTAGATCTGCCCTGAAGTAAAATTTATAGCAGCCTATTTCCCAGAAGTTGCTTCCTTTTTTTTCTCTTTTCTAAACTCCAAACAATAAAACCTAAAATTGAGAAATATTTTAAGCTACAAAGATTAAAACTCAAACATGAGGATAAAATCAAGGATATGGCTATCATATTTATATTTTATTGGTTAAAGTTGCTTCTTTTAATGAGATAAAGGAAGCTACATGAAGGCTTTTATTTTATTCTCTATAAGTTGCAAAGTTTCTTTTTTTATATACTATTTGTTGTTGTTGTTGATGATGGACATTTATTTTATTTACTTATTTTTATGTGGTGCTGAGAATCGAACCCAGTGCCTCACATGTGTGAGGCAAGCGCTCTACTGCTGAGCTACAAATCCAGCCCTGCAAAGTTTTAAATAATATTTACTTATATACATTTATAGCATTTGAGTGAGAAGGACAGTGTGCTTTCCAAAGAATGTATCAAGTTTGTGATTCTTCTTTCTTTACACTAAAACTCGTTTCTGACAAGTGGGTGGCTGTCTTAGCTTGACTTGAGGTGTGAAAATACAGTAGAGCATTGTTTTGGCAATCATTTAATATGATGGAAGTTTCTCAGGTTCTTGGAGTTCTTCTTAACATTTTGTAGAAATAAATCGGACACTATTTGAGACTCTAGGAAGCCTCTTTTGTTAATGGATGGTGTGTTAAAGATGTATTTAAAGAATGGTGCTTATGTAACAACAAAAGAATAAATTAAAAATTCCATAAATTTTATTTCATAAAATATAAACCAATCTGTTCCATGAGCCCACTACTAAGAAAATAAAAATCAGACCACAGATTAGCAATGTTATATATAAAACACATAACTGATAAATGACTTGTATTTATAAACAATCTGAAATAATTAACAAGAATCACTTAATAAAAATAATTTTAAGAAAACAAACAACCAAATAAAAACAGCAAAGGATTTGACAGTTTTTTTTTCCCAAAGAATATATATATGAAAGAAAAACATCATAATATGATGCTCAAAATCAGTTGTCATTGGGGAAATGTATATTGAAATGGTAAGATTCATAATGCTTGATAATACCAAGGACTTACAAGGATGCAAAACAATTGCAACTTTCATATATTGCTGGCAAGAATTAAATTCATTTAGCCATTTTAGAAAGTCATTTGGAAGTTTCTTATAAAGTTAAACATGGAATGTACTATATATGACTAAAAAATCATATACACAAGTAATTAACCAAGAGAAAGTGAAAACAGGTTCACACAAAAAACTTCCAGGCAAATATTTATAATGGTCTCATTCACTATTGTCAAGAACTGGGAAAGCTGTCTATACAGGTGAATGGATACATAAATCCTGGCATTGCATACATGGGAAACCACTTGGTGATAAAGTGGATCAAACTAATGACAGACACATGACATTGATGAATTCCAAATGTATATGCTAAGTGATAGAAGTCAGACTGAAAAGGCTACATAAAAAATGATTCTAGCTATGTAGCATTCTGGAAAAGTCAATTATAGGATCATAAAACACATTTTTTTCCATAGGCTGGTATTGTGGATGGTGTTGACTCTAAAGGGTAGTAGCAGCGGTTTTGGGGAGTGATGCCACTGTTTTGCATCTTGATTGTGGTCATGATTATGACTGTAAGCATTTACCAAATTTGATGGGATGGTATATCAAAAAGTAAAATTTATTCCATGTAAATTTAAAAAATGAACAGTAAGTACAGTGACAACATTAATCCTAAAAGCCTAGATGACAAACAATGCAAAAGAAATGACACAAAGAAAGAAAAAACTAATGGCATTAGTGCAAATAATTTTTCAGAAATTCAGGTATAATTTGCAAAGTTACCTCCTCAGAAAAGACTTCCCTGATCATTGAGTATAAAGTAAAGTATATACTTGCCATTTTTTATCACAGCATATTAATTCTCTGACTTGCAATTCTCCAACTTACATTTATATTTTACTTATTTTTTGCTCCTTTACTTATATATTTTTATTTGTATTTTTATGGTAAAATGTAAGGTCTGTAAGTGCAAGTACCTCTCTGTTACAGTCATAACTATGAATCTAGGACCTAGAATACCAAGTGGCATGAAGGATCACTCAATACACATGTATTACATGACTAAACAAGGGTAAAGTCATTAATTATATAACTGCATTGCTGGAAAGCCAGTTTTTCAATGAGATGAGTGAGTCACATAACAAAAAATATTGATCAAAATTGAAATTGCAGATGAAATTTCCAAAAAGTAAGTATTTGTATTCACATTAGGAAGTAAACTTATAAGGGGTAAAATTTTCAAAAATTTTAAAGGAAAAAAGAAGCTACACACACATACACACACACACACACACACACGCAAGTTTCAGAAGGGTTTGATATGAAAGTTTAAAGTCAGAAAAGAAAGGGTTCAATTTAAAATGGTAAGATTAGAGAAAGAGAAAACTATGAGTTTTTGCATAATTTAAATAAGAGACACATCATATGATTTTAACTATGAAAGAAAAGCAATTATCTTGAGTATTGTCACCAAGAATGAACTACACAGATGGTAGACAATGTAACTTAGATCACCATTGAACATCCCACATTTAAATGATACACCATCTTAAGCTGGTTTATATCCATGATTTGGGCATAAAATGATGGACACATAGGATCATGAGTTACTTATGATTTTATTACCTTTAATATACAAAAAGAGACACACTAAGATATGTTGGGCTTAGGTTTTTTGTATGCATGAAGTTCTATGTTTGCTTATTTGAAAACATTTTGTGTTCTATATATGGACTTTTCCCCCCAACATCCTATCACCATTAGTCTCATTGTAAGTAAATTCTAGAGAGTAGATTGATGTTGTTTCGATCCTCTACATATCACCACCACTGTAGAGGCTGGTTCTTAGATGGAAAACCATAAAATTTGTTCCCTAGAAGTGCTAGTAATCAGGATTGTAATGGCTTATAAAATACTGTTCTTAACTGTGCCACTTCCACTAATCCCTTTATTCCTTCTTGCTGAGGATGCAGTTTACCAGTACAGATTTTAGTGTATGGCTTTGTTAACATAATCATTATTTTTTGGTTGAATGCAGAAACTGACTCACTTTAACAGTTTTTGTGTCATCTAGCAAATGAGAAATCTAGAAGGTGATCATGAACACCTGGCACTGATAGAACACAGCTCGCTTGAAATAGTTGTTAATCTTATAATTTTTTATTCAGAAACATTTATGGAATATTTAAGGCAAGTGACCCTGTTCTGGGTACTTGTTCCTGATCTCGAGACATTTACTGGTGATTGGCCTCTTAGGAAACACGTGTCACCACTCCTGCCGCTTAAGGGTTATACTGCTGATGTGAAATTTTAGACAAGTTTCTAAATATCCATTCTTAGAAAATAATAATTTTATACCAGGGGAAATAATAACATTAAATGCTTTGTAAAATATTTAAATTAACATTTTTCTATAAAATAAAATGATACCTTAAAGGTCTCATAGATGAAGTCTCCCACAAAGAGAGGTGCTTAACTCTTATACTTGAAATAAGAAATCTCACTAGCAGAGAATTGGAAAGCATATGGAGACAATCTGAATGCATGCTGGTAATGTTTTAGAGTACAGAATAAAGAATATAGATTCCTTGAAAAGAGACTGATCTCTGTTGGTGTTTCAAAACTTCAAACTGAAAAGAAAGAATTAAAGATTACAAAATTGCCTCTTATTTTAACATTGTATTTATTATATCCAATGATCTCATGGTATCTAATAAAATAAAAGAAAGTAAAAACAAGAAACAATGCCTCAATTGTAATTCAATGTCTACATATATTATACAAAAGACAAGGGGAGAATTCATTCTAGAACACTGGCAAACCTCAAATTTGAACACAAATTTGAAGTGCAAAGTAAAATTCAAAAAAAGAATTTGATCCCTTTAACAAGATTTTAATTATTGGAATTACATAGAAACTTTAGAAAATTTTGGACTGTGTTATGAGCAGGATGTACACAGTGTTATAGCCATTTTACAAAATGTGGGCTAAATTATTTCTGCCTGTTATTGTTGACCTCATTCCACAATATTAGCAATTATTATAATAGCTGGCATTCACTTGTACTTACTATGTGCATGTTCCTTATATAAATAGCATGCAAATATTCAAATAACAAAGTTGCCTTGGCAATTATGTGATTAAATTTGTGTTTCTTAACCAAAGGTCAGATTCTTTGGAGCATTCACTGATGATATATTGTGCCTTACATCCTCACAGATAATTATTAAGCACGTTGTATTAAGTAAAATCAATTAAAAGGGAATAATTTCAAAATATCAGTAAAATATATTTACATATAAAGTGAATTACATATAATTCTCCTGAAAATTAGGCTTTGTCTTTAATTTTACTTCCCATTTCATTTTCCTCTTTTCTTGACTTTTTTAATGCTAGACTCTTCCTTTCTTCTCCATAAAACTCAGAAAACATATACATCAGCATAACCTACAACCAGTGGATAGTAAGAGTTAATTTATTGGCATATTTCATGCAAAATTAATAATGATGGAAAAAATAAGGGACTGTGTGTCTTAAATTTTTCTTGTAAAATGCTGCCTGATTTTTGTAGGTCTCATCACATATCTCTTAGACATAGACTTATGTTTATAGTTACTAAATATTTATATTTTAAAAAGAGAAAGTCCATAAGACCACTGTTAGAAATTTTAGAATTTTTAAGTTTTTTAAAAAAGAAACCTTTAGAAGTGATTGTTTTTGTTTGTTTTTATTCTTACAGGAGATAAATCAGATGTAATGTGTCTCTGAAAAATTTCCCTGGAAGAGGAATCTATCTGTAGGCCTAGGATGAAGCTCTATATACACTTCAGTAAGTAATGGAGGCTCTTTTCTATTCTAACCCTCGATTTTCCTCATCTTTAATGTAAGAAATTTTTACATATGTTCCAAGAATCTTGGCTGGTCATTATACATAACAAAAATAATATAAATGAATTATAGAAACAAAAGCACTTTGTACATTATAACATGCTATAATATAACCAGAGGAAATTAAATTATAAAGCTAATTTAAAAGTTTTACTGAGAAAGTAAAGGCTTCCTGGCCCTGGATGTAGCAGTTGAAATGTCTACCCAGAGAAGCCTCAGACAGAGTCACTAATATATCCCTCTGTGGTCAAGGAGGAAAACCAGAGTCAAGGCCACAGATGACATGGGAAACCTCATTTCCAAAGGGTGAGGCAAAGCTGTTCACAGGAAATAATTTATAGAGTCATGAGCCAAGAGAAGCAGGAAAAAGACACGAAATCTATCACCTAAGGGAAAGAATAGTTCTGAGGAGGTCTGTTGACAATTGGAGGGCACCAGAGGTTTTTCATGCTGCTTATTTTATGACCCTGACTCTGAAGTCTGATGGATTAAAGGGGTAATTCTTCTGTGGGCAGCATTTAAGAAAGAATATCTCTTGGCAATCTTTCATATTAACCCTAAGAAAGTTGGTGCCATTCTGTCCTCTGCAGCATGAAAAAGAAATACTATTTCATAAAGATGCAAGGATATACCAATCTAGCTTGGTTAACCTAAAGAAATATGATCTGTGGAAACTTTACAAGCCAATTAATTTCATTTTATATTTTACTTGACAATAAATTTTTAAAAAGTCAAACTTCTTTTTGGAATCAAAGACTTAAAGTACAAAGAGAAGTTACGTGTTTTACACAATAAGAAATGTCAAGTACCACACCATGATATATGTGGAATCTGAAGAATCTGGCCTCATAAAAGTTGAGGGTAGAATGGTGATATGAGAGGCGGGGATACTGGAATGGAATAGGGGGAGGGAACAGTTGATCAATAGGTACTACCTTACCCTAAGATAGGAGCAAGTTCTGGCATGCTATTGTATTGTGACTATAGATGAGAATATATACTTCAAAAGTTTAGAAAAAAAGTAATTTGACTATTTTCACCTTGAAGAAAGAAAAAATGTTTGCAGAGATAAATATGTTTAACCTGACTTAATCATATATATATATACACACATACATATATATATATATATATATATATATATATATATATAAATAAAAACATCACATGGTATGCTTTATGTTAAAAACAAATTTAAAATATAACAAAATAAGGAATTATTCACCCCAAAATAATGTTCATGATGCTGGCTCTATTAATTATTGATTATTACCAATCACATGAAATATAAGTAATAACAAACATTTAAGAAGGTAATGAATTATACTCTTTCAAGTACTGAAGGCCATGTGAAGAAGGACAAGGCTATAATTCCTGCTCTCATATCAAAAAAGTTTGAAATGTCAAGCTCAAGATAGGAAAGAAAACAGCACACAGCCATGCATGATCAATTACCCTATGAATAATTCTGAGGAGTTTTTAGAAGTAGATAAGACTAAATTCAATATCCATTTTTTTCAATTTTTTAATACTTGAAGTCTTTGATAATGGCTAAATTATACATAGAAACAGGATGATTTCATAAATTATTCATTAATAGTTCTGTCATTCTGTTTGGTCACGCCATTTTACATAGAAAGTTATTTCTCAGTGACCTGTAGTTTCTTTTGTTAATGACAACTTCTTGTCTATTCCATATGAACTGGAATATAATACACCTGTATAAAAAGGAAGAGAAATGATTTGTCACTGCTTTGGCTATCATTCTTATTGCTTTAATTTTGAGCAAAGAGACAAGAGGATGGGAGATTTGCTTTGCCTGAGTGCTGCTCATGTTTTACTACAGTTCTGTAATAGTAGAGTGTGAAAGGAGGTAAGCTTCAAGTTGATTTTAATGATCATCCAGTGGTGGTCATCAAAGATAGGATTTATTTAT
Organism: Marmota marmota marmota; assembly: GCF_001458135.2. Taxonomy (NCBI): domain Eukaryota; kingdom Metazoa; phylum Chordata; class Mammalia; order Rodentia; family Sciuridae; genus Marmota; species Marmota marmota. The sequence goes on along the minus strand of NW_025999900.1, from coordinate 31,642,024 downwards.
CAATTTTTGATCTATGCCAACACACAACGTATCCTATTATCTCTTTCCTTTATCCCTGAACAGAATGAGAAATATTTTTATAAACAAAATCGCTTTATTTATTTTTTTAAAACACACATTTCCAAAGGAGTATAACTAACCAAAATCATGAATGGAAAACAGTAAAGTTTTGTTTAGAAGCATGCTGGTTGTGTGACTTCTCTTTCATCTCTATCATTGAGTTATTTGTTGCTGACCATGTGAAATAATGAATATTCTCATAATGAATAATGGATATTCCCCAGTCTTTGAAACTTACGCATGATTTTAGATATATAGAAAAGAAATTTATACTATAACTACCATTAACTCAAGACTTTTTCTTTTTAAAACATTCAAAATATTTCAGTTGAATATAATCTCATTAACTCTTATACTAATTCTAATTTTAAATATTAGTTATTCCCAAAATATATATTTGGGGCTAGGGATATAGCTCAATTGGTAGAATGCTTACCTCCCACGCACAAGGCCCTAGGTTCAATCTCCAGCACCAAAAGAAAAAAAAGATATATACATACATATATATATCATATATATCTAAAAAGATATATATGTAAGATATATATATATATATATATATATATATATATATATATATATTTGAAGAGCATTATTGAATTAAGCATTCTGAATATTTTCACTTTGCATTTATTAAAAAACTTGAATACACATTTATCTATATTTTCAAATTCATATTTTAACATTATTTTTAAAAAATTAGCAAAGAGCAAAATGTATTTTTTGTTGTAAGAATTATATAATTTTCATATATTTATGCAATCATGCTAACACCACCACTACATATTTTATATAATATGTGGAGCTGGAGATATAGCTCAGTTCTACAGAGCTTGCTTAACAAGAAAGAGACCCTGGCTTAAATCCCTAGTACCATAATAATAACAGAAATGACAAACATTTAATATAATATATTCAAAATGTATAAAATATATTATTAATTTGCATATGAGACATAATATTTACATTACTCCTAAAACTCCCTTGTACTATGCCTTTGTAATCATATACTTCCATATATCTAGTCCCAGAAAATCACTGATCTGCACTATAATTTTATCTTTTCTGGAATACTAATAAAATTATACAATGTGTAACCTTTTGAGATTGATGTTAATGTATTTTTTATACCTTTATTTTATTTATTCTTATGTGGTGCTGACGATCAAACCAGTGCCTCACATATGCTAGGCAAATGCTCCACCACTGAGCTACATCCACAGACCAGAGATTGTTTTTTAAAAGATGATAACTTGGGGCAATAATTTAGGTATGTGTTACTTATTGAATCAATAATTCATTCTTTTGTTTGCTTATATGATATGAATATACCACACTTTTTTTCTTTTCATATTATTCAATGAAGGATATTTCAGTGGTTTCCAGACTTTGGTAATTATGAATAGTTAATAAAAATATCTATGTATTTTTGTGTGAACAAAAGTTTATATTTTACTGAGGTAATACCTAAGTGTGTGATTTCCAGGTCATATGGTGTATGACTAGTAAACTATTTTTAAGCACACCCACACAATTTTGCGTTACTAGAAACAAATTATGAGAGTTCCAATCACTCCTCATCCTCATCAGCATTTGGTGCTATCAGTTTTGATTGCTGTCATCCTTCTTCTCCTTCTCCTATTCCTCTTCCTTTTTCTCCTCCTTCTTCTTCTATAAGTGTGTAGTGCAATATCATCGCAGTTCCTCAATGATATTTAACTGATGTTCTGATGTTGAACATCTCTTCATGTTTTTCCATCTGCATACACTTTTTTATGATGTGTCCATTCAAGCCTTTTGCCCATTTTTAATCAGGTTGTTTATTTTCTAACAATAAATAAAAATAAGTGTGGTATTTTCTTAATATATTCTGAATACAAGTTTTTGATCAGTTACATGTTTTCCAAATTTATTTCCTGGTCTGTGCTTTAATTTTCCTGATAGTGCCTTTAATGGAGCAAAAGATACTACTTTTGGTCAAGTCTAAATAATCTATGCTTTTTTTTAAAGTGGAATATCTTTTGTGTCATCTCTAAGAACTCTGTTTCTAAGTCCCTATTATGGTGATTTTTTTCTGCTGTGTTTTCTTTTGTAATTTTATATAATTATATATTTAAACCTGATTCATTTTTGGTTACTTTTTGTATATAGAAAAGCTTTAGGTTGAGGCTCTTTTTTTTTTTTTGCATAGAGTTGCCCAATTGTTCCTACATCATTTATTGAAAAAAGTCACCATTATCTACTGAATTGCCTTTGCACCTTTGTCAGAAATCAATTTGCCATATTTGTGCAGGTCTATTTCTGGACTCTCTTTTGTTCCATTGATCTATGTGTCTATCTTTTCATCAATAGCGCAATGTCTTGATTACTGCAGCATTATGTTAAGTTCTACAATCAAATCATGTCATTCTTTATACTTGATTGTTTCTAACTTTATTTCTGCTGTTCTATTTCTTTTGCCTTTTCAAAGAAATTTTAGAATCATTCGGAAGTACATTTTCTTTTGAACTTGTAATCTAAAATGTTTTTCTGTCTAAATTTCTAGATTGTAAAATAGGTGAAATGACTACAGAATCAAATGGGATGCACTGAAAACACAATACATAATTTTAATAAAGGGATAGGAAACTTGAATATTTACTTAGAAGTTAAGTTATATTAATGAACCTTAATAATATGTCAAAGTGAGTTTTGAACTACATTTGAGTATTAGGACTTATCCCATTAGATACACTACAGAGTAGCTTCCTGAAACATACAAGAGTTGTTTAAAACAATAGAAACTATTTTTTTTAATTGTATGTTAGAATAAAATGCTCTCTTAATCATAGGACACAATGAACATTCTAAAAATGTTTGGAAATACTGTCAACTGGTACGGAACTTATGTGTTTGAGAAGAGGGGAAGGAGTAAGAAAGCGAGTGGCTTCCAGTATATTGACTGAAGGAAAAGTACTAACCATTGACTCTGCCAAATCAAACAGGCATCTGATGTCCAAGAGTAGCTTTGGGAACATTGTTCACATTACTGCCTGGGAGCACTTGAGCAACCTGCAGAGGGGCTGTGATGTTTCTCAGAGCCCCTTGGAGACCTCTAAATGCAACAACACATGTCCTCCCCAGTATTAACCAAAGAGAATTGTATATTTGACTAGGAAAATATAGAAAAAATAACTTTTTTCTAATCATCTGAGACTTCCAACTCAGCTGTCTTAGTTCTTGACCTCTTTTTTTTCTGTGTATTGGCATTTATTTTGTCTGTGTTGTTTCACTTTCTGACTGTCATTCAGCTTGGTCCATGTGATCATTTACAAGACTGGCATATCTAGAGCAGAAATACTTTAAAGAATTATGCAAATGATTCTACTCAGGAGAGTTAAAAGTAAAGTAATATCCCAGAACACTTTGAATTTTCAAGTATAGTTAAACCCCTTGTGCATTATGTCTGAATATATCACATCTTCACACAAATTTTTCAGAAAATCAAGATAGGCATAATTTTTTGATTAGCAAATTTTTTCCATATTATTTAGGAAGAACATTTTTACAATTAGCATCATAAGTTACAAAAAATTTCATAGAACAGTAACCTTCATTCTTGCTTTTCTAACCTTTCCTTCTTTTGTTTTGGAGAAATCATTTGACAGGAACGAATATATAATTAGCTAGGTTATGTTGTTAGATATCTAAGTTTCTGTCAATAGTTGCAATTTTTTTTGATGAAACACTTTGCAAATATCAACATGGCCAACTCTGAAATGCTAGCTGGCCCCTTTCCACCAAAAAAAAAAAAAAAAAATTCTGCTTCCTTTTCAAGACTGATTCATCTCTAGTTCACAAACAATCTAGCACTGAAATATTTGAGGCACCCACACTTCTGAGGTCATTGGAAAGGTAAAGAATGAGACCATCATAAAAAGAAAATTGTGTCACCTTTCCTGCAAATAAAAAGTTCAGTCTCAATTTTGTGCTTATGTATGAAGTACAATCCCTGAAGAGACAGCCGGTTTGGTTTGTTATAGTAGGATTTGTAACTGTGGAGGTGGAAAACTTTCCAATCTGTGAAAGATATTGTGAAACATTTACTGTGAAGAACCTGGAATAATACCAACCAGAAGCTATAAAAATAAAAAAGGGAGGCTTAATTTGAGAAGTTTTACACTTTTTTTTATAAGAACTGCTCCATTATTCTTAATACAGACAAAGGTTGTGTCAAGTTTGTGATGCAGTAAATGAAAAGTTAACAGTTCAGCTCATCACTTCAAGCGGATCCATATAGATTCGCTGCGTTCGTTTCTCTCCCTGTTCTCTCTTGCCCTGCACTTCTTCATTTTGATTAGCTCGTTCCCTTAACTGGTGAAGCAAGCATTTGTCCTTCAAGTCCAATAAGTTCTAACTGCCATTAATCACAAGTTTCTTTGGTAAGTGTTTAAAAAGTCTAACCGGGGAAGGAGAACTCTGAAGGAAAAGTACATAGCACTCTAGAAGAGCATCTGTGTCAGAACTGAGAGTTGAGTGTAGAGTTCTCGGCTAACCAAATAAAGACAACAAACCTCAGCTGTCATCGTGTTATTTAAAATCAATTTATGCACATTGAGGTGTGTAAAATGATTATTTATATGAATTAAATCTGGTTCCCTTTCATGTGGCCTGTACAGTGTGTTTACTGGTAGTTTTAGAGAAGCAATCAAATGCCAGAGATTCCAAAAAAATAAAATGCCAAAACCAAATTAATATATACAGATACTATTTTCAGTATCTTCATACACAGATTACTATGTGGTGGTGTAATCCTCTTATTGGGTAGAACTCAGGGGTTGAAAATGAGGCTCCAAGGGAGGCACATTATAATTGGAATCATAGACTGATAGAGTTAGATACCTCTACCTTAGCTGAGACCTCTTCCTGCTACATGACTCCCCTTGATAACACCCTTGATAAGCAGTTGAAGAGGCATAAGAGGAATTTTAATATCGAAATATCTTTATACTGCCAGTGAACTAATACTGCCTGTTAATAAGACAACTTGTTTAAGCTGCTTTTCTTTTCCCATTTCATTTCAGCCATCACTGGTTGAGCTGTATTACATATCAGGTGATAATCAAGCTGTGTACCCTACCCCCCAAAAAATAAATAAAATAAGGGAGATTCTTTTAGATAATCTCTACTATTGGGAGAAAAGAGTGAAAAGAGAGGAGCACAAGGCAATATTTGATTGCAATATTCAAAATGCCATCAATGCATTGTCTTAAGGGTGCTGGGAAAATTAAGATGAGGTCTAGTTAACCAAATTAGAGACACATGTTAGAAAAATCTGTGGATAAGGTGGCATAAGAGCTGAGTCCTAAAGGGAGAACTGTTGGTTAGCAGGGGAAGATAGATGGTGTGTGTATGTCTATTATATAGGGAAGAGGAAAGAGTCTGGGCCACAGCATGTAACCATGGCTTGGCATGATGTGCTCAGTGCTTTTGAAGCATTGTTACTACAGATGTGCAAGGTACACAGGAGGAGACAAAGCCAGAGGAGTGGGGTATCAAGCATGCAGACCATCATGCACATGTTAAAAAATTTAGAGTTTTAGATAAATAAGAAATTTAGAAAGGTTTCAAGTAAATGAGTGACGTCAAGTCTACATTTTAGATAAACGGAACTGTTGGCAGTGTGGAGGATGAATTTGAAAGGCAGGAAGACAAGATTGTAGGCCAAAGAAAAAAGAAGGTCTGTATTGGAAGAGTGAATCCAGAAATAAATTGTCAGCCAGATTTAACACATAATCACTAAATAAAATTGGCCAGTACAACTTATGATTAAGTATAGGAGTACAGCTGAGGAACTATCTAAAAAAGACTCAAGATTACCCACCAGGTGTCTGAACTGTGGGTGGAACTAGAAATTGACACGTGGAATTTAGGAAGGAAAATGGTTTGGGAAAGAATATGATGAGTTATATTGTAAACAGTTTGACTTAAAGAAAGCCTGAAACATCGTAGTGGAGAGATACAAAAGTTGAATGGATTAATATATTTAATGTTCTCAAGAGAGATCATGGTTAATGCCATGAATTTTGAGGTCACAAAAGCATATAGGTATGAGTCTGCCAGAAAAGCATGGTGAACTCTTAGTCATTTAGTATGAGGAGATTCATTTGGTGAGGAGAAAAGTTGAGTTTGTCAGTACTTATGAGATCACAGAGATAAAATAATCAGTTATTTAGGAAAAAATTACTGTAGTTTGGCACTATAGAATTATAAAAATTATTGGAGTTTAAAAATTACCAGAATTTTAACAGAATTAAAAAATAATTACAGAATTTATAAATTATTGGCATTTGATATTATGGGGTCATAGAACATTTTGTACAACAGGGAGGGATCTGTAGTATTAAAGATAGAAGAGAAATATTTTTTAAAATAAGACTGAAAATACCTGTTACATAGAAGAGTTCATAATGAATAGATTAGAAGTAGTTTCAGTGGAGGCAGAAATGAGATTGCAGTGGGTCGAGAGGGGATTGGCATGATAAAGAGGTACCAAAAGAGCAAATCACATCATCAAATATTTGGCAAAAGAAGGGTGCCTGATGTGATATCAGTAATGCAAAGGAAATGTACTCCATTTGTAAATAACCTCATTTTTCTGCTGCCAATAATCAAAAAATTTATAATTAGAGTTCCATTATTTATTGCAAGAGTTTTTCCATAGGATGAGAACTTTACCACTAAGAGAAAGAAACAATGACTCGTATACAACGTAATCTCTACTGCCACAGTGTATGCTGTGTTTTACCCTTTTGAGACAGTCAATTTTAATCATGTGCGAGTGTGTGTGTGTGTGTGTGTGTGTGTATTTGATACTTGGAATTAACTCCAGGTTTGCTTTACCTCTGAACAATATCCCCAACCCTTTTCAAAATTTTATTTGAGACAAGGTCTATATTACTGAGGCTGGCCTTAAACTTGTGATCCTCCTTCCTGAGCCTCCTGAGTGACTACTGGATATACAGGCAGGTGGCATTACGTGATTTTGATATTTCTAATAGATATATTTCTAATAATAATATGCAGCTGATTTTGATATTTCTAATAGAGAGGACTTAAAAAGGTTTATGGGATCTTGACTTGGTCTTTCAGAACCACTTTGAATCATCCTTGAAATCAGAGAATATGGGAGTAAAACTGCATTTGCTGAATTTTTATTAAATTATATATATAAAATCTAGTAAGTATAGCTGTTGTATCCCCATTGGTTGACACAAAGACATGTGTTTATTTTCTTACAAGTTCTTTTCTTACTTTTGCTTCAGTATATATTCTTGGTAGCTCAGACTGGTTCCAGAGTAACAGGTTTTCTTTTAATTTCCTCTGCCTCTTTAAAAATTTCTAGGTGTATATAAGGCTGTAATGTGATAGCTGGAAAAAAAGTCCACAATTTATCACGCATTTTGTTCCATATCCAGAGTGGATCTCATCTTCCTTACTTTACTTTTATTTTTGTGTAATTCTATTGCTGCAGGTCACTTACCACAATCCTTCCTAAACCTTAACTTTATTCTTAATATCATCTGTTTTAGTTGGAGTGGTCCATTATTATGGTTACTTAATATTGCTTGTACTTATCTAAACTTATTTTTTTAAGATTTCTTTAAAAGGGCTTTTTATAAATGGAAACTTAATAATAAAACTTGTCAACCTTTCCTTTTTTTTTGGTATTTATTTATTTATTTATTTGGTCTGCTTAAAAAACCCTCCCCATCTTCTCTTGGTTAATATTGACTTCTAAACAATATTTAAGGTTTAAAGGGGAAGAGATTTTCAACAAAGGAAAATGTGATAACTTTTGTGGATGGTGGGGGGTCTGGGGGATAGCTACTGGATTGTTCTTTGACTCCATTGTCAGTATTTTATGCAAAAACTCATCATTCAACCTCAAGAAAAGGATGAATCTATGTGAAATTATACTTCAATAAACCTGAAATTGAAAAATACCTCTTGAATTCAGAAAAAAAATTAATTTGGATATTCAAAATATGTGTAGGATATTGATATGGAAATTGCCCTACCAAATATTAAACACATTATAAAACTTCTATGAAAGCATTATAGATGTGCTGCATGAATTTATAGAAAGAACAATGTCTAGAAAGACATAGGACTATCTGAATGCATAAATCCATACAAATGCATAAAAAATGTCTCAAAATTTAAAATAAAGATAAATCCGGCAGTATCGGTTTCCATCTTCTAGAATCTCAGCTCTGCAGTTTATCCATCATGTGATGGTAGAAAAGGATCCAAACCACTGACCCTCATTTTTCTCATCTGTTAAATATCAATAATTTTATTTCACGGGGAACATGTAAAGATCAAATTATATAGTGCACATAAGACAGAACTTCTTAATCTGTTACCTAACAAGCTTCTTGAGGCACAGAGATTTTAAGGGCCTAGGATTTGATGAGAAAATTACATCTTCATTCTGATCAAGCTGGAACTGAAAAGTATTATATGCTCTGATCATGAATGTAGGCAGACAATCACAGCACTACTAGTAAGAGCTGTTTTGATACCATGTTACTTTTTTTTTTTTGTTGCAAATATCTTTGAAACCTTGTTTATGTCCATCATTATCTAAAACAATGATTTTATTGGCTCCACTATCAGAACACATATTGCTGAATATATTGGCTAGATATCAGGCAATTCTGTACCTTGTAACAGTTCCCTTACCAAGGGATGAAATTTCATGGTCCCCTGTCAGTGATCCAGACACATATTTGCAGTTTTCTATGTATATGTTGATCAACACAGTGATAAGTGACCAGTCATTTTTACTGCTTGTTCCAGTTTTGTATGATTAAGCATTTCAAATGAGGACTTTCCACTCCTTTGAGATGATGTTTCATTTTTTAGATATGGGTATTAATAGAAATTCAAATGTCAACTTGGACCCTGAGGCCTTTGAATCTGAGATTCCTCTTCATCACAACACTTCTCATTTCTTCTCTTCCTTTTCAATGTGGTTAGTATGCATTTCTTGCTTTTGCATTTAATTTGTGTAGTACTTCTAAGTATTTCTAGAGGAATGGGCTGAAGGACTGACATATTCTGTGGTATTGTCAGATCCAGGAGTGCTTTCATTCCTTTAGGACCCATACAAATTCTTTTAATATGTTTCAGGTTTGGGGGATTTTCATCCATGCAACTTTATGGATTCTCTGTCTTTCTTAGGTCTTATTCTTTTGAAATAATTCCCTTTACACTGTCCCCTTCTGGTCATGAGTTAGTTATTGACTACTTGCCCCTTTATTTAGAAAGATAAATTCAGCATGCAATTATAGCATATACTGTTATTTCTATAAATCTTTTCTTCATCAAATGGAAACTTCTAGAATTGTTATTCTTAAATTATAAATTTCTTTCCAAGGAAGTATTCTTTGCCTAGATGGCTCTTAATGAATCTGATTCTCTACATTACAAATCTAGAATCTGGAATATTCATGCACTTCATAACCTTAGCAAGTACCCACTCATCCTTACCCCAATTACCTGACAGATCCTGACAAAGCAAAATTTCAATTTTCTGAAGTACCTTGGATTTTTTTTTTTTTGTCTTGTGGAAACAGACTGTTATTGTGAGAATGTTCTGAGTCATCCCTAATTCATGGATCATGAGAAGATAATTTTTCTTTTCATTTTAAGCATTTTCCTGAAAAATTATGCTCTCTTGCTTCTGCTTTTCTTTGCTGTTTTCATCTAAAATTTTCCAATCTGTGAATTACATCCTGAGAATATCGTAAATATGTAAATAGGTTTATAGACTATCTCAGCATTTTCAGTTGTCAGGAATGAAATACCACTGACAGATTTAGCACCCCACACAGGCAAAAGCATTCGTTAGTACCAAGGAAGGATTTTACCATATGGCACCCTGCTAGGTGGTGGAATACAAAAGGTCTTCTGAAGTACTTATCATAATTCATATACCATGAAAAGCTGACTAATGTTTTGTTCCCTTTTTAATGAGAGATCTACTCACCACTGTGTCATTCTCTAGGCCTGGATCTCCCAAAATAAGTGTAAACTTCTTAACAAGTACCATCACATATCTTTTCCTCGTTCCAAAAAGAAAAGAAAATTGGAGTCCTGAGCCAATTAAAGGCTTATCATGAGGAGAACTGAAAGAAATGTTTGAGATGGATATAGATTGCATCAGAGTGTTAACAGCCACAAAAAAGACAAAAGGTAAAGAGCAAAAAGGTCACTGAACAAATATTTTAATAATGCTTTATTTGAAATTCCATCAGTTACACATTATTACCTTTACCATGCTGCAGAAACTCAGGAGGGATAACATGAACAGTATTATTTATAATAAAACAAACCTTAGCACCTCCAGGGCACACATCAGCTACTAAGCATTTTGCCACATACTGCCTTATTTTCTAACTTTTAAAACATTGCTTTTCCTCAACAACAACAAAAAAAAACTATTTGCAGAATCAAACTAATATTAATGTAACCAAGAGGTTTTCTCATTGTCAGTTTGGTAGAATGAACTTCCTGACCATAGTATTAATATTTATTCTGTGCCTTCTGTGCAGAGACTATATTAAGTGATCTACATGATTTTGCTCACCTCGGTCCTTACAAACAAACTCTGAAGTAAATGCCACTAATTTCTCTGTTTAAGAGAAGAGAAACAACATGCAGATATGAAATAACTAGATAGATACTGTCCATGTGGTAAGTGTGCTTCTGGAATTTAAATATAGGTGACCTTCTCCTAACAGTTGCTATGTGGCCTCTATAGCTTATCAGTATTTAATTGAATCTTTGGTGGAAAAGAATGGGGCAGTGACACACTGAAAATGTGTCACAAAACAACATTGTTCTGTAGACTCTATTAGTAAACACAAGATTGTATGTATTATTGAAACATGCTGTTCTGATTAAGGCTAGACAATATCTCATTATGAAGAGAGCAGTTGTGGCTTGGTTCTCAGACCCCAGGTGGTACCAATATCCAGGGATGCTCAAATTCCGTATGCAAAATAGAGGAGGAGCTAAACATAACCTATGCACCTCATGTATTTACATCATTTCTGTATTACCTTGCTACATAATGCAACAAATGCTATGCAATAGCTGTTGTTCTGTATTGTTTATGTAATCATCCCAAGGAAAAAGAAGTCTGTACATATTCAGTACTACCATGGTTTGAGTATTGTTTGCCCACACCAAAATTCACATTGTGATTTGGTTCCCAGTGTGTTGACAGTTGGTGGGGCCTGTAAGAAGCATATTGGTTCAGGAAGGATCTATCCTCACAAAGGGATTAATGTAGTTATCAGGAGAGTGGGGTGTTCCAAACTGAGTCAGCTTACTCTCTTAACTCCCTGCTAGCACACATGCTGTTTTTCACAGATATCTATTTCCTGTCCATCTTTCTGCAATGAGGTCCTTCCTTGCTGGAACCTGACTTATTATGGTCACTCAATCTTGGACCTTCCAGCTTTCCTGAACTGTGATCCAGAATAAAACTCTTGTCTTTATACCCAGCCTCTGGTATTTTCTTATAGCAACACAAAATGAAGGAAGACAATAAAAATTTCAATATTTTTTTCAGTATATTCAAGCTGAGTTTGATCGACTTCATGAATATGGAATCTGTGAATGCAGAGAGCCTCTTTATTCAATTGTGCAGTATAAGATCAGGGTATTAGGATTCTTTTCTGTCACAAACTGACTATGGGATTCTGTGTAGATTATTTAGCCTCTACCTCTCTTTATCTGTAAAATAGTATGTATATAACATACATACATTGTTTGAAATCCAAAGAGCTTTATCATTCTTCTAATGTAACCAGTTTTTAGAACACTGTAGCCTCGTGTTAGCTGATCACTCATGAATTCAGCATGGGAATCTATGTAACGTGGGAAAAAAGCCTACTTATAGCTTCATCTTACGTAACTCAGCACATCCTAAAGGGACCTTGTATACATGGATGCTTTCATTACTTTCCTCTGGCAGATCAAATTGCTCACAGCAATTCATGGGGTGAAGAGGAGGGTGGGTGGAAATAGATAAAAGGGAATGGTTCTTTCCATTTTAAAGTGGAAATTCTGTATCCTGAGATTCAATAAAGGCTGGGAAGTTTTAGCCATACTGTATATTTTCAATGTCTTTGTCACTGAGAAATACAGATAATTGTGTATAAAACTAGATAACATGATGTTCCTAATGAGAAACTTGTGTTCATATAAATTTGCAATCCTCTGAGACTCTCTGTCAGATCTTTTCTGTGTCATTAGACTTCCATGGCTATTAGGTATGAGTTAATGTCTCCACAGTTTTATGCTGTCAAGTTTCTATTTTTTTCATTGTTGTTCAGTGTGTGTATAGGTTGGGAATGGGGGAACAAACCCCCAAATTAAGACATAGAATCATCATATAAAACCTTGATGACTTCAGAGAAGAATGTGGAAAAATATCTGGAAATATGAATTCTAGCTTTGAATTGCCTTTACACAGAATTTGATAATTTTCAAAAAGCATGATGTATACTGGGTATAGTAAAACTAAGAGGAAGATAAAAAGGGACGTGCTTTCAATCCACTTAGAATCCTGACAACCCTCCATATTAATTCATATGTGCAAAATAGGACCACTTATTACCTCTCTGCCTTTAACATCATCTGACTTGGAAAACTGAACCCAATGAAGAACCAAGAACAGCCTAGTAGAGTGTAAATCCCCTCCTTGAAACATTAACCTCACTACCCCACTGGCACCAAGGCCAAATTTGGGGGCCAACAGAGGTGAGGCAAAGAACCTCACCCCCCCACTGGTGCATAGACCTATCCACAAGTATGGCTGTATGCTGGACCGGTAGTCAGTGACGGGTATGATTCAATTGCAGTGGTATCAACCTAAGACAGGAGGCTGACGCCTAAAGGTCAGTTTTCCGATGACGGGTAAGAACCATATGTTGAATTGGACAACCTACCAGGCACGGTCCTTAAGCCACATTGCTTGTTTAATTAATCAGAAGGGGGGAGATGCTGGGAGCCATTAGCCAAGTAGGTATGACAATTTCCTTGCCAGCGTACCCCATGTTGCTGACATTTTGCAGTGACATTGAATGTAGTTGACCTTGCTCAAGGACCAGGGCGGATTAGGGTGTTCCCGGTTTAACATAATCGGGTTTAGGGCGTTCCCAGTTTAGGTTCCAGGTTTAAGGTTTAAGATTATTCCTGCTGGGAATAGGGCGTATCCTGCTGCCTAAGTTCCCCTTGAGTTCTCACGGGATTCAGACAGTATATTTTGGGAGACAGATGCCCAGTGAAGGAGAATTTGGGAGAGAACGTGGATTTGGGCAGAGAACGTGGATTTCCCCAGAACGTGATTGTAGACGGCTGGTGTGAGTTCGGGAATAAAGAGTTGCTGTTTGAATCTACAAGCTGTGTGGTGGCTCGTGATTGTGTGCCCAGCCAGACTGCGGCATTTGTGCCCAGCCAGACTGCGGCAACTGACCTCATTATAATATATGTGGCAACAATAACTCATAGAAACAGAGTCCAGTGGTGGTTACCATAGACAGGGGTGGGCTTGGGAGGTTGGGAAGATGGCTAAAGAATATAAAATTTCAGTTACATAGGAGAACAGGTTCAAAAAATCTATTGTAGGATATGGCACTATGGTTAATCATAATGCAGTCTATTCTTGAAGAGTGATAGCAGAGAAGATTTTTAGGGGTCTCATCACAAAAAATATAAATATGTGAGGTAATACATATACTAATTAGTTCAATTGATCCATTTTGCAATATATACATATTTTAAAATATCATGATGTGAAAAATAAGGGTATATGATTATTTGAATTTTAAAAATTAATTAGCTCATTAAAAATAACTGTGATGGCATTCCAAGTTGATCATAAAAATGTGTCAGAGCCCTTTTCATCCCCAGAGACAAGGCACTGCTTTGTAGACTTCATTACCTACACTTCTCCTCCTTTGCCTCTTCTCCAACACCAGTGGCCTCCCGATCTTCTCTAATGTTCAGCTCATTCCTTCTTCAGGGACTTGATAATTCTGTTCCTTCTTCCAGGAACACTTCTCTATCAGATACCTGCAATGGAATATGCTATTCTCCAATTCAGAACCGAGGCATTTCTCCTTCACTGGCTATGCCTTTCTCATCTCATTTTTAAAAATATTCTCTAATATATATATACATATATATATATATATATATATATATATATATATATATATTTATATACATATATATATATACACACACACATATTTATATTCTCAAAGAAATTTTGAGCAACTTGAATTTATAGTATGAAATTTGTGGGCTGGGGATGTGGCTCAAGCAGTAGCACGCTCGCCTGGCATGCGTGCAGCCCGGGTTCCATCCTCAGCACCACATACAAACAAAGATGTTGTGTCTGTTGAAAACTAAAAAATAAATATTAAAATTCTCTCTCTCTCTCTCTCTCTTTAAAAAAATATTAAAATTTCTCTCTCTCTCTCTCTTAAAAAAAAAGAAATTTGTGATGGGTACATTATATTATCTATATTAAATGACACAGCACTAATTTTATACTCTTTATGACCAGTAAATTCAGTGGGAGATAATTGATACATTTTTTTATATTAAACAAGGCACTAATTAAATTTAAACACAGGTGAAAATATTTTCTAGAGAAAATATTCATTATCTCTAGGTTGTCAGATTATGAGTGACTTTTGTTTTCCCACTTTAATTCTTTCAGAATTGTAAAGGTTCATATTAGAATACACATCTATTGTCCTTACTTTTGTTATATTAACAATTTATTAGTTTGCATTTTAATCAATAAAATGTTAATTTTTGTAGAAGTCAAATTTTACTAAACATTTATATAAAAGCAATGATGTTCTGCCCCTCTGTTAAGTTGTACCTCAGTAGTTATGGCATTTGGTTATTTATCTTCATTGTAAAAACAAAATGCATATGCTGATAATCCTCCATGCAGACCTTTTAATTGTGTCTCTTGATTTTCAATTATGGAAGACCAAGGTTCTACTTTTATACCACCCTTCCCAACTCCCACCCATATCCTAAGAAGTTCTACCTAAATTTCTATTACATTAATGTGAGTCTTTATATGATAGCATGAATATTATCCATTATTCAGTGATGTTGGATTACATATAGATTTTTGTTATTTCTGTCATTTGTTGTCCCTGCAATTAAATTTTGCCTCCACTAGAGATTTAATTATTTCCACTTTTTCCTGGAGACCCTCTTCCTGGGACATCTGCTTGCTAAGGCAGCTCTGTCTAGCTGTGTAACTAGAATCACTGTCTTCAGAGATTTCTTGTTTGTTGTTTTTGTTTCATTGATATTTTCCATTTGTTTTGCTTTGCTTGAAGTTGTGGTTGTCTTCTTCTTCTTCTTCTTCTTTTTCTTCTTCTTCTTCTTCTTCTTCTTCTTCTTCTTCTTCTTCTTCTTCTTCTAATTCTTCACTCTTATTTTCAGTTTATTCTTTTTTATTTCTTTAAACAACATCTTTCAATAGCTCTGTCAAAATGGGCAATACTTTTATCAAAACATTATATCTCTAGTCATGAGTTTTATTTTCCCCTTCCAATTAATAAAAAAATAAGCTAAGTGCAAAATTCTAAAGTGAAAGACATGTCCTTTTAGAATTCTGAGGACATTATTCCATGGTTGTCTATTATTAAGAAGTTCTGTGATAAAGAGATTTCCTTTGCTTTCACAGAAGCTTCTTTTACTCTAATGATTTTTTATGCTTAATATGCTGAAAATCAAATGGTCAGATCTGATGTCAGACTTCATTATTTTATTATATGAATTACTCTGTCTGCCCTCTGTGTTTGGAGACACATGTCCATCATTAATAGGGAATATTACAGTATTATTTCTTTGATTGCTTTCTTCTACCTATTTTTAATTAGTCTCATTTTCTGACATTTCTATTACTTAAAAAATGAAAATCTTGTGTAGCTTTTAAAATTTTTTAAAGCTCTTATCTCTGACTTTTAACATCCACCATTTCATTATGATTTCTGGGTACTTTTCTTGACCTCATTTTCTATCCTCTTTATTTATTTTTTTAAATTTCAGTTTTGTATTATTAATTTCCAACACATATTTTATATTATCTAATTTCTTTTCTTCTTGATATTATGATTATTCATATGTAGTATTTTACTTTTCCTTCTTTACATATCCTGACAAGGCTGTGAATAAGCTATTGTCAACTTTTGGTCAAGTTCAGTCCTTGCCATATTTCAGGTTTTTGCTTAAAAGGCACCTCCTCAGTTATTTTTTATAGCAATTTAAATTTGAATTTTAAGTTTATTGTTCTTTTAAAATGTGTTTATTATCTCTGTATATTTACTACAATGTTTTATAACAGCAATTCTCTACTGTCTATAACTGTGTAATATTAGCCATGTATAATACTTGGTACCCAAGTTAGTATTGGTTAGAGTTGATGAGAAGGACATTAAAATGATGCAGAATAGGAAAGAATATATTAGGTGAAGTAATAAGTAAATAAAACAATGCTATACTGTTACAAATTGAGTATAATAAATTAGTGAATGTAGGGGACATTATATTAAAATTCTTCAAAAAATAATAAAGAACATATTAGGTGAAATAATAAAGAAATAAAATTAATGCTATATTATTAGAAATTTAGCATACTCAATTATCAAATAAAGGAATACTTACACCAGTAAAAAATATGTGCCAGAGGAAAACCTATGTTAGCATGATATTTTACTGACCTTGATTAAGAAAACTTAATAACCAGAGAATGTTAAAAAATTAGAAAGACAAGGGTGCTTCAGTTCTTAACAATGGAGAAGAAGAGAAAGCAAAAACTCAGCTGGAGTTTGATCAGATCAGGCAGAGGTTGTAGGTGAGACAGAATCAAGGTGAACCATGATGGTTCAATTCAGAGTTAGTCTGACTATAAGACCCCCATTTCAATCATAATGGTATTTGTCTGAAAAATTCTTTTATTCAAATGAAGTGAGTGGTGAAAGTATACAGTACTAAAGAATCATGATAGCTTCATCTTGGAAAAAACATTTTGGGAAGAAGTATGAAGCTTTGTGAGGAGCATGAGGAAATGACCTTGGTTATCAAGAAAAGATACTGCACTGAGCTCACAATCTGGGGGCTTTCAGGATCCTTAAACTGTAACTCCAGTAGATGATCTTGTGATCAGTGTGAAGAAATTATCTGCTTTACCTCTTCTTGGTTCCATTTACTTCTTCACAGACAGAAACATCTGGACTAAACTAAGGAGTATAACTCCTTGGCTCATTCTTCTCATGGTTTTGTGAATTAGTTTGGACTATAAGCAGTAGTAGGAGCTAGCAATTTTCTCAGTTCCTAGCTGCCTCAGTAGAGAATAAGTCCTGCATGAGGAGTTAGCACAGAGTGAAGAGAGAAACTGAAATGAGTTCAGAAAGATATCACATTATGCATGTGTCCAGCAGGAAGTGAGGTGGCCCTGTGAAGGCCGTTTCAGTTCTGGGTACATTAGTTCCGTGAGAACTGCAAGGTTTGTGATGTACTCTCTAGGGTTTTGGTAGAAAGCATCATGAGGGACAATGAAGTAGAATGGATCACTACAGTCTGAACCTGAACCAAATGGGTAGTAGGTGAGGTGGTGGCATTACTACATTCTGGTTTATAACCAGAGATTGAAACAGAGTGAAAGACCCATTGATCAATTTTGATGTAATAAAATTGTAATGTAAAATTAAGAATATTGATATCATTTTGACACAGGGGCAACCTAGGTTCCAAGGTTTTCCATTCTGAGAAATTTTATTACCAGGAATATTCTGAATAGTGTGTAGGATTGAAACATTACATGGAGGATAGAAGTAAAGTTCTCAAGATAAACTTCTGACAGGCAGGGAAACTATAAGGAATCTTGCAGTAGAAAAACCAATCAAGAGACAGGTCTAAATCATTAATCAGAATTAAAGCTGAAAATAAATGATTACTTAGACACTTTGAAAAAAATTATCACACTGGTGACCTTTTAAGGTTAAAGTTGTTTCAAATGAAAGTATTTAGGAAGTAATATAAGTTCCATCTTCTCTGAGGGTCACTGGCATACACATAGGATAAAAGCATTCATTCTGACAGTTACTTTATTCTGACTCATTTGTTTTATTAACCATTTATCTCTTGGGGGGATTGTTTAAATATTTAATGCTTCTTCGTATTTATTATGCAGCATACCAAAGACTGCTAGGTTCCTGATGGAATAACAGTATCTTATCACTTTAATGGCCTGAAAGTTTATATTCACATCCTGGAATTTGCCCTGCTCTTTTGCAAACTAGCTCATCTTTTGTTTTACTCCTCTTAATAGGAATAAGAAAACATCTGTACACTGTAAGTCATGAATCATTCCTTTCCTTCTTGACAACTATTATCTACTCTCTTAAAGAAAAGTAGCCTGACAAACTCACTTCTTCTAGCCTTTGTTTAAAGCTCTATCCCATTATTGTCAGAGCTTTTTCAACGTCTACTTCAAATTGGGGTCCAATATCAGATGTAATAAATAGTCTTTAGAAGACCTGGTGAATGTTAACCATTTAGACATTATGTTCCTCTCATTTCTAAGCAGATATTATTTTGCTTTTGTTTCTTTTTAATATGAGCTCCTTTTCTATTTCCAAATATCCCCCAAATATCTCAGAAAATAAAATCTCCTCCCTCAAATTTAATTGATTTTGAAATTACCTTTATCCATTCTGTCTGAAAGATGAAAGATTGAAAACCTGAGGAACAATGTATCCTAATGAATTGCTCTTTTTAAACTTATCAGTATTCTGTTAAATGTACTACACGTTTCCAATTAAAAAAGAAAAAAAAACCACTATATTCCTGTTCAATTGAAATATTTGTAAAGAGGTAAGGGACTCTCTCTATGGAAAAAGATGCCAAATTGCATGGACTTGAAAGTATCTGGATTCCAGAAGGTTTTATAAAACCACAGTGTACTCTGGGACACACTCAGCACTATCCCTGAGAAGTCTACAACCTGACCTTCCGACTTGATGTGAGGCCTTTTGTCCTTGTCAACTGCTCCTTTTTCCAGTCTCCTGCTTTCAGCACAAGTTACAACTGTTTCCCAATCCTAGGGTTTCAGCATTTGCTCTACCACCAAATCTTAGAATTTTTTGCTCATGCTTTTGAAAATTTTTATTCCTAATATAAAAATTGTGCAATATTTTCTTAGCTTTCATTGCTTCACTTGAACTATTTATATGCTTTTATTGAAAAAAAAATCTCAAACTAGGTTGAGAGATTGTGATTAAAATTATGGATCTGAAACTTACCAGTTCTGGGAACTTGGGCAAGTTTTTTAATATTGCTGAATTTCAGTTCCTTCATTTGTAAGAGGAAGAAAAACAATACTCATCCAATTATATTATGGTGAGTAGAAAGTTAAATCATGTGTATAAAGGATAAAGGACAGTGCCAATGATGCTAAGTCTAAAAGTCCAGGTCAGCTTCTCCTCTCTCTGCTGGTTTCCTTTCCTTAACTGAAGCAATTTGACTATGTCAGCAGCTACTACAATGTAACAGAATATGGCTGATGCAGACTCAATTTTTGTTGTTGTCATTGCTTTAAGTAATCTGAAGCTGTTTAAAATTCTGTAAGGTGAGTTTACTTGTAAAGGAGCACTCCTAAATTCAGTTACTCCGTTCGTGTTTGGTGATCTTTTTTTGTAGTTCCCTCAAAAGTCTCGAACTGACGTTATTTTCTCAGCAACAGCATCAGCTAGTAAAAGAAAACAGTTACAAGGGAAATTACGATGTCCAGAGATACATAAATGAAAATGTGTGTGTGTGTGTGTGTGTGTACACTTAAAAATAAATAAAGAACAAATCACCAGTAGAAATAGTTGTAAGTACTAGGCACATAGTAATCTAATAAGGAATGTTTTTATGCTTCCTCACTTTTGCAAAATATTAAATCTGTTTCACAATGGATTGTCAAGAGGCTGCTAACACATACAGGGCAAAAATCTATGGGGTAGGGACATGTATATGTGCATAACAGATTGAAGGAAATAATGATGACAGAAACAACTCCTGCCTCCTATCTACTGCCGCAGAGACATTTTAATAGAGGTGAAAGAAATACTTTTCTTTTTTAAAGCCATTTTAGGAAATGGTTATAGACCTCCAGGGCAGAGCAGGGAGGCAGATCAGAAAATATTTATGCAGAGGAGGGATGCCTATAAATGCTATAGAACATTGATCATAAGGGATTGCAGAATTACCCTGACACCAATTCAAATTGGAGCAGGACAATGGCCACCAACAGTGTGCATTTTCAAGACAGCACAAGTTAGTGGCTGATATGCAACTGTTGGAATAGCAAATGGAATGATTGTCCTGAGGATATTGGTAGTAATATGCAAACTTCACTTTAAATAATAATGATCATTTTAAGGGCCTTAAGAGTCATAACTCAATTCTCACCCTTGCCTAAGTCACTCTCTGGTAGTAGGTCAGTACTCAGAGATGCTCATTCCCTGTTGGAGGATAAGAGGACACTGAAGCAATAATATGCTATGTTCTCCTCCAGTGGGATAAAAACACATTCATCCCACTGGAGGAGAACATAGCATATTATAATGCTACCACAAAGGAATTCAGCACAGGGAGATTAACAATCCCATTGAACAAATAAATATGTTTTATTCAACTCAGATTTACAGCCACAAGGTCAGACCAGCAAAAGAGTAAAATCTGACTTCATTACCATTGTAACCCTTTGTGCCATGCTTGGATCCACACCTGATTAACTTAGGACAGCAGCTCTACATCTCTTCCTCTCCTATTATCCCAACTTTGACCTAGCCAAACACATAAAATGGGAGCTGACAAAATAAATGAAGTTACATTAAGGATTTAATTATATGGCTGTTTAAGTTGTCCCTTTTTCCAAAAAGGAAATTTTAGGCATCAGGAACAGACTCCTGGGAATACACACCAGAAGGTCTTCCTGAATCACTCTGCCCAAATACCTACTTAAAACCTCCTTAAGTGGTTGCAAATTTGAGTAACTTGTCACAGCAACAATCTACTAAGGGGAATTCTAATTTGAGTTTGACTACATGACCTTAAATGAAGGGAAACTTTGACACTGAACAGAAAACAAACTTCAGAGAGCCGTCCTTCAAAGTGCCCCAGTAATACAGTTACTAAACTTAGACAAATAGAAGTTGGTTAAATACTGTGATCATATCCACACATTTTATCATTAGTTGGAAAGGAGGAGAATAGAATTAACTCTTGATAAAGTTAATGTGATTTGATTAATAGGTCTGCCTTCCACTTTGATAAATAATATGGTAACTGTTGATCATAGGTGTGTGGATACATTTTATTCCTCAATTCTTTCTTCCATTATACTAGAACCTGTTTATAGGCTACTGTGTAGTTCAGGACCACTATCAGACATTGACAACAATAGATCACAAATTCTTTAAGTAAGAAACGACCCTTTGAAGTTATGCAGTACTTTAAAAAGTCTCAATGTAAACAAATGTAATGCATGTAAATAACACACACACACACACACACACACACACACACACAGGATGGTCCCTGTGCAATAACTTACTGTTTTACTTAACCATTGCTGCATGAGAAATTAGTTTAAAACCTCATAGATTGATCAACTATCATTTGTTACTGTATGAGTCTGAAATCTGGGCAGGACATAGTGGAAAATATTGCCCTTTGCTCCATGTCACTGGACAATCTGCTTTCAAGAGACCTCACAGGCACTGCTGGCAAATTGGCACTCTCTGAGAGCCAGGAGCTCAGCTGAGGCTATGAATCAGGATCGCAGTTTAAATTCTTGTATTTCTGTGAACTACCCAACTTATTCATGGCAGGATGACCTTGTGCCAATTGTGAGCTTCCCTGGAAACTTGGGAAGTGGTTGCTTCCAATTTATTTAGGCATAAGTTTATAATTTGTCACCACATTTCCTTCTGCTTGGTCAAGAAGTCAAAGAGCACAGGTTCAAGAAGAAACATGCAATCCACCTCTTAATGGGAAGAATTTTAAGAATTCAGGGGTCATAGCTCTTTTAAAAAAACTCTCCTGGTAAGTATACTGCTTGATTTAAAATATTTGATAGATATGAATTTGTGCAGTGGGCTTGAATCCAGGGCTACAAACATGCTAAGCATCATCTATGCTAACACTGAGCTACACACCCAGCCCCCAAATTTGTTTCTCATACAGCTTTTCAGAAACTATTCATTGTATAACACTTAATATGAATCTTTTGAAAATATTTACATTATTGTTCACTTGTAATTACTGTTATACATGATTCCTTGTCCTATCACAGCCACTCTTGTGATTTCTACCTGGTTTACCAAAACAGACATTAATTCATTATGCTTTGACAAATCACCCATGTAGGAAATTGACTTTACCCTAGCAAACCTCTTCATCAATATTCCATTTTCTATTGCAGTAACCTGAAAGAGTTAATGGTACCCTGAATGGCTAACAAATAAAAAATTCCATGAGGGACTTAGCAACTGAACGAATCAGATATTTTATGTAAAATGTGCATGAACTCTCTCCACAATTCCTTGAGGATTTTTTGAAGCAAATGAAAATTTTGTGCTTGCATTAAGTTTACTATATAGATCCTGCGGATGAATTTAAAATCTTGGCCAAATAATGAAAGAAAGAAAGAAAAAAGAAAGAAAAGAACTCAAACAGATGCCCCCAAGTTGAAAATACAGCATAAGCATATCTATTTCTTTAGTCCCATTTATAGGTTTTCCAATAATTTGAAAATAAACAAAACCTTCTGGCTTTGCATGTCTGTGGGGAGTTTGGAACTTTAGGTACACATAGTTGAGAATATTTTGCATAAATCTGCATATGTTTACATGCAATGACAGACATACTGCCGCTTCCCAAATGTGGCTAGGGTAATTTAATCTTCTGCAACATTTTGCATAGCATATGTAGGTGTAATATGCTCAGAAACATTACCTGAATATATGCAAAGTACACTTAGCTCATGCTTACATAGTTCTCATATCAAAAGATGTAGTTAGATCTGAGATACCATTTTGCAGCTTTATTCCTTTATGCCTAAAGATCTCAAATTAAACTAAATTATCCATAGCAAGAAATGAGCTTTATAAAAATTTAAATTAAAAATACTTCTAGATTTGCTTATTGTACATTCTTTGTGCTAATTTGTATTTCTTTAGCTTTTTTCTTGGTTTTACTTTGTGATTATTACATTTGTTTTTCTTGGTTATTCAACAATTGTGAGTTAGGGATCAATGCAAGTTGTTATAACAGGAATGATTGCATAATAGCCTTCAGTATAAAATAGTAAGTAGGGAAAATTATAAAATTAACATTGGTTTAAGCATAAACTATCTGTGAATATAAGGCACTGTATATATTTAAAAGGAATGGATATTTTTATAAGATTTATTAAATCATACAGAATATTGTGTCTTTACTTTTGTGTTTTTTAAAACAAACCTCTTTTTATAATTTTATTTCATAAACTAGCTTTTTATTCAAATTCTTTAATTTGAATAAAATTTTAATGTTTTGCTTACCCACATATGTGTTTCTATTCCAGAATGCTTATGAAAATACAAGTACAGCTGAATTGATGGCATACAAGCTACTCTGGAGACTGAGGCAGAAGGATTGCAAGTTGGAGGCCAGCCTCAGCAACTTAGAGAGACCTTGTGTCAATATGAAGAAGGAAATTAAAAAGAGCAGGGCATGTAGCTCAGTAGTAGAATGAATGCCCCTGGGTTCAATTCACACACAAATACAAGAGTCCTTCTGCATACATGGCAGATTTTTCCAGGACTCCTGTGATACCAACATCAGCAGATTATCAAATTATATAAAATGTCATAGTATTTTCATATAACCTATGTACATCCTCCTGTATACTTTAAAAAAACTGCAGATTTCTTATTATACCTAATACAATAAAAATGCTATGTAAGTAGTTGTTAGAATACATTGTTTAGAGAATGATGACAAGAAAAATGTCCGTATAAGATAGATTTTTTTCTGGATATTTTGATCCACAGTGAATTGAATCCGTAGATATGGAATCCACACATATAGAGGTCCAACTATAAAGAAAAGAACAAAAGGAACATGTAATCTCTTTATCTAAAGCACTAAAAATAGCCCATCTAGATATTCTCTTTTATTATTATACTTAATTCAAACAAAGCTTGTCATATGAATTTTTTTTCACCAAATAACATATATTAAATATTTCTCAACATCATAAGAGCATTCTTTGACAACATTTTTTTTTTTTTTACTGGTTACATAGTTTCTAATGATCACATTGGGAAAGCAATTTGCTTTAACCCTTCTTTTATGTATTACCATTAGTTAGAGAGGATCTCTAAATAAACAAATACATTTCTGAATAAAGCACTTTAGAAAATTCTATTATTTCTAAAAAAAGAGTTGGAAATGGCTCCTCATCTGTTTACCAATTGCTCCCTTCCAGTCATCCTCTTCTCCAGTGGAAGCTTCTGTAATGAATGTCTCTCATTCATTCCTCGAATTTGTCCCCATCCATATAATAATTATTTGGACTAGCATCTATGGAGCAAATATAGTGGACCACAGCTGGAGCCTTAGTTTTCTGAGTTCACAAATAGAGAGGTAGATTTTATAGGTGTTTTTGTTTTAAACAACTAATGAGGTTTTTATTCATTCATGAGGTCTATAAAAAATTAAAACCCCTATCATTTTATTTTATGAATCATGTCCTAATCTCCTAAAAGTTAACAAAGATTTTTTTTGTAATATACCTTATAAACCTTATTAGGTCTTGCCTCTACTGAAACCATCTCACTAGCCCACTTACTCCTGGAACGAGAGCTGAAGTCCTCAGTGTGTCTCCCCCTGCCTCACTCAGCCTCTCCTTCTTTTGCTTTCTTGCCCACTTCTCCCTTCATGTTGAATCAGCCAGTGTGGATAGACTGCTGTTTTCTGCTTGGAAGTTTTCTCTTGTTTTCATTTGGGTATTTATTATCTTCTCAGGCTTCTTCCCCCTCACCCTTGACCTCCCTGTTTTGAGTCAGTGTCCCTTTCTCTGTGCTCACCAAGAGCTGAATTGCTATGTTTTGATGTTCTTTAACCATGAGCTCCTTGAGAATAAGAACGAATGAAGGAAATTAGTTTGCCTGTGCCTTTGAAAGTGATCTTCAGACATGTGGTTATTTAGATGGTCATGCAGATGGCCCTTAGGATGCACGCTCTTTGATTCCTTCCAAGAATAAATTGTGCATGTGAAAATCTGTTCTCTCTGCATATTGCAGAGCACATGAATGCCAGAGCCCAGTGGCTTTTCTACTGCTGGCCATAATCTAGCCTGAGTAACAAGAATGCTCTGTGTTACATAAGGAGTCCTTGAATTTTGTTTGTGCCTCAAGTCTATGGCTGAAAGAATCCATATGTGACACTTGTTAGCATCTCTCTTCATTTATATAATTAGTCCTTATATAGACCCTAACTTACTAGGCACAGTAGCAAGCATCTGAGACACAAAGATGCTGACAAATTACTACTGCTTATTTAGACCTAACAATTCATCTAGTTTTCTTTAGATTTCTGGAATATCTTTGCCTTACCATATATGTTCTTTCTTTTTGGCTGTCTTTAACTGCTTTATTGTTATTATTATTATACAGTGAGATCTTTGAAGCTATGGAATACACTAAAAACAAAACAAACAAACAAAAAAACATGATTCCTGGCCTTGACATGCCTTCAAAATAAATTGGGGTGGGAGTATACAGGAAAACCTTACACAGGAAGCATGTATGAACAATTGTATGAACAATTGAAAGATTCTACCAAGTAAGTACTAATATAAACTAGCATTTAACACTTACCTCAAGAGAGTTGTAGGTTAAATGAGCTGGTATGTGTGGAACTTTTGGATGATGTCTATAGGTAATAATAACACTTTATCAACATTTGGGATTATTGTAGGGGCTCAGAAAAATAATACCCCAAAGTGAAGGCCTTAGAAACAAAGTGTCTCAAGTCCTCAGAAAGAAAAGTTTCTTCCCCTCCTACTTCTGCTATCCTTTCTCTCCCCAAGGCAAGCCATAGAAATTAGATTGTCTTTTTCCCCAGGCAGGTCATAGAAACCAGGAACACTTTTCCCCAAAGCAAGCCATAAATCCCCCCAAAATATTACTCTAATCTTCTCCTGCCTTTCTATCTTAGAGCTGACCATAAAGAAATTCTCTGATTTACTTTATTTAATAGCAGATCCCCATTCAGAAAAAATCCTGCCCCATACTCTAAAACTAGGGAGACATTTCTGTCTTCATGTCTTCATTTTGAAAGTCTCCATGTATATAGAACTTAGATCAAATACATCTGTTATGTTATTCTCTTTTGAAACATTTTTGAGAAGTCAGCCAGGGCCCTTATCATGGGCAGGAAAGAGATTACCCTCTTTCTATTCCCACATTATTACTTACTAATTATATGCTGGATACTGTTGTATGCATTTTACATGTATGAGTCTATACAAGTCTAATTTAAATTCCTACAGTACCCTATGAAATCGAATTATTGTCAGAACTTTACATATGAAGAAACTGAGTCATAGAGACACAAGTAACTTGTCCTAGTTGATCTTCAACTTGATTCCCCTCACTCTAAACTTATAGGCTTTTCCACTGCAGAGGGCTGTCTTACTTTCATTTAATAGTTAGGACACTTTGTGCTAGTATAAAGTTATTTCCAAAGTGATGTTATCTCGTATTTATTGGAAATGCTTAGCACCTCTTGGTTATAGATAATGGTGTCAGTGAGACTGAAGAAAGATGGTGGAACATTTTTCTTTTAATTTTCAACTCAGTTTTTTTAGCATCATATAGCTCTGGTAAAGGTCACATAGAGTTCACTTTTCAAGGGAATGGTTATTTTAAAATACTTTATTCAAGTCTCCTCTAACTCAACATACTATTAATTTTAGATTTTGTATTGATAATTTCCCTCCACGAAGATAAATTAACTCTTTAAATCAAAGCAGTAGAAGTTGAGTATTGACTGTAGTGAATAATAAGGGCCCTTTAATTTCTTCCAGAATCATCTAAAAGAGTTATACATTTCCAAATCTCTGCTTCTGTCAGTGGGGAGCTCAGTTATTTTTAAACATAAATTACAAATCTATAACTGACTGTTGAAGACAAATTTTTAAATAGCTTTATTATTTTCAATGTTTTTATAGTTACATTTTCCTCTCTTAGAGGTTAGTTTTAAGTGTTATTCTTCATAATACTTTGGGGGAACTTATTCATATTTCTGCTCCCTCTGAATTTTAAGCCAATTGAAGGAAGACCTTTAAAATCAAATAGAGACCAAACGATGATCATTATTACTGGTAAAGTTGACTTAAGCTTTTTTTTTAGTAGTTAAACTACTTTTAGCTCTGTGTCAACTTTCTTCATGTTATTTATACAACCCAGCCATCTCTTCAAGGGGCAGGACTTGTCCCAGTGGGACTAAGATGAGGGAAAAAGAGATGGCACATTACCTACAGATAGGCAATTGCCAAGAAAGGCTGTGACAGTCCCACTCTGAGGCCCTTTGCCTAGTGCTCCAGTACCTTATTCCATAGCTCTTTCATTTGAGGTGGAGACAAAGAAGTGAAATAAATGATGGGGCTGGCAGGTTGGCTGGTAAAAGGGAAAAGGGGAAAATGCCTCCAAATATTTCTTAGGAAATCCTATTTTACAGTATCAGGTAAGAACATGGGAAAGGAGAAACCAGGTTTCTTCGCATGTTTGCATATTTGTAAATTCTAAAAAGATCTAAAGGGAAAAAGCAAATATTATCTACTATGGTTTGTATGGGAGGTATCGCCCAACAGTTCATTTGTGAGTCAACTTAAGAATGTTCAGAGGTGAAATGATTGGATTATGAAAGTTGTAACCTAATTAGTGGATCAATCCATTTGATGGATTAATAATGTGAATAGATTAATAAGTGGTAATTCTAGGCAGGTAGGATATGGCTGGAAAAAGTAGACGACTGTGAGTATGCCCCAGTGAATTATACTAACCCTGGATCCTTGCTCTAAGTTGTCTGTTTCCTGGCCATCATGTTCCAAGTGGCTTTCCTCTGCTACATCTTCAGCCGTTATGTTCTGCCTCATCTCAGGGCCCAGAGGGATGGAGATAGCCAACCATGGACTGAAACCTCTGCAACCATAAAACTAAAATAAACTTTCCCTCCTTTAAGTTGTTCTTGTCAGGTGTTTTGGTCACAGTGACAAAAAGCTGTCTAATACATTTAAGTTGTATGGTAGCAATAGCCTAGTGGGAAAGATGGGGCATTTTTAGAACCCAGGATAATGGAATATACTACATACAATAAATACAATGAAATATCTCATACTATGTATGAAAATTGTGTTGTGGCAGCTGAGAATGTTTTAGAAATTAGAAAAAAGTCTAACTAGTAAGTAAAAGAGGCATTTTTGTTTAAGCAACAGTGTTTATATTTGCAATATTTGTGTTGCCTAAAACTCAATACAGGTGTATTTCCTCTAAGGCTACATTCTAAGGGAAATTTCTGACTTTATGCTTTAGGGATCTGGATTTTAATGAGATTGTATGTATGCATACATACATATATACAATTTGACATCAGTAGATATTTTAAAAATATTTTCTTTTTCTAATGATGGGAACATTTTGAGTTATTTGTAACTTGTGTCCATTTTTCTTAAAGAAGAAAAAAGGTAAGATGAAGCAAAGCAAACAAAATCAAATATGTCATTAGAATTTGTGGTGTTCATTGGATGTGGTTGCCTGGATGGCCACTCTTTCTTCATCTGTTTTCCATCCCTTGTCTGGGTACTTTCCTCATCCATATGATACAGTAAGACAAAGATGCAGAGGGTATGGGGGAAACAGTTGATGGGGCACCTGTGGACTTAGGAGCATTTCCCAGAAGAGACAGGGTTACAAATCAATAGTGATAGTCAACACAGAAGTCCATGTAATTAATAGCTACAGTGGTGGAAGTGGTCGCACAACATGAACCTACACAGAAAGAGTCAGGAATTTTCCAAGGTTGGTCAGAACAGTGAACTCTTGAAAAACTCAGGGGTTGGGGTGCTCAGTTGAAAATGCTTGTATAACTTGGTCTTTAAAATTATAACAAATGGTTGCAATTTTTCAACTTTTTTTTTAAAAAATGATGTTGTAAACTTACTATGAATTAAAAACAACATTCTTAAGAATTTCAACTTGATCAATGAAACAAATTTAAAACCTTTAAAAATTCATTGAGAAAAAACAAGTTTTAAAAAACAAATACAGAAAAATCTGTCATTACCAAAAAGGAACATCATTAGGTAAAAGTAATTAAAACCTCATATTATATAGATAATGGATATTGTTCTAGTTTTGTAGTCAGCAGGCAACAGGCGAGCACTTAAAGTCTTCAGCTTTAATCTTTTGCTCATTTCTCATTTTGGAATCTCATGTTAATTTTTTATTGGATGACCAGTTGATGGTGAACCAATATTTCCTCAGTCCCACATTGCTCATCCTTGGGGAGTGAGTAAATTCTCAGCTTCTGGATTGGCTACTCTTTCTTGACCATTTTGTCGCTTAGGTTTTCTTGGTGTCTAATTTACTAATTGAGGTTGCAGTAGTATAGACACTGAAGTGGCTCATGACCTTAGGTCTTATCTTCTCTCATTTGTGTATGTGTGTGTGTGTGTGTGTGTGTGTGTGTGTGTGTTTGTGTTACTGGAGATTGAACCCAGGGCCTTGTGCATATGAGGCAAGCACTCTACCAACTGAGCTATATCCCCAGCCCCAGGTCTTATCTTCTTGATTTCCTTATCCTCTACCTTGTTCTTTCTAGGCTGTTTTTGGCATGGTGGGTCGCTGCAGAATCATGGTCTATGACCTCAATATGGATTTGCCTCCTTGGTGGACCTTGTTTTCCTCTACCCCAGTTGCTAACAGCCTCAATCCATTGCCCTGAACAATGGGGTTGGAATACTGTGGCTGGCACCCATAGCATCTCCACATTAAGTAAGGTAGAAAACTTTGCTTGTCGTAGAGCCAAAGCCATTGGACCTGGCTTTGAGATCACTCTCCAATCCTCAATTCTTTCCCTCATTCTCATTAAATTGTTAATTCTGAGGACTCCTTCAATATACATAGTGTCTATAATGGTTAAACTCTGCAGCTTTTTTACTGCCTTAACCTGGAACTGTACCAGTTCCTAACATTTGCTGTCCACACCTATTTAAGCAGCTTTTTCATTGCTGGGACCAAAAGACATTACAAGAATAATTTTAGAGAAGGAAAATTTTATCTGATGCTCACAGTTTCAGAGATCTCAGTCCATAGACAGCCAACTCCATTGGTCTGTGCCTGAGTGAGTAAAAACATTATGGTGGAAGGGTTTGGAAGAGAAATGCAGCTTAGGATATGGTCACTAGGAGAGGGGGGGATGGGGAACTACATTGGGCTTTCCAGGGACAAAATATATGCTCAAAAGTCATGCCTTTGATGATCTACCTCCTCTAGTCACACCCTACCTGCCTACAGTTACACTCAGTTAATTCATTCAAGTGAATTAGTGTCCTGATTAGGTTAAGGCTGTCATAACCTGATCATTTCACCTTTAAATTTCTTTGCATTGATTCTGACATGAGCTTTTAGGGGACACTTCATAGCTAAACCATAACAACACCCTGTCTCCTTCAACAACATTAAACTCTTCAGTATCTCCATCTTTTACACTGTGAAGAGACTTCCTAAGGTGATTTTTTTTTTTTTTATGGCAGCCTGACACACAAATACATCTTCCCTGGTGTTACTACTGGTGATGAAACCATATCTGTTTCTTATGTTGAATCATTTTACTGTTCCACAGCCCTTCCTTTCCATAGTCTTCTTATCCTGTGCCAATGTGATGCCAGCCATGATCCTTGTGCCACTGTCCATGGTACTGGTCCACAGTGCTGACAACCAAGGACCGCAGGTAGCTGTTGTATCAGCCTCCTTGTTGACATTGTGGTGACAGTGACTTCTCCCTGGTGTGAAGGTTACAGGGCCAGATGTAACAGTGATCTGTTCATGGGACTCCTGGGGTCCACATTGTGCCTACTACTGGTCGAATTCCACATACAACTTTTTAGTCTGCTAAAATTTAATTATAACAGCCTACTGCAGGCAGGAAGACTTATTGACAATGAAAACAGTGAATTAACCCACATATTGTATATTTTGTACATTATAGACAGTGACAAACACACAAGAACTGCAAGAGATCACTTTTTACTGAAATAGGCAATTTACTAGAGACAGACTGCTCATGAGAGGCATTTTAAGTGGATATACACAATACATGGGTTCCCTGCAACAGCAACAGTGATGGCTACAAAATTGTGACAGTATTATAGTGTGCACTTCCAATATTTTAATGCAGTTATGATTTAATACTGCATCTTTATGTTTGTTTTCATTTCCTGTCACTGTGAATGACACTATGAACAGTCTCTGTGTGCGTAAATTTTGATAATATTAACATTTTATTATAGATTTGTGGTTATTTTATATTAATAAATGATAAAATTGACTATCATGTATATACATTTTATGCATTCATGGCATACTTAATTTTTATTATTATTCTTATTTATTATGATTATTATTTTCTATTTCTAGGCTAAGGAGATCATCAGAGAGATTTTCAAATTGATGCAAATCTCAAAAAAAATTTTACATGTAAGTAGACCAATGCAATTTAAACCCACATTGTTCAAATATCAAATGTATACTCATAACACATTTATTTAATTTCTTTCTTTAGAATAAATAATTTAAGATACCTTACTCTACCTCTTTCTGTATACCATCTTGAGTGGGAGTAGGATCTTGAGAAATATTGTCAGTGAACATTATTCCAGGTAGTGGGAGAATTAGAAAAACCTGCCGAAAACCAGTGGAAGGCATCCATGGAGATTAGAAATGCAGGGAGGGCATTTTCTGTGTTCTCAACAGCAGTTTTGTCCTTGATTTTAGTCTATTTTTAAGGTTCAGCTGCACGACTGCTATTGGGTTTCTTAAGACACTAAATTGTCTTTACTTTAATATTATATAACTCAGAAAGTTTTCCATTATTACAAAACAAAAAAGACTTTTATACAACACAAGGAGTTTTCTTTTATTGGTTGGACTGCCAGAAAGAACAAACTTATGCTTAGGATAATGTGACTGATCTCCTATAAAGCTAATTCCTGCATTTTGTCATTTGAAATGCTTTTAATAATGTACTATAAATTTTCATGGTGTAATGGTTTTCAAAGAAAGCAAGGGACTCAGTGGCTGTGTTTAAGAATGCATTTAGCATTTTTAGAAGAAGTAGATATATGATCTCAATAAAATCATAGAGTTCAACTTGGTTAGCAAAGTAGAGTTCACTAGAATGAAAGCAAACTATGAGGGGAAAGAGAGGAGTAGAAAATATACTCTTTTATAAAAGTCATGGAGTTCAGAGAAATATGACAACAAGAAGATCACCTTCCGTGAACATGGACATAGAAAAAATAAACAGTAGGGGAAGATGTGAGCAGGTTTTCTTTATTGGAGTGTGGATAATCTCTCCTAATTGAAATATGCCCATTTTTTTTTCAATGTCAGTTGCTAAGGTAATGATAAACCCAATAAATTAATTACTGTTGATGAAGATTGAATACAATGGCTAATCGGAACAATCTTCAGTGTAACACAATGACTATAGTTGCTTAGACATACAACATCTTAATATGGAATCTCTTTGAGTGGTGAGAGTTTCAGATACCATGGAAAACTAATGGGAGTTGTGGGTTACGAGAACCCATTAATTACATCAGATGTGATATGTGTTTCTTAAAATTATGATCTGATATCTGTATAACCCTAGAAACTAGTTTGGTATCTGGCTCAAGGTAGGGACTTAGTACATACTTAGTAAATGAATGCATGTGGATATTCACTTTTTTTGTCCTATGGAGCTGGTGCTATGTTAGATGCTTGTTACAAAACAACAAAATCAAATTTTGTCTAACTTAGACAGAAAAATAGTTTACTGCATTCCATTTGGATTCCTTGAGTGCTGATTGTAACACTGTAAACCCAGTTCTGAGATAACAGGTCAAAGAGAAAGGCAAAAATAACAAAGCAGAACTGACCATATGAGAATTGATAGGGAGTGGTGACTCACAATGGTGATCCCAGCTACTGAAGAGATAGAGGGAAGATATTTGCAATTTGGAAGCCAACTTGGGTAGCTTAGCAAGATATTGTCTCAAAATACGAATAAAAAGGACTGGGGATATAGCTCAGAAGTAGAATGCCCTGGGTTCACTCCTAGTACGAAAGAGAGAGAGAGAGAGAGAGAGAGAGAGAGAGAGAGAAGAGAGAGGTAGGGGGACATTTTATACCACCATTGTTGAGCATTATTCCTTGGAATTTATCCCCCAACATACTTGAAAAAAGACATTAGATGCCGTTCTAACCATTTACTCCTATTGCCCAGAGACAATGCACAAAGATCACAAGGACAGAGCAAATTTCTTAGCTCACATCTGAAGTCTGGAGCAGAGTCATCTGATTGGAGAAGCCTAGGACACAATCCCTAGGCATAAGAGGCTGTGAAAATAAACATCTGCCACTTTCAGATTTTGGGGTGAGAGGTGGGCTATGCCTCCCACCAGGAACCCTAAATGGGAGCTTTCCCAAATATAGAAAGATTTAGAACATGAGCAGGAAAAAAACAGTCTACCTCAAGTGTCCTCAGGAGATGAATTTGGAAGGTTTATGTATACAAGATGTTGTCATGCAGCAACCCCAGTTCTGGCTTCTGTAGCTAATGTAGAATAAAAACTGTCTTTCTTTCCCAGCTCATTTGCACTTCCCCACGTGACACAGAGGTTATTAGCCAGACTGGATCCTTCCCCTTCCCCCTCCAGAGCCACCACCAATGTGAGGAAACATTTTTCAGGTTGCAAATGCTTGACTAAACACAGATGGCACTTGTGATTCTTTAAAGAGTTAAAACAGTGTTCAGAAACAAGAGATTATTGACCAGAAATTCAGCATAAAGGAGAATTATTCCATTTTAATTACAAGACTTAAATGGGAGAACAATTTCACAAGGAAATGAGGAAGACACAAAAGAAACAATAGTCAGAAACATTCAAGATGATCAATGATCAGTCTGACTGGATTCTGGTTCTAGTTTCAACACTTAAAATGATATGTTTTGGTTATTTATTTGACTTCTTATGTCTCCATTTATTATTACCTAACATAGGGGATTGGTATGAGGATTTAATAAGTTAATGAAAGCAAAACACTCAGATTGTCCTTGTCACACGGAAATATTTATTTATGTGTTTGTTCCCATTTTTCTATTATCAATAAGTGAAATTGCTCGCCCCTGAGGGAGAGTGAGAGAATGGGTGACCATTTCAAAAAACAATGTGTTCTTGTTTTGATTTGTTTTGTTTTTGTTTCAAGCTGCCTGTCCCTAGAAGTTTCTCAGGCAAACTGGGGAAAATGGTTGGCTCAGGGTTTGAATTTGTTCGGCCCTGAGGAAGAGATAGAGATAAACCATGAATACACAGCCTGTTTCAATCCAGCATCATCCAGTCACAGCATTATACACAGCTTCACTTAATTATCATCATCTTAATGGCTCGATGGCCTCACCTCTCAACCACTCCTTCTGGCAAAATGCTAGGCGTCATCCCGACTTGGCTGTGGCTCTCAACAAATATTGTCATTAATATTTTAAATATGCATTTACCTTAATATGCTTATCCATAAAGAAACCAAGTCCAGATCCCTGCATATGGGTTTTCTTCTTGAAGATGGACAGTAGCAAGAACTTTGACATGGGCCCACTGGGTAGAATTCAGAAAGAAAAAGATAAGCTGCTGATTGGAGGCTCTCAGTAAAAAGTAGTTAGTTTCCTGACTTTTTCTGTTTGGTGACTATTTCTTCTTTCTTTAATGGTCATTGAGCCTAACTCTTTTTCCATTTTGACCTCCATCAAAACTAACCTTACTAACTATTCACAACATTGTTTTGCACTTCCAATTTACAAAGTGTTTTCAAGTATACATTTAGTTCTATTTAAAACTCTAGGGCAGGTGAGATGATTTGAAAATAATGAGTCTGAGCTTAAGGATTTTAAGCACTCACTAAGGATCATGCCACCAATAACTAACTGGTGGATTAAAGCCTAGAAAGTCTGTTGCTTAGTCTTCCATGTCATTCTTTCTCTCACAATGGGCATTTCCTAATTAGTGGAACATTCACTAATCTCAGATAGTTTTCATCACATAATCATCACTAGCCCATAATTATTGTACCCTGTTTTTTTTTTTCAGTCCAAAATTTGATTTATAACCTTTCATTGCATAATCATTGCATGGTATAATTCTGTTCTTCATTTTGTTTAAAAGTGAACAGAATGACAATGTACTCACCAGAGGCATATGGATATGCATTTGTCTTCTTGGGTGCTGAGAGACCAAGCTTAGATTTCTCAGTGATCACACATTGTCAGACCTGCCTGGTTTGTTCAGAATGCTAAAGTACTAATGATAAACTCATCTTAAGTGAGTGGAGCATCAGATAAGAAAACCAATAATAGTGGCACAAAATCCTCCTATATAGAAGATCAAATTTTGTTAAGTGCATAGTTTGCAACACTGTGGTAAATTTTATCAAGTGTAATATTTCAACTATAATACACAAATCGATGACAATTGATGTTGTTCACTCCTTTTTTGATGGGAAATATGATTATTAAACTGTCAGGATGAAATAACCTGAATTAGACCATTCAATTTTAACATACATTCATGAGATTTCTGTGCATACTAGTCTTGCATCAGATGGTTTAGTAATAAATTATTTTTAAGTGATATCAGCTTTAAAAAATAAGAAAATAAAAAAAAGCTTGTCTTAATGGTTGTACCCCACTTTTTGCAAAAAAAGATACAAAATATCTGATGATTATTCAGTGAAATATATATTTGCACAGGTGATGTTAGGCTTCCTCCTGGAATGGTGGATCTCAAATAGGAAACTGGAAGCAACTTTGAGTATCAACAAAACAGCACACACACACACACACACACACACACACACAAAACACTTCAAAAGAGCCTCACATCACTTCCTATATGGAAGACAGATATCATCATATGTTGAGTTTTCTGAATAGTTATAAATGTGATTTGTAGTCAGTGGCCATGATCAAGTTTATCACTGAGGACTGTTCTGATTCCAGTTAGTGGTGGAATCATGTGTGTTTGTCACTCTCTTAATGAAGAGCAATTATGGAAATATAAGAAATATTTAGATTAGACATATAAATGAGAATGGGCATACTAATTTGATTACACTGCACATAGAGTATATATTTTTGACTTCCACAATATTCTATTTGAATAAAAATTTTTGGAAAAAGTTATAAAACATGGTGTATATACAAGACTATTATGTATGAAATGGAAAGGGTAGATTGTATTCATTTTATTGTATGTGCATAAATTCTGGAATGATACCAAAACACTCGCAGTGATATTTACTGTGAAGTAGGTGTAATTACTGGTGAGAAGGATCACATCAATAAATTATTTTGATTTTTATATTTTAAGCATGTATATAAATTATCTAATTATAAACTGTATGTTTAATTTTTATAAAAATAAATTTTTAAAATTATATATAACTAGGAAAACTCTGGAAAAGAGGAACATTAGCAAGAATTTGCCTCATGGATATTAAAATTATAAAGCAGTGAAAACTACAATGATGTGATAATGGTATAAGAATAGAAAAACATATCAAAGAATAAAACTAGGTATTCCAGAAACAGATACAGGTATATCTGAGAATTAAATATATGTTAGGTATATCATCTACAATTAGCTCAGAACATGATGAACTGTTTAGTAAGTGGAATTAGAGCAACTAAGCAGATATCTCTATTAGTAAACTTTTTGTTGCTGTTACAAAATACCTGATAAAATCAACTTAAAGGAGGAAAGATTTATTTTGGCTCATGGTTTCAGAGATTTCAGTTCATGGTGAACTGGCTTCGTTGCTATGGCTTCTGGTGACAAAGCAACATGGTAGAGAGGTGGTGGTAGAGCAGAGCTGCTCACTACATGGCAGTAAGGAAGCAGACAGAGACAAAGGTGTGGGGGACAAGATAGGGAATGCCCTCAAAGACCCATTTCCTTCAACTACATCCCACCTCCACTGTTTTAACCACCTCTCAATATTCTGTTGAACTATAAACTGTTCAATGACTTAATCCATGGATGAGGTTAGCATCCCAATCACTTCTCTAAAGCCCCACCTCTTCACGTTGCAGTATTGGAGACCAATCCTTTAATAAACGATACTTTGGGGGACATTGCAGATGTAAACTATCAGAACATATGAAAAAATTAATTTTGACCTATGTTACAAGGTTCATTAGGATACATGTCAAAGGGACAAAAGATTTAAATGTAAGAAATAAATATATAAAGAAACCTAGAAAGAAAATAAGACAAGATATCTTACGCACACAGAGATATCCTTGTCTTGTACAGTATAACATAGGGATATCTAAATTGTAGAAATATTTGTCAATTAACAGGGGGATGATTTCACAACTGTATTTTACAGTGTATATTTACTAAAATGCATGTTGTATACAATAACATAGAATTGTATTTGTCAATTTGAAAAACAAAACAAAACCCTCCTCTATTTAGCACAGGAGTCTGAGACTGGGCTCATATGTGTTAAAAGAAAAATAATTTTCTCTGGTCAATAGTAAGAGAATTAGTGGTTTAAACAAATTCCATCAGTCATTTTATTACATTGTGGAACTTTCCAGATCTCTTATCTTCTAAATATAGCATGCAGAATTTCTTTAACTTCTTTTAATATGGTCTCCATTTTATTTATTTCTTTTTATGATCATTACTATTACTGTTAGTAACATGTGGAGCACTAATGTGTTACTGATTAGTTTGGGAAACTATGCCGTAATAAACACAATAAAGAAATCAGTGATTTTTTTTTTCCTGGAAGAAGGAAACAGTTACTTTACAGAAAATTTAAGAAGAAATATTAAAGATAGTTAAGTTAGGTTAAAAATATCCATTTTAATGGTAAGGCATAACTTTAATTCATTCATACATCTCATATTATTTAATACATAAACTGTGTTGGTTAAATAGAAATTACACAGGTACTTATAGAATTTCCTTTTTAATATTAGGAAATATGTTTCTTTATGCATCTCAAAAGGAGAAAACAAAATCTCTCTACTGTGGTTGTCCTCTAGCTCCTACTGTTATAATGTGAGCATTCATTTCACTGAAAAGTGGTCTAAAAAGAAATCCTGAGGTCCTGATATTTATTTTGAACTATTTCTCTTTGGATGAGCGTCACCAAATATTTCTAGAATATGAAGTCAAAGAGAAACTATATTAGATTTGCTCTTAAAAATTTCAATTAGATAATCCCTTCACTGTTAATTAAATGGCAGTATCCATACTATATTTTCAAAGGTTTTTGTTTCACTTTTTTTTAAGGCCATGCAGATGAAAATAAGCATGGATTTTTTTTTTCCTTAGACACCAAAATGTTCTTCTCCCTTCTGAAATAGTCAATTATTTACACATCATCCTTCATGGTTGGAGTTAATTTTCCTCCCCACAAGATAGCTAACTGAGGTGTAAAGACTTACATAAGTTGAGAATTCCCTATTAAATACACAGATAAGTAGATGATATGTTAATTTTGATTGGGAGAACAATATAAAATATTACACAGATTAAGAAATTTCTGAAATAGTTATTAATATTGTTGTGAAAAAATAAAGTAAGCCTGGGGAGAGGGGAAAGGACATTTTGAAAGCTAAGTGATCAAGGCAAAGACCTTTGGATTTAGAAAAATACTAAGACTGTATAGCCATTTTTAGCAAATTTTATTGAAGGGCTGAAAAATAAAGGTATTGTCCGAAGGTCATTAAACATGTGTTTGAAAGAGCCAGAAAGCAAAGGCTAAGTACTCCTGGATGTTGCTCTTCCTATTATTTATTTTCTCTCATCCTTTCTAATTCTTTTCTTTTTGCCAGTTTATCAGATTGCATTCTGTAATTTCTCTTCAAGGATACTATGCCAAAGACTGAGTTGGTGGGTTTTTGTTGTTGTTGTTGTTTTGTTTTTTAATTTTCCCTTTATCTTGGTTAACAAAAGGAAAAAAAAATAGCTTACATTTATTTAGAATCTACTTTGGTCCTATCAATACTTACGGTGTTGAATAAATGTCGACCATTTTCACAAATGATAGCATATATCCAAGTCAGTTAGTTTGGCTCTGCCTTACTTGTTACAAAGCAAGCAATTTTCAATGAAATTAAAGAAAGAAATAATAGTCTTATTTTTCATGAAAAGATCATAGCCTTATTTTCAGTTCTGTTAATTTTGATATTTTAAATATCAGTGACACAAATAATGTCCTAAAACATGAGCCTCGATTCATGCATCCACTACATACTTGACATCACTATTTGGATGCTTAATAGATGTCACAAAATTAACATGTCAAAAGCTCAAATTTCTATCAACTTGTCCCTCATCCAGTGTGCCATACTTACATGATACCACCAATCAACCAGTTGCTCAAGCAAAACTCCTCAGTCATCTTTGATCCTCATACTCCAGATCCAAATAATCAGTAAGTTCTGTTGGCTCTAGTTTCAGGATTTTTTCTGCATCTGACTGAAGTCTTATCAACCTTACCATTACTCCCTCAATTCTAGCAGGAGTCACCATGGTCCATAGCACCATCTAAACTGGTCCCTTTGCTTGTGCTCTTTCACTGCCATATCCTGTTTTCCATATGTCAGCAAGAATGAACCCTTTAAATGTGAATTATCCTTCTCAAACACCTTCCCAGCACACTCAGAAAAAAAAATCCAAATTTCAAAGTCATCTCTCGGTTTATAATCCTCTGTGCCTCCTTTGTATGTTCTCAGTTCCAGCCTTACTGATGCTCGTGCTGGATTTTGAGCCTTCCAAAATTTTAGTACTTGAAGTTCATTGTTCTTGATATTCCCTCTGCTTGGGATGATCATTATTTACATATCTGTAACACTTTCTCCTTCATTCTATTCTTTGTTCAAATAACTTTAATTAGTTTCTTGATTGCCTTACCTAAAATAATATTACATGCTTTTCTAACCAGTTTCTGTGCTTTATTTTTCTTTCTTGTAGTTTGGCTTAATATTGTTTATATATTGGCTATTATCTTGACTTCCCCACATGAATGTTTGCTCTGTGACTACAATTACTTACTGTTATGCTTCTAGTGATTGGTGTAGTGCTTAAGTCATAGATGACACCTAATAAGTATTTGTTAATTGTTTCCAAATGTGATCAAAACTAGACACACAAAATCAAATTGTAATTCTGAGTCCTGTAAGGGACACTTGACTGAAGTCAGGAGATCAGGAAAGTCTTCCCTGATGAAGAGCATGTCTGAGTCCAGATCCAAAGAGACGATGCAAATATGGGAAGAGAGGAAGGGGATCCCTGAGTAATGTTGGGGCTTGCTAAGTGTGAGAGTTGTATTAGTCAGTCTGATCCTCTAGAGGATCAGAACCCATAGGGTATGTATATGTATAAGTGTAAAAGGGGATTTCTTAGATTGACTTACACAGTTAGAGATTGGAGAGTCTCACCATGGCCATCTGCAGAGGAGAGACTAGAATCCGCTGTACAAGAAGACGGCAAAAGCAACTGAGACAGCTGCTAGGGAAGAAGGTAACTTGCATGCATCTCAGTTGATGATCAGTTTTCTTGAGATGCTCAAGAGGAAATGTTAACTAAGTTGTTGGTTATAAGGGCTCAGAGCTTAAAGGAAATAGTTTGGCTAAAGATATAATATTTTATGTCATCTGTTAGTAGCTAGTTATGTTAACTAAGAGTGAAACAAAAAGGAATTTTGGAAGGAGATTAGGAAGGGAATGTGTAGTGAAAAGAACAATCAGTCTGTATTATAGCATGTTGGAGGCGTGCCAACATTTGATACACAGGTAAAGATAGATGAACTTGCTAAGGAGACAGAGAAGGAGCTGTTAATCAGACATAAGAGCATATCAATGACTGACAAAGACATTGTAAGGCGATTAAAAGATCAATAGCTCGAAGAAAAGTGTCCATAGCTCCAGTGCTTTAAGAATGTGCTACTTCTCACTTAGAAATTTTGGAAATTGCCTAGGTTAAATATTTATATTTTCCCATTAGAAAGATGCACAGGATGCTGGAAGAGGCAGGGTAATCTCCTCAAACCACTAAGCTCCATATCACTTGTTTGTTGAAACATCTTTTCAGTGGCCTCGGTGGAATGGCTTAGAAGGATCAGAGTCCTGATGTTCAGAGTGCCCCTTGAATGAAATTCAGTTTCCCTTTTCAACTTTGACTTGTACAGCATGGCTCCCCAATATGAACCTTTTGCTCTGGACTGTCTAAGCATTTAGGCGTCCCTGTAATGGTCTTCAACAGACTGAAATATTTGTGGGTTTTAATTTTTTTTCTTTACTACTGCATTTAATTTTTCTGGAATACCTTTATCATTCTACCTCATTCAGATCAACTCTTGTCATTTAGAAAGTCTCTCCTTTGTTTTTTTTTTTGTTTTGTTTTGTTTTTTTTTACTCTGGGAGTTATGAGACTGTTTTGTCAATACTCTAATATGATCAAGGAAAGAGTTTGGTTTATAATGTGTTTGTGTTTTCCACCATATCTAGCTCACATTTCCATTTGTTCAATATTAAATGGATATTTATTGAGTGCCTATTTTGGGCCAGGCACTGCAAAGAGCTAAACAAATAGCTTCTGGCTGAACAACTGTAGTTGCTTGCTTTTAAGTGCTGGAATGAGACTATTTTACAGAGCACAGAGCTCTCGTATTTGAGGTGATATGCGATGACAGAGATGATACCTAAGCTTATTGGGCTAATTTCATGCTTTTGTTGTTTCTTACAGAGCTCAGGTAAGTTTCAACAAGATCACTGTTTGAAGGAAAAGAACAATTCCTTCTTTCCTTTTAAAACGATGAAACCTTAATATTTAAAAACCTCCCTGTACAAGCTGTTGGTATGAAATATCACAACATCATGTCTGAGATTCAATTTAAATATTAATGAAAATCTTAAGCTTTATCTGGAACAGTTAATTTGGAATTTCAATTCATATTCACACCCTCGTGCAAAAGGCAGATAGAGCAAAGGGGGAGGCTGTGTGTTTTAAAGGATTTCTGAATAAGATTCCCCAGCAGATGCACTGTTTGCAGACAAAGCAGCACAGATGTTACTTGTCTGTCACAAGGCTTGCCAGCCTATAATGAGGCTCACTTGACTTGGTGCGTGTGTGCACGTGCATGTATATGTGTGTGTGAGAGAAAATGTGTGTATGACAAAGCTAACATACTACCACGCCAAACATCAGGTGCTCTCTCCTCTTCCGTGTGCATGCTGTTCTGAGGAACACAGAGAAGAAAGACAGCAAGAAAACTGAGGCTCAAGTCCATTTTAAAAATACAGCTTAAAAATGGGGCCAAATAAGTATGTATTTAAAATTGTATGGAATCTTTGAATCTATGTTCTGATTGACAAATGGCATGACAGTTTCATTAAATGACATAACAGCAAACTTCACAAAGTGCAATTTTATAGGATACCTAAGAAAAGTCTTAAGTAAATGACCATTGGGCAAAGGCACTTCTGTGTCCCTGTGGATCCAGACATGAGAACAGACTACTGATTTTCAATTTTTTCTTGAATGCCCCCAAGCAAACATTCTTGAATTTGGCTCATTGTGTTGTATGAACAGTGATTGATCTTGTCAGTCGAAAGTCAACCACATTTAGCCCCTTGCAAAGCAAACAGTGCGGCCAATATCTTAGTCAAGTTCTCTTTGCTGCTGCTTCAGCTGTCAAAGTCACTGGTGCAATGCAGCATTCGAGGTAATTTCCATTTAGTGGTGAAAGCTGTTTTCTTCAATTTCTTGGCATCTTTGTCTTTTCACTTGCCCCCTATCCATCTAATACCATTCCCATGTCATTGGCACACTTATTTTTTTACCTCACCTCACTGATTTCCTCCCCACCTGCATGACATGCCTACAGTCCCAGTGCTGCTGATGCCTTATCCATCCAGGGCTTCCTAGTTTGGTGACATTCCAGAGCAGAGCTCAGCCCACAGGCATCTGCCAATGCGCAGGAACCCTCCTCTCCAGCAATTATTCAGTTTGATTACACAGGATGATAAGCTATTAAGAGGCACTCATGCACAGCCCTTTATTTACCAACAATTGAAATCTCCTGGTTTGCTTCCACTGTGTAAGAACCTAATTGCAGTGAAGTAAACAAAAGGAAAAGGCAGTCACCTGTGGTGGGAATAGTGCTCCAGGGCAGTGAGTTTAAGTCTCCCAAATAAAAATGAGGTTGATAGACCAGACACATCATTTTCCAAACTCACATGTAGGTAGAGCAACTCCGAAAACTAGATAGTTTTTAGAAGCCCTCTTCCTGTTTCTTATTCTTTAGGACAACATTCCCTTAGGTCAGAAGGGAACAGTCTCATATTCACATATTCACTTCTGGTCAACAAAATGAGGAGCAGAATTTCAAAGAATGCTTGCCCAAAGGAAGTTCTCTTTCATAAACACTTAACTATCCAAAGTTCTAAGTTTCCATTAATAATCT
Organism: Marmota marmota marmota; assembly: GCF_001458135.2. Lineage (NCBI taxonomy): Eukaryota > Metazoa > Chordata > Mammalia > Rodentia > Sciuridae > Marmota > Marmota marmota. Next base: position 31,598,024 of record NW_025999900.1, on the reverse strand, counting down.
GTGGACTGCTGCTTTATTAATGGAGTTACAAGAATACTTTCTGTATAAATATTCACAACAAATACATAAGTTTCTTTTATTATCATTGCTAACTCTAAAAAAATGCTGATATACATTTGTGGGTTAAGTATTTGTATCAATTGTAAGAGTCTTTCCACTATTAAGTTTAAGCCAGCAGTTTTAAAACTAAGAATCTTTTATTTCCAAAAAGAAGACTATTTGTAACAAGCCACTCTTAATTCTTTCAAATGTTCAAATGCCATTATCTTAAATCATTAAAAACACCTAGCTTAGAGAACACCATCTTCTCCCTAACAACATATTTTTTCTCCTTCCCACAATCCCATCATCTCCAACCTCTACACAGGCATTTTGTAGCCTGGAGGAAGAAAAGAGAGATTAATTTGGTATCAAGTACTTTAAGGGTTTCTTTCCTTCCTTTAATCTCCTTTAGAATCCTTCCTCCCCTACTTTTGTCCACACCTATTAATGTACCACCTCTTTCACCCAGATCAGCAACAGTGCAGAGACCTACAGATACTATTTTGCATCTGTTTATTCTCAGCTATAGCTGGGAATATGATTTATAGCAGTATACAGTGAAATCTTGCTATTGTACGGGGTAGAAAAGAAAATTATAATGTCCTGTGGAATTCACAGCAATGAACCCATGTAAATATACATTATGACTGTTTATATTTGGAAGCTGTGTGCGGTGAGGTCATAGGGGAAGTTGGGTCAATAGCATGTGTGGTCCATGCACTATCTGAAGTTTGCAGGAATGATAGTCCTGCTACATTTTTGTACACACTCACAAGGGCACATAAGTACTAACCAACATGTCTAGTCTCTTTTATGCATATGTTTTCCAGTGAGTCATCTCAGAGTGTCAGAAGATGTGATGAATATTTTATTTATAAATACAACTAACTCCTAGACACCCAGTTAGCACTCTGGAAAAAACATCTCTAAACACACTTAGATATCTTCTAAGTAAGGCCATCACAACGCACCTATAATTGGGAGGATAAAAAAAGATAAGGTACATAATTTGTGTGTACAGAATTTTTGAAGTCCTCATGAGAAGATTTTATTTTTCTGAACTGCCTAACTACAATTACACACACACACACAAACACACATACCTCAAAATTTCTCAGAGAACTAGAATTAAAAAAGCTCTATTATGGAAATGGAAGCATTATGCACCAAGCAAATAATTTCTGAAAATCTACAAAACATTAAGATATGAGTATTGCAAAATTTCATATTTGGAAATCTCCTTTGAAACTTGAGAAGAATCCAAAATTTATGTTTAAAAATTCAATGACTGTATAATAATATTTCTACTTGCTTTTTATTACTTTAAAATCAAGATAGAAGATATCAGTTTGTCCAAATTTCCTCTTCCCCAATCTTACAGTGTTACATGTTCACAAACATTTGTCATAGAGGCTGAAATTTTTGATCCGTGAGTGTTCATTTTTCATTAAAAATGACCCCAACTCATTTAAAAATGCTTTTTACAAATACATGTTCAAAATAAATGCAGTTTTAATATGAAATTAATAGTTATATTTCAATGTCATAAGAAAAATATAATTTGATAGTTTTATTTAAATAAAACTCACAGAAACAAATTAATCCAAACACCATGCAGATATTTTTAGAAAGATACCTATAGTAAGAGACACAAACACACATATGTAAACTTAAAACAGAGTTTTTGTTTTGAAGTACTTATGAGAACTGCAATTACTTCAATCTTTTAAAAAAATTTTTTTATTTCCCACCAAGAGAATATTCTAAATTTTGTTCCAAATAGAAATTTCCCTTGATGGTCGCATTTAATGCAGACCACCTGTCATCCTTCAATCTAAAAGATTAAATCATACTGTGTCCTAAAACTTAGGTAATCTTTCCATATTCCAAAGGGCTCATAATGTAATGGAAATTTTTAGGTTGTTTGACTTCCCAGGCTCTAATATTGTTTTTGAGAAAAGTAATCAGAGGGAATATTCTCTTATGGTTTTGTACATACATTATTCCAGTAGTTTAGCTCTAAAACAACCAAAACCAGGGGAAAGTATCAAGTTAAACAATGTCAAAAAGCAATTGCTATTGGTGTTGCTGCCAGCCTATTACCATGTTCACTCTATTAATACTCTTCTGTGATGAAAACATTTAGCATTATGATAAATGTGATCATTACCAGTTACAGAAAATGCAGGAGAAAATTTGGAAATGATTTTTCCTATTTATCCTTTGGTAGTTGCTGTTATAACAATTTTGTTCATTAAAATGATTTAATCATGACTCCCACGTTGAATTTTTTTTGGGGGACGAGGAGTACCAGGGATGGAACTCAGGAACACCTGGCACTGAGCCACATCCCCAGCTCTATTTTGGACTTTATTTAGAGACAGGGTCTCACTGAGTTACTTAGTGCTTCACTTTTGCTGAGGCTGGCTTTGAACTCTCAATCCTCCTGTCTCAGCCATGTGAGCCCCTAGGATTACAGGCATGTGCCACCCTCCCTGGCTACCACATTGATTTTAAAATGTATCCCACAAAGACTTCCTGCCTTTGCCAAAGCACTTCCCTCTTCTACTATTCTTCTCCACTAGTCCATTTATAAAACATACTCATCCTTCGAGAGGACCTAGCTCCTGGTTGTATGAACTCACCATTTCCCTATAGTTTAGCCCTCTTCCTCAATGGGCTTCAAAAGACCCACGTTCTCAGTTACTTGGATCCTTCTATTTCCTAAGAATTATGTCTTGTCCAGCCTGTATTCCTGTCTGGAATATAAGCTTCATGAGGTCAGGAATTAAACTCTCTTTGCCACAGAACCTCAAATTATTTTTCACTTATGATAAAATGCTCCAAAGAGACTGTGCAAAGTATTAGGGAAGTTTCTACTTAAATGTATATATATTACCTTCTCAATGTCTTGAAGTTGTTTTTATTTTATTTTATTTTATTTTATTTTATTCTTTGTCTTGTTTTGTTTGGAGGGCAGTAGTGTTTCCCAGGGCATCTTGAATAAATGGCGAACTCCTGCATGGCAGAGCACTGGCCTAACTAGTGTCTCCTCATAGTCCCAAAGGTAAGGGTGCTCTGCAGTGAGCATTCCTTGACTTTTGAATGAGTCACTCATCTTTAAAATAGGTCATGGTGTCAACTGAAAGTGACAGACTTGTCAATTCTAAGAGGTAAAACTCAAAAGGATATTCTTTATAAGCAAATGCACTGATTTTGAAAAATAATTAAAGATTTCTAAAAATGCTTTTGCTATAGATAAGCCACAATTAAAGCAAAATAATAGATAAGCTTACAAAACCAAATACATGGTTTGTCTTTTTAGTCTTCAAGGCATGTACTTATTTCTTCATATCTTCATTTTTTTCCTCATTCTTTCAGTGATAATGCTGTTTATAGGATACTTAATGTGTATACAGCACTATTTTTCACATGGCTTTCAGGATAGAGATACAGACAGACATTAAAGAGATAATTGCATTAATAATGAAGAAGGACTTTAGAAAGTGTCAATTGTTGTTGCGGACAGTGTAAGGGAATTCTAGTCTTTTCAAAGATAGAGGAGATTTGAGAGCGAGGAGTCAAGGAAGAAGTCCTTGAAGACATTTCACTGAAGCTGAATCCAAGAGCAGGGAGAGAAGTTACCAGCCATGGATGAAGAGAGGAGAGCGGTGGGCCTGTAGGGTGGAGGGAACAAGGAGGAAGTGCTCCAATGCATGATGCTGCTTCTGACAAGAGGTGAGTGAGAGCAAGGCAGGTGGGATGTGACAGGTAGAGGTCAGGAGATGTAAATTCAAAATTAGATAAGAATTAAACAGCAATGGCTGGATTTATGAAGCTCTTGGTTCTTCTAAAGAAATCAACATTTTTTTTAAAAATGTATTTTCTTTTGGTTGTAGATGGACACAATATCTTTATTTTATTTGTTTATTTTTATGTGGTGCCGGGGATTGAACCCAGTTCCTCAGACATGCCAGGCAAGCACTCAACCACTGAGCCATCACCCCTGCCCCCTCAAAATCAACACTTTTATTTTTCTATTTATTTAAAATATTATAGACAAGTAAAAGCAATTCCAAATTTGAGTCTAAAAACACTGAAAACTCTTTGTGATTGTTCAACCCTTTAGTTATATAGATTGCTAATCACTTTGCACCAGGAGTTATAGAAGCTTGAGACTAGATGAGTAGGCCTATTCTCAGGGATGGCAAAAAGTCAGATGGCATGATAAAGCTTAAGGGGGTAGATCTTTAACCAGATAATCACTGCTCCCGGTGTACTCAATTTTCGAAACAAAATTGCTTTGGATTTGCTTTTCAAAGAAGAAAAACAACAACAACAAAAACAAAAACTAAACAAACAAAAAGCCGAACAAACCCTGGTAATGAGGTGGTAAGTGATCCACTGATTAGTAGAGATGTTCAAGCTCTTTTCCTCTGAAGGTCTCAGAGTCTGATATTGGAGTCTGCTGAAATAAACTTGCAGTGGAGAATTAGCAGGAGAAAAGCCATAACAAATATAGTCAATCATAGTTTTAGGTGATACAGAGTCTTCAGGTTGGAGACTCAAAGGCCCCGAGTGAACTCTATATTTTTAAACTTACTTTGATGAAGCAGGGATAGTTCTTCATTAATGGTAGAAATATCCTTTGTTATGGTTTGGATATGAGGTGTTCCCCAAAAGCTCACATGTGAGATAATGCAAAGTTTGGCAGAGATGTGAAGTGATTGGGTCATAGCCTTAACCTAATCAGTGAATTAATCCCTGAGTGGGAACTGGAGTCAAGGGGTATGTGGCTGGAGGAAGTGGTTCATTGGGATCATGGCTATGGGCTATATATTTTGTATCTGGAGAGTGGAATTTCTCTCTGCTTTCTTATCACCATGTGAGCCAGCCGCTCTTCTCTGCCACACTCTTCTACCACAATGTTCTGCCTTACCTAGAGCCCCTAGGAATGGAGGCAGCCTTCTGTGGACTAAGACCTCTGAGACCTTAAGCCCCTAAATAAACTTTTCCTCCTTTACAGTTGTTCTGGCCAGGTCTTTTAGTCACAGCAACGAAAAAGCTGAGCTAAACACCATTGGACCCAAAGACTGTGATCTGATAGTAAGAGTCTGAGGGACAAAACCTGGCAAGGCCTGTCTGCAGGATCTTCTTGACCTCTCTGTGCAGCTTTCCTTCCTTTTGGGCTGGAGATAGGACCCATAGGATTCTTATGTTCTACAGTCAAATAAGGTAGGCTAGAGAATTTCTTTATGTTCAACTCATATGCAGAAGGTGGAAGAAAATTACAGTAATGTTTTTAGGTTTTATGGTTGACTTTGGGAAAAGGGGTTCTGGTTTCTAAAATCCGCCTTGAAAAAGCAGAATTATATGGCTTCTCTGGCTTGCCTCAGAGGAGATAATGAGGGATGGGAGACAGCAAGGCAACAGAAGGTCAGAGAGAAACTGCTTGTGAAGTTGCTTTGGAGGCCTTCACTTTGTTTTCTGGGCCCCAACATCCTTATGAATTCTCAAAAGAATATGTACAGTCGGGTTTAGAAAATTGAAGCTTTTGGTGCAAACTCCTATCCATAGCTTCTTTATACATAGGAGACAAACTGCTGTATTTTGCTATAGTGAAATGCAAACCCTTTGTGTATCAACAGAGTCTAAGGGAAGATATATCACCATGACAACCATAACTCCAATCTCGAGCCAGAAAATGGACACTCTGTGATGTGTAGAATTGTATTTAGACGGTGGTCTCATGCAGTTCTCAGGGGTCTGGTGGCAAAGATGGAATAGGAGTAAGTAAGAAGTCATTATCTACTGTTTATCACACTGCTGTGTGGGTTAGTAGACATCATCTAGATACAGCTCATTTGCTTTACTTTATCCTGCCATCATTCAGAGATGGTTATCTGTGTGGAAAATATGGTTTTGCATTGTAGGAAAGAGGTTACCTTCTGACAAAAATTTCCTCATGATTTTGACTTTCTGTGTCACCCCAAATTGATGATTATAGGTGACTCTGTTAGGTCCCTAAACATTACCATGTGGTTTCTGTTTAATGTTATTCTTGGATTGCATTATGTAAGTAATAAACAGAAAAAAATCATCTGTTCATTTGTCTACAAATTTGCTCACAAGTAATAAACTGTAGGAGATTTAAAATACCTGGAACCTATTTTCCGGAATATCCCCTGCTTGACAGATTAATATAATCAATATAGAACTGATTTTCAAAGTGATAAGTGATAAGATGGGAAAACAGAGTTATGCTTTTAATTATGTAGTCTTCTGAAGAAGTTTACTCTTTTCTACATCTTTTTCAAAAGCAAACAAGAAATTTTATTAAAAAGAAAATTTTCATTTTTAATTAGTAATATCCATTCAAGAGATTCATATATAATAAAAGTAAAATTGTGTGAAGTCTATCGTATATTAATAGAAATGTCAAACCTTTTTTTATCGGAGCACTTTTAAGTTAAAAAGCTCTGACTTTTTATAGGTCCATGAAAATCAGACTTTCATTATTTAAAATCTGGATGGATTAGTCAAACATATGAAACAGGTCAGGTGTGGTGGCACATGCCTGTAATCCCAGTGGCTCAGGAGGCTGAGGCAGGAGGATCACGAGTTTAAAGCCAGCCTCAGCAAAAGCGAGGTGCTAAGCAACTCAGTGAGACCTTGTTTCTAAATAAAATACAAAATAGAGCTGGGGATGTGACTCAGTGGTTGAATACCCCTAAGTTCAATCCCTGGTTCCCCTCCCTCCAACTACCCCCCTCCAAAATCTGAAACAATTGTGAGGATATTAACAACTTTTATATTCCCAATGTAAACACAAGTTTACATTGTGTTCTCAAATACCCATAGACATAAAATACCTCCAATATCAATTACTTATTTTCTTAACCTGTCAGTCAATGGGGGGAAAGGAATAGCTACATAAGCTAGTGAACCCTGAGGAATAGAAGGAGGAAGAGAAATTAGTTTAGAATCTTTTTTATGACTGAGAAGGTCCTCCTTTTATTTACATTCAATTTGCACTTGACTCCTCATTAACATATGCCGTTATTCATCTTTTCATTAGCAGGGAATCACAGCAACCTATAAAGAGACAGAAAGACATTGTAAGCTTTGTAGCACAACAGGTTGGGACAACAAGAGTTGTCTTGTTTGTATAACTTTAGGCTTTTTGATATTACTGAGGAGTAATAGAGCACTCTCACAGAGATCAAGCCTGAATTAATGACTTTGGGATGATGAATGAGCAATTCATCCATAGCTTCCTTTGGGTAGGCAAACAGTCTTAGACCTGTGTGTGAACTACTCTCCAGGCAGCTGGGGAATAGGTCAGGTCAATGCTACTCTTTCCCTGAAAGCACTTTCTGTTCTAGGCATGGGGTCCTTTCAAGGCAGCTAGAAGAATCACATAGATGACTCAGCTTCACGCCCAGGTGCTGGTTGGACTGAATCCTTGGACCTGGGACTGCAGCCTATTCAGCTCATCAGTGAGACATTAAAGAATTCCTGTCCAGAACCCCAAACAAAGCAAGTACTCTCTTTTTCAGTTGGTTTCTCCATACTCCTTTTAAAGTGTAAATTCTCTATTTTCTTAAAATACATAGTCAAATCATTGCCTTTGAGCCTGACTTATGCACTGTTTCATTTCTTTTTGTGACATTACTTAGCTATTGTTTCTAGGCTTACCATCTTAATCTGTAAAAATGAGGATCAGAAAATCTAACTGAGTGATTTTTTTCAAGATTAAAGAGATAACACATAAAACAACAACAACAACAACAACAACAACAACAACAACAACAAAAACCTATTGCAAAATGTTTGGAACATGGAGAGCTAGTTCTTTTCCAAAATGTGAATCAGAGATTCAGTCCTTCTGAGCATTTTGTTTTCATTCTTCAAAATCTTTATGGCAGATAAATTATTAAAGATAAAAATGTAAAACCTTAACTAAAGTGCCTATATGAAAAACTGGAATTCCACTGAGGAGTTTTAGACAAAGGATTTAATGGTCCGTGCCAGCAATTTCCTACTTCTATTTTGCCTTGCTTTAGATGAAGGAGTTAGAGAAGGATGAACCTCTTCATAGGAGCACACCAGGCAGCTCACCTGTTGGAACATTTCATTGTCCCTGAAGAGTCAAACTAGATTGTCCTGATGCTCTTGAGTTATGGAGAAATAATCATTGCAAATGAAAGCCTTACTTCCAGATTCCTTCATAGCGATGGCCACCACTGAGAGGATGGATGTGAGTATTTGGCCATGTGTAAACTCATAGTCTGTTTTAAAACTCAGAAGAGAAAACCTAAAACAACTGCTCTGATAAAAGTTGGAACTTACTTGGAATCTTAAAGGATTTTTCATTCTTTTTACCTTTTGCACAGTGAGACTTTATGTTAATACACTCAAACTTATGTAAGAGGCAAAGTGTGGTCTGAAGTCTCTATCAAAAAGCATTTTGAAAACATACAGCTAGTCATATCATTGTGAGGTGGGTGTTTTAGTCAGCTGTTTGACTTCTGTGACCAAAGACCTGACAACAAATATTTTGAGGAGGAAAAGTTTTGGGGGTTTATGGTTGCAGTGATCTCAGTCCACAGACAGCTGACTCCATTCCTTGGGGCCTGAGATGAAACAGAGCATCATGGTGGAAGTGCATGGCAGAGGAAAACAGCAGGGAACATGGCACCAGGAAGCAGAAAGAGAGACTCCCCTCACCATGGTTAAAATATAATGCCCAAGGTCACACCCAACTGCCTACAGTTAACAACCAGTTACTCTCTATTAGCAGATTAATGCATGGATTAGATTAAAACTCTTAAAACCAAGTCATTTCACCTCTAAAACATCTTGCATAGTCTTACACATGAGCTTTTGAGGAATACCTCACATTTAAACCAATTGTTATCATGTCATCTTGATGTTTCCTAAAATTCCACAGTATCAGAAAACCCAGAATAACATTTAATTTTCTCTTAATGTTACCAAGGTTCTCATACAACAAATGAAATTTAATATCACCTATAAGTATTTTTTTGTAATAAAGAAGACAAGACCATATATTTAGTCAGCATCGTGCTAAGATCTGATGTACCATTATTCAAGATGAAGGAGACAATAATGTGCATTATAATCTAAGTATTACAAACATATGCTGTAAGGATCATTAGAAATTAATCTCATATTCACAGATTCATGTTTATTAGCCTGAATGTACTTATGAGTCAAATTTTATTCCCTTTTTATTGTTTTGTCATAAGTCTGAAAACTTCCATTGCAATTAGTTGTTAAGTTGCTGCCAAGGTTGACTATGGCCATGTAACTATAAATCTTGGGGAAAATGTTCTGGTACTTTACCAAGCACCGAAGTGAAAATAATCCTCTTAGTAACCTCCAAGAATACATCATTGTTTTTCCTTCTTCTCTTATAATGTTCCCAGTTCCTGAGTAAAACATACCTTAGGGAGAAAACTTTAGTGTTCATTCTAAGACTTTTTGGGAGGTTGGCTCAGGGTGGATCTGATTGTAACTTAACTGTTTCAACTATTCTTAGCATAAAAGGCAAAGAAAAGGACAACTGAGAAAAATAACACTTTCTGAGAATAGTTTTACTTGGTGACCTCGTTTAGGATCTTGCTGAATTATCAACTGTCAAGAAAGAACTGGCTAATAAAATTAACATAACATTAACTACATGTTTTACTCATGAATAAGTTACCATCTCAGTAACCTATTCTTTATTCATTTGACAAATATTTGCTGAGCATTTTAAGACACACAATATCTTGTTAAATGTTGGAACATTTGAAATAACTTAGTTGTAGAGAGGGGGATAAACTCATATTAAAACTCCAGTAAAAGTCTGTACAAACTAGTTATAATTCAATAAAATAATCAGAAATGACATGGTAGCTCAGAAAAAGAAGAAAGGGCTTTCTGAAGGAAAGCAAATTGCAGGTGTGCCATATTAGCAAGAGATTAGGAGAATAGGCATGATTTGTATAGACAGATGAAGAGGGAAAGATCATTCTGAAAAAAAGGAAAAAAGAAAAACATAAGTAGAAGCTTGAGATCAAGAAAAAGTGTATTACATTGAAGTGAAAGTCAGGAAACTGTAATGATCCCTATGGAATATTTATTGTAATATGAAATGAAGTTAGAAATTTGAAGCCATATAAACATGAAGTTTTAGAATTTATACAATGAACACTAAGAAACTGTGAGAAGTTTTAAAGGAAACCCTATCATGGCGATCTTAGGAAATATTGTTTCAATATTTCTGAAAATATTCATATCCTTTGCCCCCAAATCTCCACTTCCAGGAATTTACCCTAAATGGTAAAAAAAAAAGTAGAAGTAATTTTAAATTGAGTACTGTATAGTACTATTATCAATATTGATCCAGGTGCAGTGGCACATACTTGTCAACCTAGGTGATCAGGAGGCTGAGGCAGAAGGACCACATTTTTAAGGCCAGCCTTGGTGATCTAGCAAGACTGTCTCAAAATAAAAAAGGCTGATGTTGTAGCTCAGTGGTAGAGTGCTTGCTGAGCATATGCAAGGCCTTAAGTTCCCTCCTCAGAATAGTAAAATATAATAATATAATAAGAAGAATAATAATAATATTGATTAGTTGAATTGTAACTAAAAATAATTGGGATAAAGTTAAATAAATTAGAGTACCTATTGGAACAGAAAGTAGTCATTAAACCTAATTTTAGAAGTGTATGACACAAAGATATAATATTATTTAGGTAATTAAACAAATATAACACAGATACTAACACATAACATAGTAATATTTAAGAATACACAAAACTATAAAATCTAATTATCAATGGATAAGGGATAGTCTGAGTGATTCTTTCCTTTTGTCCTTTTCTGGATGTATAAACTTGTACTTAAGGTATATATTATTTTTGTAGGTTATAGCTTTCAAAGTAAAACAATAAATAATTTGTGGTAAGATGCTGTCATAAAAATTTCTACATTCTAGAAAGATCAAAATGGAGTGTAGTGTTGAGGAACCATATGTGAATGTATAAACCTTAAAGAATGCTCAGGCAGAAGGAATAGGTGAGTAAAGAAACATAATCACGACTTGACATTTGATTGGGTAGAAGGTGTGAAGGAGAAGTATTGTCAGAATTTTAAGCCTAGAAAATTGGTTGAAATAAAAATCAGTACCCTGAGTGACAAAATTAGTGGTAAGTTCTGTATTGGATTAATACTCTTTAGGAAGATGAGAGGCACCTGAAATATGGGGATCACAATTATCTGAAAAAGAGGAAGTTAAAATATGCATTTAAGGATCATCAGGTAGTATTTTAAGCTCTTAGAGATGATCAGTCACATAATGAACAGAATGAAGAGCACAAAGAGCTTAGGACAAAACAGCCTTGGAGGACAATTAAAATCTGAAAACAAGGGAGGATAACACAGCACACAACTCAGAGGAAGATGATTAATGAGCAGGAGGTTGGAGAAAGGAGTAATTCCCAATGTCACTGGAGAGCAACTAGACTATTTCAAGGTGACACTTATTAGCATTATCAAATATTGCAATGTTCTGAAAGAAAAATATGGGGAAAAGATGTCATCAAAATAGAATATTGATGAGAGGATGGGCACGGGAGAAGTTTGTGTACTTCCTTAGTAACCACACACTTCAGTTAAAAATTATTAAAGTTAGGGTACCTGTGCCTCCTGTAATCCCAGGAATTTGGGAGACTGATTGAGGTAGGAGGATCATAATGTTGAGGTCAGCCTTAGTAATTTAGTGATATCCTGTCTCAAAATAAAAATAAAGAGATGCTGAGGAGTTAGTTCTGAATTCCATCCTTAGAATTGAAAAAAAAAATTTCAAGTGTGTTGTTATGGTTTGGATGTGCAATGTCTCCTAGTGTGTCTCATGTATCCTGTTGAAAGTGTGGACTCCAATGAACTGATGTTCAGATGTAGGACTTGCATAAAATGATTGGATCATGAGGTCATTGTTGGATGAATACACTGATAGCTGAGCAGACTACTGGTTGATGGGGCCTAGTTGCAAGGGGCATGCCCTGCCAGGGTTTATCTTCTCCCCTGCCCTTTTTCTCTCTGCTTCTTGCTTACTGTGAGGGGAGCAGCCTGCCTGTGCCATACTGTGTAGCCAATGTTCTGGTTCACCTCAGACCCCAAATAGTGGAGCCTACTGACCATAGACTCAAATCTCTGAAACTCTAAGCCAAAATACATCTTTCCTCCTCTAAGTTGTTCTTGTCAGGTATTTTGGTCACAGTAACAAAAAATGACTAACAAAGTGTTTTGCTAGTAAGTCTAGTTCCATGGCATATTACTAGTGTGAGAATTACATAGTGTTCTGGAGTAAAAAGATTTTGGGTAATAGTAGGTTATAAAAAATTAAGAAGGTTTCTTAAAAAAGATTTCAAGTAACATTAAGCTATCTTTATATGCACTTATGGACAGGGGATTGGGAACAAAGTGATTCTGAAAAGAAATTCAGCAAAGAAGAAATCATTTTTTTCATGGAGCTTCTCCCAGAGTAGACTCGACAGTGAGAAATGACAACAGAGTGTTACTATGACTAGTTTGGCCTCCCCATCCCTTCCTCAAGAACTCTCAGTACCTTCAATTTTTATCTCTTTATGTTGAGAACAATAGAAATGCTGATTTTTAGGGGAAGGAATAAATAGATATTCTTTTCAATATTTTTACTTGGAATCTCTAAGCAAAGTGTTCTTCAGAAGTTACTTGCAGCCAACATGAAACCAAAGAAATGCTATCTTTTTCTTCAAAAATAAAAAGTGACTTTTGGTCTTTGGCTATATGTGGCCTTTCAGTGTTTTACTTTTAGAAGAGCTATTATTTGGCTATAGTAAAAAAAACAAACAAATGAAAAACACTAATAATTTGAGGAAAATTGTTTTAAAGCTGAGATATTAACTTCAGATTCAATGTTCCCTTTCCATTTATCCCACAAATATGGGCTGTTTTTCAGCCAAGGATGTGAATTGAATTTCTTTCTTCCTCTTTCCCTACATACTGACTTTTAAAAAAATAGTTTTTGGATTCACACATAGTAATCATACGTATTTTGTGATACAATTTTTGATACATGCACACATTATGTAATGAGCCAAGAAGGTTAACTGGCAAATTTATCACCTTAAACACTTATTATTTCTTTGTGGCAAGAATATTTAACATCTTCTCTTCTAGCTATTTTGAAATATATAATACATGATGAATATAATAATCATCTGGCCCTGCAGTGGAACCCCAGAACTTAATCCTCCTATCTAACTGTCACATCATACCTTACTGCTTGACCAATATTCCCACCTCCATTTTCTCCTTAATCTCCAGAGAGCACTGTTGTACTCAGTGGCTTCTTCTTTAAGCATCATTTTTTTTTTCTATCAAAACAAGTTTTCTAGGTTGAAAACTCCCATATACTCTGTGCCTCCTGTCATCAAATAATTTACCACTCTGCGTTGTAGTCTTTTGCAGTAAATGTGTTTTGAATCACTTAATGCATAGTGTCTAGCATCTGTTTACTGCTTAATAATTATTGAATGAATGAGTGAATAATTGAATGAGTCTTTTATGCATTTATAAGTTCTGACCTTCCATTTAAAGTGTTTGGTTATAAGAGTTTATATAAAGCTGAAATGACTCAGAAGTACAATATGTACTTCTTACTTCTTAACCAATTTCTCTGGAATTTTCTTTACTCTAAGAACTGTTCCAGAATTCTGGCATTTTTTTATTTAAAGCTATAACTTACAAATATGAAACAAGAAACATCTCCCAGTATCTCATCTCTCTTATTTCTTCCTTTTTTCCTAATTACCTTCCTTTCTTTCATTCTTTAAAATGAACAGATGGGCTGTTCCAAAGTTTTGCAAATCTACTTGCTGAACATTCTTACAGACTAAGCAACAATTGAAAATGAAATCCAACAGTTGTTTTATTGCTCTCCCATCAACTAGAGCAATAAAATGATTCCTTGGGAGCATTGTTGCCACTAGAAAATGTAGTAATGCTGTTTTCCATTTCCTTTTACTTTCATAAGTGATAATAGATAATTTCTTCTTATTTCTTGTTTTCCTCTTCAGCATCTAACAATAATTTCCAATTCTTTCAGATGCAGAATTTTTTTTTCCAAAATTTGTCTCATGGATATTTCTAGTTACAGAGAAGTAGAACTTATCTGGATAATATAGTAGATAGGGTCTAGCTTTCCTTTTTTTTTTTTTTTTCCTTAAGCTTCTATAGTGGTCTCTGAGAAGTATATCCAAGAAAAACAGCTGCAAAACCCAGTGGGTTGAAAGGTTCGTTTTCCTTCAGGAAGGCATGACTCTTTGGTTGACATTTTAATCTGAAGTCTTCCTTTCTGTCATAACTTTCTGGACTTCACAGTCAGGGCCAGTTTCTCACTACTAACAATTCAATGATATGACTTTTTAAAAGTTATTTGATACAATGAAAGCATGGTATCATGTGGTAGCTTGTTTGTTTCTTTAATGAAGAATCTGTAAACAATATTTAATTGAAAATAACTATATAAATTTAGAAAAGAAAATAACAGAGGTCTTGATACTTTAGAGGATTAATACAAGTGCGACATAAAGACATAGATCTCTAGGCTAGTAATCTGAATCTTTGCCAGAACAATAATAATCAAAACTTGTCAGCCTCTGACAGCTGTATGATAGTTGATAGAAAATGTGATAGGACTCTCCATCTAGTTCACATTATGCAGGTGTCCACATTTAAAAAAAAAAAACATAATTGGCACTAATTAAGACCATTGTTGGCAGTTTCAGCAAAAAGGCCAGACACTGAGTGGGCAGGAAGATGTGCCTGCCCTCTCAGCCCCAGAGTTCCTGGCAGGTCACTGCTGGATTTCATTAACAAAACGAAGTTATTCTTGCTAATTCCGTAGGAAAAAAACACTCAACTTTCTAGTGCTAGCAAAATGAGCAATCCCAGTATATTTATTATTTACATTTATTCTGTGCAATGGAAGACCCTCCCTCAAAATCGTCTTTAATAGTATGTTTGGGAATAAATATTATGTATCTTATTAACCCCCTCCCCCTGTAAAGAAGGCAAAATAGCAGGATCATTGTCACAAATTCTGTATAGCTGACATCCATGTGATCGACAAGAGAAGCAGTTATTATTATGTGTATGATGGACCCATATCAACTAATAACCACAATAAATTTTGAACTTGTTGTAAATGCCTTTGTGATGGCCTTTGTGTTTCAATGTAATGTGTGAGTAACATTTGCCACCAGACCCATCTGTGACTTTCAGTCGTTTGCACATGAAAATAAAGGTGGCAATTAAACTAACGGACTTGAGATTCTGTTTCTATATTGTAGTTTTGTATTTTTCAGTGATAATAAGATTGTAAGAAGAAAGGATCCTCCTTGATTGGGGAGTATTAGAGCTAAGAGCATGTCCACAATGTGACCAGTGTAAGGCCAGTGTAAGGCCAATCAATGTGACAAAGGTGCTTGGGGTAGGTTTTCAGTGAATGTATTTACAAATTGTTCAGTCTTCCAGACCCACATGCAGTTTTACATTCAGATGCAGGCCTTGGTTGGGGGTGAGAGGAAAATAAAGCTCTGAAGTGGGGTACCTAATCATATAAAGGTTGGCAATTTTGTTAGGAATAATAGAGAAGCAATATTGAGAGAGCTGCAGGGTTAATGAACACGGATGTGGCTTTCATGTGCAAATTTCTTTTGATTAGATGAAACAACAATTCCCAGAGTTGAGACTGGTGTCCACACACTCAGGCCTGCATCTGCATGTAAATGGCTTCATTAGGGGCCAGATCCCTGTGCACTGATGAACTGTATAAGGCACTCAAAGAGCCTCCCCTTCATGGGCCAATCTCTTGCTGTGTATTTCTTCTTTTTTACCATATCTATTGAAAAAAAAAAATACCAGTTAAAGAGAGCAATGGACTGCTAACATGTTTGTCTTCTATTTCTTACTCTTATGGCTTGCAGATTAGAAACAAAGACTTTTCTAAATAAAGTTAAACTTTCTCAACTTTACTTTGCAGTTATGAAGAACAGTGTGTTTTTATGGTTTTCCATTTGAGTTTGCTAACAGGAGAATGGCCTTTGACTTGAACAAGGGCATCACTCAGTAGGCAAAGAACCTGGCTGTCTGCTCATTCCACCTGCGTTCAACAGGACCTCCAGAACTTCCTGGGAATTCTCCTTATGATTCAGGACTTACTACTAAGGAAAACAGTCTCTTTTATGAGACAAAAGGATGCAAGATGTTTTCTATATTGTGTAATGACACCCTGAAGCATCATTACTTTGGGATGTTTTAGGAAATTTTTGTCCATAATCAAATAATTTATTAATTGAACTAGTTGACTATCAGCTCTACTCCATTTATTTAATATGGAGCACATAGATGCTAACTTTGTGGACTCTGAAGTAGTAAGATTCATAGGGTATGATAGAAATAGTTGTCATGTTATTTCTGCTTTACTTTTCTTCAAGAGGCAGTTTTAAGAAGCATTATTTGAAGATTAACGTAAAGTATAAAAATGCATAGATTTGAAGTACAGTGAAGAATTTTGCAGACCCTGCACACAATAAAAAAATGTAGAAAATCTTGTAACCCTAACATATTTCTTTGTGCCTCTTTTCAGTGAACCTTCCTCTTTCTCTGGCCTTTGATGATGATAATTGATTTACTTTTGTTCCATGTATTAGTCTTATCTTTCTAGGAGTTTCATATGATGGCATCACATACATTCTTTCATATCTGGTTATTTTTCTCTTCAGCATGTTTTAAACATTTGTTGTCATCACTATATGTGTCAGTCTGGAAGTCACTATTTCTCTATGGATATCAGAAAATTCTGAGCTGTTTTGAATGTGACTGTATCATTTTGAGTTTCTACTAGTAATACATGAGATTTTCAGTTCCACATCCTAGCCAAAATTTAATATTGACAATCTTTTAAATTTTAGTCCTTCTAAAGGTTACAAAGTGATATTTCATAGTAATGTAAGTTTGCATTCCTCTAGGGTTTAATGATGTTGAGCACCCTTTCCTGTGTATAATGATCCCATATCTTATTTTGTAAAGTCTTGTTCAAACCATTGTCCTTTTAAAAATATTTTTGTCTCCTTGAGACACATAGTTCTTTTTATATTCTGGATATAAACTCATATTTAGAAATATATGTTGCAAATATTTTTTATAGTATCATGACTTTTCATTATCCTATGGTAAATATTTTGAAATATAAAGAAAATATTTTGAAAAATTTGATGAAGTTCTGTTTTAAAATTTCTTCTCTTATGTTTTTGCTTTAATGAATTCTCTAAGTAATATTTATCCACCCAAGCTCACAAAATTCTTTCATGGTTTTAATTTTATTATATTTTTTGTAAAGGGGATTTTACCCAGTGGTGCTTTATCACTAAGCTACTTCCCCAGCCCTTCTTATTCTTTTTAATTTAAGACAGGGGTCTCACTAATTTGTTTAGGGCCTCTCTAATTTACTGAGGCTGGCTTTGAACTTGTGATCCTCTATCCTTAGCCTCCAAAATTGCTGGGATTATAGGCATTCACCACCACACCAGGCTGCAATTTTTTTATTTTATTTTTATTTTTCTAATTTTAATTTTAATTTATATATGACAGCAGGATGCATTACAATCTTATTATATATATAGAGCACAATTTGTCATATCTCTGTATACAAAGTAGATTCACACCAATCATGTCTTCATACATGTACTTTCATACATAATAATGATCATCACATTCCACCATCATTTATAACCCCATGCCCCCTTCCTTCCCCTCCAGCCCCTCTGCCCTATCTAGAGTTCGTCTATTTCTTGCATGCTCCCAGGGCTATAGTTTTAACTTTTATATTTAGGTCTAGATTCATCTTAAGTGGAACTTCGTATATGGTATAAGGTAAGATTTTAGTGTGTTTCTTTATTTCCCCCTGTATAAAATTTTCAGTTATTCTAGCACCATTTGATAAAACAAAACACTGTCTTTTCATTGTTTTATTGCCTTAGCAACCTAACAAAAATCAAGTAAAAATGTATTTCTTGGTTTATTTCTGTCTTCTCTTTCATCGATCTATATCTCTAAGTTGGAATCACATTGTCTATGTTATTACACCTTACAGTAATCATAAATTCAAGTAACATAATTCATTCATCTTCATTTTTCTTTTCTATAATTGTTTTAATTATTTTAATCATATAAATTTTTATACAAATTTGAGTCAGCTTGTTAATTTCTATTAAAAACTTCAAATTTTTATTTTAATTGAACAGACTGTAGAGACTTATTTTGAGAGAATATTTTATTAGTATTGAATATTTTGATTCATCATCATTTATTTAGATCATCTTAAAGTTTTCTTATCGTGTTCTATAATTTTTGGTACAGGTCTTATAAAAACTTTGCTAATTTTTTAATAAATATTTATAACTTTGTATGTTATCATAAATGCTATTGTTTTAATTCTAATTTTATTTTTTTCCACAATATAGAAATATAAATAATTTTTTTGCTGACTTAGTATTTTTAATTCTTAAACTGATCTTGTATTTTTGCAAAAAAATTGCTGGTTCAGTTTTACTAATTTTTTAAAAAGACTTTTCACATCTATGTACATGAGGATATTGTTAGCAGTTTTTCTTCATTTAAGTTTTCAAAATTGTTGACATGTTTCTTTTATCATTCTTTTATTATACTTTTATTACCAGTGAGATCTATGATGTCTTACTTTTTTATTCCCAATACTGTTAATTTTATCTTTTGTCTTCTCTCTCTCTCTCTCTCTCTCTCTCT